>NC_051448.1:4621792-4764377 GCF_001649575.2 Kryptolebias marmoratus
GAGGACAGCAGGACAGTGGTGAGGTCAGCAGGACAGTGGTGAGGTCAGCAGGACAGTGGTGAGGTCAGCAGGACATGCATGAAGACAGCAGGACATGCATGAAGACAGCAGGACATGCATGAAGACAGCAGGACATGTATGAGGTCAGCAGGACATGCATAAAGACAGCAGGACATGTATGAAGACAGCAGACTGAGACGGTTTGGACGTGTAGAGGGACAGAAGGATGTTAGAGTCAAAGAGGACAGATATGGATGCAGTTAGAGAGGACATGGAGGGAGTTGGAGTGAGGACAGATGACAGATTTAGATGGAGGAGGATGACTTCCTGTGGAGACCCCTGAAAGTTTCATTAAAATCCCTCCAGCGGGTCATCAGATAGTTTGTGAAAAGACAATAAAATGTAAAGAACTACAGGTTTGTGAGTTGGACCCGACCGACCCGTTTACTGTAAACCTTTCCAGGACCTCTCTGTGGAGCTGGAGGCCACCTCGGCTCTGAGGGAGTCTGTCTCGAAGGAGGCCACCGAGCTGCTCCACCTGAGGGAAGCGGACAGTCCGAACCTGAGAACCCAGCTCGCTCAGATGGAGGCCAGCTGCAGCCAAATGACCTCTGACCTCTCCAGGATTCAAGACCAGCTTCAGCAGGTGCTGCATCTTCTGTTTCTGGAGAAAATATATTGATTTAATCTACTATAACAGCAGGAAGTTTAGATGTTTCTGCAACAAACACTCCAGAATTTCAGTGGCTTCTTGTCGTGAAAGTGCTGTTTGTTTTCAAAAATAATTAGATTCTGAGAAATCCCCTCCGCTGAGGGGAGTATGAACTTAAACCCATCTGAAATCCTGTTCGGGGCGACTGAACAGGGGAGGAAATGGAGAGGAAGGTCATGCCTAATTTTTCCTCACCATCTATCACCAGCGAATGGAAACAGATATTTGGCAGCGCTATAATTAAGCAGATTTTGCCAGTTTCTTCATTCCAGATGGTTTAGTTTGATGTCTTTTAAAATTTGGAAATCACTTCAGCAGATGATGAAAAGATCTTATCTTCCAAAGAAAGATTTAATAATGTGGATCATGTTGGAACAGAATAGATTTTTAATGAATGATTACCTGGTTTAAGAGACGTGAAAATAATTAAAAACCTAAGAAGGTGGATTTGTTTTATGTTTCTTACTGTTGAATTATGTGTGTCAGCGTCTGACGGCTGCAGCTCCGCCGCTGAAGCTGCTGTCTGAACTGGAAGACTGGCTGAAGAGAACCGAGGCGCTGCTGAACCAGGAGAAAGAGCAAATCTTAAAGGCCAAAAACGCAGCGGAGTTTGCTGAAATCCTGCAGAAATATCAGGTACTTGGACCAGATTGACGTCTGCTGAGCATTAATTTCATGAGCAATTAAGCTAAAGGTCTTTTACTACTCTGCTAAACATAAAATCTGTTCATTTTTTTATCTTAAATAGTGTCTTTTACACGCCTTTCCTCTTTATTTTTTTCAAAGCTTTGTGATTTTCATTCTGCACAAAGAAACGTTCTTTGTGAATATCTCTGGTTATTACCTCTTCTGTGTCATTCTTACCATAGATTTATGAGATGCGCTTTACAATTTAAACGATTAAACAAATCTAAAGTGTATTTTTTCCATGCCTCTTGTCGTTTCTCAGGTGTTGAGGAAAGCTCTGGTGAACGGTCACCTCCTCCTTGATTTTATGTCGCAGCCCGGGCCTCTGACGGCGGCGGCAGACGGTCAGAGTCTCGGCTCGGAGCGCACGGCGTTCGCAGAGAACCTCGGCGCCCTCAGATCCCAGTGGTTACACCTTCAGAGGGAGCTGGAGAAACAGGTATATAAAACATTATTTGTCCGTAACTGTAAGTTTCTCTACGTCTAAGCTGTTACTAAAACCACCTCATACATAAAAAAGCCACAATATTTTTAAATTTAAATGTTTTAGAGTTATTTGGAGGGAATAATGTTCCACAAAGTGGTAAATGGATTCATTAAAAAGACACATGATAGCATAGCAATTTTGGCGAAAGCATCCTTTTGTGTGAATCCTGAACACGGTTTTTTCAAACTTTTACTTTTATACTTTTTAATCATTTAACTTTATTTTCACCATTAAAATACATTGAAAAATCTTTGATTTCTTCAAAAAACTTTGTCCTCTGAAAATTGCTTCAGCATACTTTGTCTTTTGTTACTTTTATTTGTAAAGATTTTAGGTATAATTTCACCACATTCAGTTTTTTAAGCTATGGTTTAATTTAAGCTTTTCAGTACAGTTTTAATTTTAACTTTTAGTTGCTGTTTGATTGTTGTTCTGTTCTGATTATTTATAAAAAATTCAATTAACGATTCATTCAACAAATTTTGGTGAAGTCATTCAGCATCATTTCATTGTTTTGTAAGCACATAAAACATATTTTTGTTCAAAAACCAGCCATGAACATGCAAGGTTTCTATATATGTGGACATGATTAGAAGCATTTTTTAAGACTAAATGGAACATGAAAACATATTATTTAGTTTGTAAAGACTTTCCCATTTTGAGCCACTGCTTGTCTTTACTTTTTCAGGTTTGTGATGTTGAAGACATCCATCACACTTGTGCAGAACGAGAGAAACATCTGCAGAAACTTCACGGCTGGATGGAGCGGCAGAAGAAGCAGCTGAATCAGTGGAAACGGCCCACCAGTCAAGCTCTGGCTCATAACGCGCTTCCAGAGTGGGAGGTATAATCGTCTGAAAGCCGATAGATAAATATTTATCGCTGAGTATTTTCTGCAGGACCTCCTTTTTTATTGTCGCTGTGTGTCTTCCAGGCTGCTGTCGGCAGAGTGAAGGAGGTTTCTGCAGCTCTGCGGGAGCTGAAAACGACGCGAGTGCATTGTGGGAAGGAAGAAAAGCACCCGAGTGACGTGGCCTTCGCCGAGCAAGCGGCGCGCGTTAGTCGGGCGTGTTGGGATCTGAGTCAACAGGTGAAAACAACCCTGTTACTGTGGTGAAGTCAGGGCCAGGTGCGAGGTTAATAAAATACTTTTAAGTTGTTGCAAACGGACTCGATTAGAGACTGAAACACGGTAACATTACGGGATAGCAGATGTGAAGATTTATCATTTTTCGACTTAAAACTTCACACATAAGAATGAACTCAAGCAAGCGTTTCTCCTTTTTGTTTGAATTTTATAGCACCAAATTTATTTTAGGAAGTTATGCTTCTCAAAACTTGAACAAAATAGGATAAAAATATATGAATTTAGATTTACAGGTTGACAGAAATACAACTTAAAAACGATTCTTCCTGCAGGTTTATAAGGAAATGTTTGTAATCAACTTCATTCTTGGTTCAGTATACATTTTAAAGAAAGATTAGCTTGTGAAACCCATTTATTCAGAATGAAATGGGTACAATGTCTGAAAAAAAAAACAGGATAAACACTGGCAGAGAATTCAATTTATGATAATGTTCATCTTTAGCAACATTATCTAATCTAAACTCTCATAGTTTTTAGTTGAAACTGTTTGTGGTGATTCCTTTTCTTTTTTAATTTATGCAAAAAAATATAATGCAACACATTTATTTCACGAAAGCAATAGTTTTACAGAAACAGTTAGAAGAAATTGTAAATGTTTAACACTCTTCAGTTTTTCCTTTATGTGCACAAACAGTTTTAATACGATCGTACGCTCCATAGGTAAACAAACAGGTTGGAGTTGGCATCTGGTCACAAAGTTTGCTCAAAGTTTTCTCATTTTTAGGACACATTAACCAACAATGTGAGAAAAATGTACAGATTTCGTTACTTATTTTGAGCTTTTCTTGTCCGGTCGTCCTGATTTTGTGTTTAAAAGTACTCATTGCAAAACAGAAACCTCCTAAAAAATAAAATCTAAGCTTTCAGATGCACCTAACTGTAGATTTTTATTTGTTTTTTGCAGATGGAGGCACTCAGACCCGCTCTCCAGCAGACTGTGGATGAGTGGACCTTTTTCCAAAGAGCTCTGGGGGACGTTACTCTGTTCGCCACCAGGGTGCGCTGCGCCCTGCAGCGTCAGAAGGCTCCCCTCTTCTCACTAAGGCAGGCTGAAGGATACTCAGACTTCCTCCAGGTGAGCTGTGAAATACTTGTACAGATAAAAAGCTACCCCCCCCCCCCCCCCAACACACACACACATCCTTTAATAACATATTCATCGAATGATCTAAAACCTGGAGGGTTTAATGGCTTTGAAGATAAAATGTATAAATAGACTTTAGTGTTTTTGTGGTTAAAAGCCTCAGTCGGGTTTGACAGGTTTGGTAAAGTGTGGGCTTTCATGGACTTCAAGCTGTCAGTTCCTTTCAGACTGTGTTCTCACTTCGCAGGGAAGTAAATGTACTTCCAGACAGCGAGCGTGAAAGGAAGGTGGTTTTTTTTTTCTTTACACAGGAGCTCCAGGTGAAGGTGGAGGCAGAGGAGGAGCAACTGTGGGCGGCTGTGGATAAATCCTGCCAGAAGCTGGTGGAGGCTCTCCATCAGGGAGCGGCTTGGGCTCTCGGTGATAAAGTAGAAGAAGAGCGGAAACGGTCAGTGGTGGATAAATGCTTCAAACCCTTTACAGCTGATCCTATAGATGCTGTTTACTATCTGCCTTTAATTGGCTGCGATGCAGTAATTATCTCCTGCCACCTTAAAAGAAATTAATCTGTCTGTTAGAAAAATATCTCACGAACAGCGGTGGACAAAGTACTTAACTATAGTACTTGAGTAAAAGTATTGATACTCGTGGTCAAATCTTACTCAACTACAAGTAAAAGTTGCTCAGTCAAAAATGTACTCAAGTTAAAGTCCTGAAGTACTCACTTTTGAGAACACTTAAGTATTCAAAAATACAAATTAAATGTTCTAATATCAGTGTGTTGCTGTATAATTTTCAGAAACTTGTAACTTTCAGAAACCACCTGATGTATCGACACGTAGAAACACTCTGCTACAACTTCTACACCACCTGGAAAGAACTTCAGCAGAAAAATGACACAAAAAATAAGGATTTTATTATCTAAAAACACACCAAACCAGAGAGGGTTGATTCTCCTCACACTTTCACAGTGGAGCCGAGGTTTAAGGTTGAATCTGTTACCACGAAGTAACGACCAGCTTCCTGGAAATGTAGTGGAGGGAAAGTTATAAGTTCCCCCCCCAAAAAAATACTCAAGTAAAGTAAAGATTCTCAAAAAATTTACTTAAGTACAGTAATCAAGTAAATGTACTCTGTTACTGTCCACCACTGCTCACGAAGGATGGATTTTAACGACGCTTGCAGAAAGTAATGATCTACAGCTGATTGTTTGGAGTCAACCTGATTCAAGATGGCTCCCACAGCTAACTAACCATATGAAACACAGAAACGGCTACAAATCATCAGCTAAACTTTGGTGTCGTGGTTGCTGACACGTACTGCAGGTGCTGCTTTTTGTTTAAAACCTTTGCCCGTTTGTCTGTTAGCAAAATATCTCAAGAACCACTAAATGGGTTTTGATTGAAACTTTCAGGAAGTCATCATTAAATGTTCATCTAGAACTGATTTCCTTCTGGGGTCAGTCCGTTTCAAGATGGCAGCCAAGGCCCTCATTTTTCAACAAAAGGGTCTCCATAGCAGGGTCTCAGGAGGTTAAAATCGCGTCATCTCGATCGTTCAGCTGCAGATTTTCTCTGTGCACATTAGAGTTACGAATCGTTTTTGTGTCGTGGCCTTCTCAGGTGGAGGAACACGGTGCAAGAGATAAAAGATGAGCGTGAAAAGAGCGGGGAAACGTTTCGTCTCTGGAAGGAGTACAGCCGCCTCTCAGACAGCTGCTCTCATCGCCTGCAACACCTGTGGGCTGACTTCTCAAGTCCTTCACCTGAAAAGGACCCGCAAGCCACGCTTTGCTCTCTCAAGGTGAGCCTGAGGTTCCCAGCACCCCTAAAATCCCCCAAAAGTCCAGTTCTTACCTGCTGTGCACCTCAACGTGGTGCGATATCACCGAATCCATTAATGCTTGAAAAATGAACCTGTGGCACAGATGGTAAATTGTGAATTTGTGGTTAAAAATTGATTTAAAATAATAGCTCATGCATTTTAACTGATTAAAACAGCCCAAAAAAGACAATCTGGTACTTTAACCATACCTTTAAAAAGCAAGAAGGGAAGGTTTTTTTAAAACTGGAATCATAAACCTTGTTTTTCATAGTTGCCAAAAGCATTTTTATTATTATTATTGTTACATTCCCTGCCTGACTCATCATGTTCCCGGTGCAGGTTCAGGGAGTCCATGCATTACGTTCACAATTTAATTAAATGTTTTTCTCTATCTGGTCTCCTCTCCTTGAAATGGAAGCGGCAGCGTGTTCTGATGGGCAGAAATATCAGCAACGAGCTGCTCTTTGTTGGCACACCTGACCTCTCTCTTCTCTGCCTAATCTAGATGAAATGTCGTTTTGCTCGTTCGACCAAAAAATATTTTTAGGGCTTCCATTTATGTGTTGTTTTTGCTGTTTTGTACATAGGGGTGTATTTTGTTGGGAACAGCTGAGGTTATATTTTCCACACGGACATGAACATAAAATAAATCTGTTAAATGCACATGGAGAGGTGATGGAAAACAGACTTTATTCATTTAAAACAAACAGGTTTCTTGTTCTGCATGTTGATTCAGGGAGTATATTTAAATTCTCTCTTTCTCTTCTCACCCTTTTGAGTTTTTTAAGGCCTGCACCTCTCTGTGTGCTGGCAGATACACTCTGCAGTAAAAAACATTAGAAAAGGTGTGCTGGCTGAAATTAATTACCATAAATTGTAGAAAATCTGCGCCCCGTCCTAAAGACATTACTGGAAATACTGGAAAATCCACCATTTGTGAACCCCTAAACTACTGATATGTTTGTTGTTTTTCTTGCAGGGTGCTGCTGAAGAGCTTCAAAGCGGCGTGGGAGACGTGCTGGAAGTATCCAAGCATCTTATTGGGCAGCTTGAACCTCTGGCCTCAAAACTGATCCGGTCAGAAGCCAGGCTGCTGACCCGTGACGTCCTGCTGCTGAACCAGGCGGTGTCGAGAAAAACTGAAAGTCTGGAGGTGAAAGGATCGGTTTGAAGAGTTATAAACTCCTAATGGAGTTAAATCCTCCTTCATGTTGACAAATCTTAGCTGACTTAAAGTCTGTAACATTTATTTTATGGTGCAGGTGAATTTGGAACAACGGAAAAAATTTCAGACTCGACTGGAGGCTCTTGAGGAACAGATGCAGAAAATCAAGACCGACACGTGTGACACGGACTCTGCAAAGGTTGGTCACACTGAATGAGCTTCCCTTTACAATCCTGTGCATTAAATGAAACCATAAACTCTGCTCGGTGCACTATTTTAAATTCCCAGCAGGTTCTTTTGGAGCTCAGTGATCTGGTTCCATCTCTGGTTGACATCAGGGAGATGAGTGGCTTCATTGCTCCTGATAAGCAGGAGAGAGAGAGAGTGGATTCACTCAGCAGGCGGTGGGTGGAAAACATGACTCTGGCATCGGACAGAAACAGGTGAGAACGTTCAGGTTGCAGCAAATATTACAAAATCCAGAATGAAGCTGGTCATGAATGTCAAATTTCTTGTATGCATCTTTAAAATTTGTTATTTTACAAAATATAATTTGTCAAATAGTATGTTCAATTAGCATCAAATTATGAACAAGTGATATTTATAACAACTTATTGATCATTTATGTCTAAAACACGTGGCAAATTGAAGGCCCGCCGCCCAGATTGGACCCTGTCACAGTTTTATCTGAACCATGAAATTGTTTTATATTTTATAACTAACCTGCAAATCTGTGACAAAATAAGCTTTTATCGATTCTTATTTTTCCTTTAAAAAAAACTATAATTGAGTGCAGTTTTCACATGAGTTGGCTAATTTTGAAGCCAAGGACTGAATTTTGAATTTCTTATTCATCAGTTTTAATTTTCACAAGGAATGAGCAAATTTAAACGTCCAAATGGTGCCAATCAAACCGCACGTGCTTCAGATCAACAGTCATCCTAAATATTTGTAGTTTCCTGTAATTTTTATTAAGATATTTAGGTTTTTTTATGTATAACTAATAAAAGGCAAATTAATAACTGCAGATAAAGGCCAAATCATAAGAAATGAATGTTACAGATGTCTTAAATTAGATCTTTTTTTATCAATAAGTTATATTTTACTCCATTTTATATAATAATAATAGGGATAGTTATTCATATTTCTATCTATACCAAGCTCAGTTTATATATTTTATTTAAAAAATGTAATTATTCAAAATTGACCAAGAGTTTTCTCCTTGACTGAAGCCATGATTAAATTTGGCCCCCCGTGTCTCTGAGTTTGACTCCTGTGGACTCAAGAGTCTTGTTTTAAATAAAGTTTATATTTGACCTGTGCTTTCTGCTCCGCAGAGAGCTGAGTGACGAGCTTCAGCACTCGCAGGACTTCCAGGAGAAATGTGAGATGCTGAAATCTATCCAGGAGAAACTGGAGCGAGACTCGGTGTGCAGGAAACCTCCGAGTCACTCAAACCTGCAGGAGACGCTGAGTGTCCATCAGGTGCGACGCTTCTTACAGCTTCTCTGCAGTTCTTTCATTTTACAAATTATCCTAATTTAAATGACATCTTATCATTTAGTCTGTTTCTACCTTCAGTCAGGTTCCTGAGGACCTGTTGGAGAAAAGCAAAAGACCAAATCAAAATCTTTTTAAGGAGCTTCACTGACATCATCTCCTAAAACATTTTATATAGATCACTGATACTGTGGCAGGAAAATTGGGTGCAGATTTATGCTTTCTGAGAAAAAGCTGGTATTGGTTTATGTCAGTGGTGTTCAATCCTGGTCCTGGAGGTCCACCATCCTGCAGGTTTCAGGTGTTTCTCTGCTTTGAATGACTGAGTGATTGACTTGAAGACCTGCTGAGGAGCAAAGAAACATCTGAAACCTGCAGGATGGTGGCCCTGGAGGAGCACGACCGGACACCACTGGTTTATGTTATGAATTACAGTGTAATGCTCTTTAACCTGACTCCTGCAGGGGCTTCAGGCTGAGATACTCGTCGGACATCAACTCCTGCATCGTCTTCTCTGTGAAGCAGTTGAGTCGGCGGAGAAAGAACCAGCAGAGAAAAGGTTGAGCAGCTGAATATTTTAGATACGTAAAGCTGTCAGAGACCTGTCTGCAAAATGACACACAGTAATGCTTATAAAAAGCACTTTATGAATGCATTAAAGTCTGGAATATTGTCACTCAGCCTCACTGGCTGAGTCAAGTTATTTTTCGAGTCTTTGAATAGCTTTGAGAAATCCTGAAAGAAAGAAGTTTGACTTTTCTTTCAGAAATGAATCAGTTTGAATTACTCTTTTCCCTATGTTCCTATGATTCCATCTGTAAAAGTTGTTTTCTGACTTGTTTCTCTCCACGTGCAGATCTGAACTCGTGATGCAGATGGCCCACATGAAGAAGAGCTGGTTCAGCTCCGTGGCTCTGGCTGAGCAGAACTGGACCGTGACAAAGGATCGGCTGCAGCGGTGGAGAATCTACCATCGTGGTTCGGAGTCTTTAAAGAAACTGTGGCGGACCGTGGACTCTCTACTGCCCCCTACAGGACCGTGTCTTTACACGCTGCAGCAGCTGCAGAACTGCAAGTCTCTTTACCAGGTCGGCCTCGTCGCATGGAGTAGTTTTAGATTTTAATAAACGTTGAGTCAGCTTTCAGACTGTTCCTGTTTTTATTTTTACAATCTAACGACTGCTCGTTCAGGAGATGAATGATGGTTATGATCTTTGTAGGTTTTATACTTTTTAAAATATGCAACTTGGTTACAAAACAATCAATTGCTTCAAAAACGTTGTTCTCTTTGAAATTTGCTGTTTTTGTCGTCTTGCACTGCTTTTAGTTTGTAGCTTGCCTTTAGCTTTTTGTAGCTGGTCTGTTGCTGCAAACCTTTTGTTCCTTTTAGCTAGGCTTTAGCTACTTTGTTTCATTAACTCAGTTTCAGCTTCTTCATTAAACAAGTCATTCAGCGTTCATTCTGTTTGATCTCCTTTAAAGTTTCACCAAAGCTCAGAAGGATCGAGAATCACTCAGATTGAGTCAAATTTGTTGTTTTATTAAAGATTCTAATAAAGATTTTCTCACCTGATCTCTCTGAAGCGTGTTGAGGACTTGTTGGACCGTCACGCTCCCGTCTTCACTCAGACAGCTGAAGCTGGTGAACGTTTGAGTGAAACCATGATGGAGCCGGACCGTCAGAGTCAGCTTCAATCAGAGCTTCAAGACATGAAGAACGCCTGGCAGCAAATCACCGTCCAGCTCGGGACCAACAAGGACCTGGTTAACACCGCCGTGCAGGTAACACTCCTGTCCTCTGTTATATCTGATGTTTTATTGTGGTAATATACACTCAAGTGCCACAGCAAAGTGAAGCTCACTGTGACGCCTTTCAAACAGCTAATAAATCTGACTATAACCAGTTAAATCAGGCCAATTTAGTCTCAGATTGAACCTCTCTTTGTGGGAGTCTTTTTAACTGAATCAATTGCTTTTATTCCGTCTGGAAAAGCTGCAACTTTGCTCTCTGTGTTTGTGATTAAACTGCGAGATCGTTTTGTGACGAGCAGAAAAATGAAATGTTCTCAAACAAAGCAAAGCGTTTCTGAGCTTTGTTTGGGAACATTAAAAGCTAGTAGCTGTTTTAAGGTTTTTCAATGTCTTTTGTTGGTTTTTTTTTAAGGCATTTTAGCTGCTTTGTCACTTATTTGCAGTCCAGTACCTGATCATTTTCAGAGGAATGGTTTCTGCTCCTCTTTATTCTGATCTATGAATCATTTGGGCATCTGAACGTTGTCTAAAAATAACAAACCTTAAACCTTTTTAAATTGGATCTGTTTCCATGTCTTTCGTTAAATCTTTTAAGAAATACCAAAAATACTACGATTTGACACAAAATAATGATTTAGCTTAAGTTATAAGTTGATTTTATTACAGCAGACGATCAACTGATGTCCTCCACTTGTCAGGGTTGTCGTTCTGTACAGATTTAACATTTTAAAAACATTTTTAAAAATCCTAAAGTTGTACATGAATAGTAAAAGAAACACTGATGTTAAATAAAAAGCTTTATATTCTTAATTAAGCTGCAGAATCCACAGAAATTCTTCCTACAGATAGAAAAATATTTGCAATTTTGTCATGATTTAACATGCAGAGATTACACAAAAGAGAGAAAGCATGTACTATATTATTAACAATGAAGTGGAATGAGTCTGCTTTGAATGACCTAAATCCCACACACACACACACACAGGAGCCCTGAGCTCCTGACGAAACGGATCAAATCTCCTCATGATCCACATCCAGAGCCAGCTGGTTCCCAGTGTCATTCCATCACTGCAACACAGCACAGCTTTACATCAGCTGTAACACCCTGACCCACATCAAAACCTACAAACAGAAGATGTGCACACACAAATTCTGCATCGGAAATAAGAAGAGAGAAATATTAGTCTGTGCTTCAGGCACCGAGGTCGATATGTTGGTGAAATCCGGCTGATAACTTAGCAGTTTCCTTGATCTGCGTGACTCATTACACTGTTCTGGTGATCTCAGAGGTCGGGGGAAAGTTGTGCCAACGCGTCTGAGCTCAACATGATCCACCGGGATGGGGGGGGGAGCAACGGGGACAACCTAGGAAACCATCAGCAGCAGTCTGCTGATCTCAGAGCAGCTTCCAGTGAAGCCACAGGGTTTTACATTTAATTCACTGTTAATATAAAAGCCCAAAATTCTGGTTTATGTGCTGTTTACTTCAATGCAGACAAAAACGCTAATAAATGATGATCAGATCAGTCATTTTGAGCTCATTAAGATACTGAATACTCTTTAACATTCTCTCTGATGATATGTGGTGTTATTAAGAAAGCACATTCTTTACGGTAACAGCACATCAGTCAGGAGAAAACAAATAACCTCACAATGTCACCGTATTTGAAGCAAACTCCTCATGTTTCTGTCCTTGTGTTGCTTGTTTAGATGTGGTCTGAGTGTCAGAGAGCAGTGACGAACATCCAGTCGGACCTGAACCAGGTGAGACAAGAGCTCACAGGAAGACCTGGAGACTCCGAGGAGCCGCTCACACAGGTGATTTATCAGTGTCAGCTTTATTTATGGAGCACTTTAGAAACGACAGTCTCCAAAAGGGTTAAAAATACACAAAGTGAAGATGAGCAATGCTGTGTGAATGATACAAAACTGTAAAAGACGCTGAAAATGTCAGTTTAAACAACCAGAACAAGTGAAACAGTTGCTAAAAAGCTAAAAAATGAAGCAAGCCTGCTGAAGATTTCAAAGAGCACAAAGTCTTTCAATGATTTTAAGAAGTCTCTGTGCTTTTATATGAAAAAATATAAAGAAGAGGTAAATAATTCAGCATCTAAAAGGTACAAAAACCCCAAAGTCACAGCCCTAACGTCCTGGAAGAGCTGAAAGGTTTAATACCTTTGCAGAAGTAGTTGATCCAAAAAGAACATAAGAAAAAAACCTATAAACGTGAAAACTATTAGGAGCTACAACTACTTTTATGGTTGATCTTAGAACATCTATGAGTGCCTGATTTAATAATAGAGGCACCATCTGACACACGTGGAACCCTGATTAACTCCAACGGTCCGCAGATTGGTGGTTTTTATGATATTTGTCAGCTTTATGGTTATCCAAACTGGAAAAAACAAATCAGTTTGTTTTTAGAGCATTAATGTAAAGTAAACGTGAACATCTCCAACCAAAATGTGCTCCAGAATAAGTACAGTTATAGTAAAAGAAAAATTAAACGTCTGCATTTCTTGATCTAAGCACTCGTCTTTTCTGTTCATCCTAATGGACAACTTTCCCCTAATTTACCTCAAACATTTACTTTGAAGTTTTCAAAGATTCAAAAATCTGCAGCTGATGACTAAAAATTCAAAAATTTACACCAAGAATTACACGTTTAAACTCTATATGATGTAAAATCTTGCATTTGGTTCACTTTAACTTATTTGTATGTCTGTTGAGAGACAACAGAGATCCCACCAGTTGCTCCCCCCACGACTGACCCTCTGAGCTCGCCCCCCCCCTTCCCTTATTTAATACNCCCGTCCCGTCCGCAGCTCTTTAATCTGGACGGTCAGAACAAACATTAGTGAGAGGTGAAGCAGCGTGGACGGACAGCTTGTGCATGGCTGTGTGACTGACTGCTGTGTGTCTCTGTGTGTGTGTGTGTGTTATGCAGGAGACTGAACTCTCTCTGCAGGGTTTGTCCACCGGACTGAAGGAACTGGACACCATGAAGACGGACCTGTCCCAGTACGTGGCGGCCAGCGACTCGGCTCTGCTGGAGCAACAGCTGGAGCAGCTCCGCTGCCAGTGGGAAGAGCTGTGTGTGAAGGTGAGAAGTTTTTACAGACGGACTGAGATGAGGGAGTGAGTGGTTGTAGATGAAACAGGTGGAGGGAAAAGTTGCTAACAGAGGTTTGTTGGCGGCGTCCGGCAGCACACAGCTGAGTCCACCCACACACTGATTTGCTTGATAAAAGACCCAGCAAGTGCAGGTTCTTGGAGGGAAAACTTCCTCCTCTTCTTCAAAGTGTAGCAACATGTCCTTCCACAGGTCAGAGTTACTCTCTTTTTATTTTAACAGCTATAAAAGTGTCCAAACTTCACATTCCTCTTCAGGTTCAAGCTGATTTTATTTATTTATTCTCTTTGCTTGCATGAACACAGAGGAAGGTTTGGTTCTTCAGCCCGGCTGTCCATCAGTTCAGCCTGTTAATCCTGTGACTACAACAATGGCTGAAAGTAGCTCCATGCAGCCTCACATTCCTACAGTTAAGACTCCTGGCTCAAACACAGCGCATGTTTGTTCCTCTGAAAACATCGGCTAGTGCTTGACGAGACGTGGACATTTCCGTCACTTATTAGGGAGTTATTTAGTAATTCAGTCTCGTGCTAATTGGGTCTGCAGTTTGGAGTGGCCGCTTCCACCTGCTCTGGTATTGGCAAGAGTTACCGGGGTTCACAAATGTGGCAGCGTCAGCCACAAATGTGCCTCGGTTGTTCCCACTAATTATTTAATTCCTCTTAGTTTTGCTAAACAAAAGCTTTAAAAGATCTCTTAAGTCAGGTACCTGCAGACATGATGCATCACCTAAATTATTCACTTGTTTATGTGAGAAAATGAGTTAAATTCAACTTGACATGCCCAGGAGGCCTGAATCTGAGCCGTTCTGGTTTCTGCTTGATAGTTAACAGGTTGTAGAGGAGTGGGGGAGTCACAGCGATGGCTCTTGTGAGCAGATGGCCCGGTCGGCCTGAGGAGGTTCAACAGAGCTGCTCTATTGTTACTGAGGCAGCACAAAGTCCTCCGAGGGTGACCGCAGCTCACATTACAGCCCAGAAGGGCCATTTGTGGCGATACGTTAAACCCCAAAGCAAGGGCTCATTTTAATAAAGTAAATGCCACTGAGCTGTAAAATAGAGCAGCTCTAATTGTGGGCACGCTAAGCCCTGAAATCTCAAAAAGATCATCAGCCCTCTCCTCGGCTTCATAACCGGGTGTGTTCATGGCATTAAGCTGTCATTAGGAAAATGGACCTTGTTAATTTGACCAAATAGCCGGATTCTCCCGAGGGTTTCTCTCAAATCACTTGATTGCTGATTCTGACGGAGATTAAATATCCCCACTGCCACACTTCTGTACACTTTGTGCTGTTTTGTACATCGAAACGTTCAGCTAGGTGCTGTGGCTTCTGGGTTTTGTAACTTCTATACTTTTTAAAATGTTTCACTTTATTTAAAAATCCATCCTCCATAGAAACACACAGAGCTTTTATGACTCAGATTTAAAAGATTATCGTCCCTGATTAGAACACCTCAAATAAACTGGCCCAATTACTTTTATTTGTTCGATATATGGAATATTGCACCTAAAACATCGTCTAGTACTAGCTGTACCAGTAAACATTTATTTCTAACTTTAGTTTCTGTCACCCATGAGACCGTTTTACTTCTTTGGAGTCTAGCGCTTTCACTGCACAAACACCTGTTGATTATAAATTTAAAATAAAAAACATGTTTCCCCACATATGGAGTATGAAACGATGGCCACAGAAACTAAATCCCACTTCATCACGTTCTCCCCAGGTGTCCTTACGCAGGCAAGAGATGGCCGACCGCCTCAACGCGTGGACCATCTTCAACGACAAGAACAAGGAGTTCTGTGATTGGCTGACCCAGATGGAGAAGAAGGTGTGCCGGAGCGGAGAGCTGAGCGTCGAGGAGATGGTGGAGAAGCTGAAAAAGGTGATGATTCGGTGCTCAAATCACAAATCTGTCAGGAATCTTATTTCTGGGACGGGTTCTAGAATATAATCTACAGGAACTCCTTTTTACAGCAGAGGTGTGTTAAACGTTTGTTCTTCTACAGTTCATAAAGACTTAATTAGTCTGATCTTACTCAGCAGAAATTATCTTATAATTTATCAACATTTGAGTTTTGCAGGTGTAACCTACTTTATTTAATGCTGAGTCAGCTTTAAATGCTGCTACTTTTGGTTTTTATAACTTTTATACGTTTCAAACTAACTTTATTTACAAATATAAATGCGTGGAGATCTCGTCAGCTCCTTCAGAAACATTGTTCTTTGTTTGTTTTAGCTGTGGTTCTGCTGTTGTTAGTTTTTAACAATCTTTTGCTGCTTTTAGCTTCAGGTTGGAAAAACCTTCTTTTAGCTTTTAGCTGATCTTTTGCTGCTGCTATTTAGTTATTGTTTTCTGTTTTTTGTTTTAGCTGAACTTTTGCTACTTTTAGCTTTGCGCTAAGCTTTTGCTGCTTGTAGCAAACATTTTACTATGATTAGCTTTTAGGTAGTGTTTAGCTACTTTTGGCTTTCAGCTAACATTTAGCTTCTTTTAGCTAATCTTTTGCTACTTGATATTTAGCTATCGTTTTCTGGTTTTTGTTTTAGCTGAACTTTTGCTACTTTTAGCTTTTTATACTTTTAGCTTTAGCTTAGCTTTAAGCTAGCCCGTTGCTACTTTTAGCTTTTAACTGACCGTTTGCTACTTTTAGCTTTTAGCTAATCTTTTGCTGCTTGATATTTAGCTATTGTTTTCTGGTTTTTGTTTTAGATGAACTTTTGCTACTTTTAGCCTTTTATACTTTTAGCTTTAGCTTAGCTTTTAGCTAGCCCTTTGCTACTTTTAGCTTTGTGCTAAGCTTTTGCTGCTTGTAGCTAATATTTTACTATGATTAGCTTTTAGGTATTGTCTTCCTCCTTTTAGCTTTTAGCTACTGTTGTGCTGCTTTCAGCTTTAAGAACTCAGTTTTAGCTTCTTTATCACATTTAAGCGGTGCTCAGAATTTACGCTTTATTGTGATAAAACTGTAACAAAGTAAATTGTGACGACTCAACCTGCAGTTTCTGAGCATTAATTCTGGTTAATTAGACATAAATAACCTGCAGACATGATGGACATCCTGTTAATAACAGATGGTTTCCTGAACCTGAAGCTTCCTTTCAGCCACACTACGGACAATAATTGGTTTGAATGTTCCAGGAATATTATTTAAGGCTGTTAAATGAAATTAAAATATTGCAGGAACTTGAATCTAAGTTGTAATTATTATGTTAGCGACAAGTGGCACTCGGCGGTGACAACAGGGCAGGAAAAAGGTTCAAGAAAGGAACATTCAGCAAGAGAAGGAATCAAATTCAGTTGATTTTTATAAGCTAACACAAAATGTTATGGTTCTGATAAAACGTCAGAGATATACTCGCCTACGCTCGGCGTTATAGTCGTTTAAAGACAAACGGTCGTGTTTTTCAGATCGTAAATGGTAAAAATTAAATCCAAGGGTTTTTTTTTTCTTGATCTGAAGGATTCATTAACAGATCTCTGCTGTAGATCAATGCCAGTTACTAAAACTTTGCTCTGATTAAGCTAAAAAAATTTCTACCATGCTTGACTTAACAATAATGGTAATTTTTTTATATAACAGCAAAGCAAAAAGGGGGACTTTATTTTCCGGGGAGCATTGAATGTAAGCACGAGACAGTAATGAAAGGGATGCTTTCAAACCTTGGAGCCCAAAAATGATAAAAAAGCTATTTTTTTTTCTAAAATATAAAGTTTGTAGCTCTTTAAGCACAGGATATCAAGAAAAAACTGGCTGTTTTTATAATATCTCCTTTAAAATGAACTGCTCGTCACGGTTTTTTGTGTTTTGTTGGTCGTTCTTTACGATCACGTCTTCCAGGACTGCATGGAGGAAATCAACTTGTTCAGTGAGAATAAGAGCCACCTGAAGCAGCTGGGAGAGCAGCTGCTGTTAGCCAGCGACGAGGCCAAGCAGAGCCAGGTCCGCGGCTCGCTGCAGGAAGTCAATCAGCGATGGCACAACCTTTTCCACCACGTCGAAGCCAGGTGAGCGCCGCCGCAGCCGTCTCAGGGGCCACGCCGGGGGGATATTATGTCTGTTTATATCAAACAAGCACTTTACAAAGGAGTGTTTACGCCTTTCAGGAAGCACTTTGCAGAGATAAATGGTAAGATGATGGTTGAATTACGAGTAAAATTGTTTGTGTAGTTACCATAAATCAGGCTCTTAAGTACCCCACTCTGAATTTGCATCATTATCCAAAGGGACGAGTGCCCTTAACAGCGAAGCTACTCCACAGCAAAAAGCATAATTAAGAACCGAGAAGCTTTAACTGCCTCGAAGCAAACGGTGCGTCCATCCACCTGCTGTTGTGTTAGCTGCGCTCTGCAGCTGTCAGGAATACGTGCCCCCTCACCGCAGAGCTTTAAGCCCTCGTGTTGTTTAAACTGCTGCCCCCCCAAAACAGATGGACGCTCCTGAGGAGGAGCAGGAGATGCAGACGACACCCTGACAAACCTGCAAACTGCCCCCCACCAGCAGGAAAGGGAGGTCTCAGACAGCACCATATGTCCCAGAGTCCTCGCTGAAACCCCCACACTTTGTAGCCTGTCGGGGGGGGGGGAGGATCCTGGTATGTGTTAATCCCTGATTCTCTCAGAGACTTTACGAGCTGACCAGAAGAAACCCAATAATATAACCGTAACTTTTTTTTTTTTTCCCCTGTGGATAAAAAGTGGGACTCTGTTTCTGTTTTTCAGTAATGTCGCCCAACAACACGTGTGGTCGTTTGTTCGTAGCGTTAGCAAAAAGTCATCAACCCATTAACATTTAGAGTCAACCCAAATCAAGGTGGCCGCCACACCTAATCGACCTACATATGGCTACATATTTATAGATGTTGAGCTAAAATTTGGTGTGGTAGTAGCTGAGAGTCGACCTCAACACACACTCTGAGCGCAGTGTTGTATGAGACTGCCGTCATTTCTTGGCACAAGATGATCTTAGTTTAAAACTCTGGCATGAAAGGTGCGGAAAACATTCCTTTAGGAAATGCTAGGCTCTTAATTTCTGAAATAAATGATCTCTCTACTCAAGAAACATGGAGCCAATAAGGCTTAAATCCTGTGAGGTAAATTTTCAGCCTTCAGATCCACTAAATAGCTCCTTAAATACAGTGAGAGGAATAAATGCCAGTTAAAAGTTTTATCTCTTTGTAAGTGTAAGCCCTCCAATCACATATCCTCACTTATCCTCCAACTCTTTTCTGCTTCATTTTCTCCACCCATTCTGTTCGTGTCCTCTTCCTGAGCCAGCGCCCCTGACTGGGTTTTGTGTCTTTGTCTGGCCTCCACATGAAGCTGCAGGTCTTTGTTCGCCTGTCAGAGGTGGAGAGGTGGAGAGGGGGACGGAGGGGGACGGAGGGGGACGGAGGGGGGTGAGAGGGGAGCGGGAGGCTTGTTAGTTTGGCCAGGATGGTTGAATCTGCACAACGGCCGAGTGTTTGCCCCCACTGGCTTTGGTCTTCAATGCGTGACCATAAACATGTCATCCCGCCTGCTGATAGTCTTAAACTTTTTAATACAAACAGAAACTTTATCATAGAATAAAAAGGTTCTGTTCCTAAATATATTTACCACAGAGCTTCATCTGAATGTTAGGGTTACGGCTTGTCCTCTAAAGCTAAAATAAAACCTTTTTATAATCGATTACACTTTTCAACATTTTGGTAGTTTTTTCTTGAAGAACCTAATTGTATAAAAGTCGAGACGTGTAAAGTTCAATACGATGTCTGGATGGGAGCGTATGTTGCTGTAAAATCTCCAGATGTGAGCTGCTGATGTTCGGTTCTCCTCGTTGCCTCAGTCCGTTTCAAACGAGCGTTTCTGGATGGCGTTCACATCTGGCTTCTTCGCCTGATAGGACAGTTTTTTTAGTTTAAACATGTATTTATTGTCTTCCATTATGATTAAATATGGGTTTTATGAGGTTTCATCATCATTGCGTTTTGTTTTTATTTACATTTTTTAGAATTGGGGTTTGTATTTAAAATTTTAAACCAAGACTTGATTCTTGATTCTGACTGAAATGTTTCTGAAACTATCAGCTGATCTGCTGTGAAATGTCTGTAAGCCTGTGTTAAATTTTCAGTGTGCTCAGTAATTTAATTAGAAAGTGAAGTTAAAAAGGTAAAACTAAATCTAGGCTTCAGTTGTGGGCGAAGGTAGCTGTTTACAGCCGGAGGACGGTTCAAACCCAACCTTTTAAAAAGGAGAGAAACTATTTACAGTGACTGAATATCTGAAGCTGAAAGTGGCTCGATATTCATGCAGCAGACGTTGGGACGCATGAATTCATTCATTCATTCCTTCCTCCAACACTTCCAGTCGCAGCTGTTTTTAAAGATTTCTGACGCCTCAGCTGGACGCCGGCAGGAGAGGACGGATCAAATGGAGGAAATTAACTCCAACTCTAAAAATGGGGCACGCTTCAGGCTTTCAAGCCTCAGAGAGAGCTTTTATTGTCCCGTGTGTTGCTATGACACCAGTTAGTGTGTGTGTGTGTGTGTTCAGAGGCAGGACCTGAAAACGTTTTGTTTTTTTTGTGCACAAGCTTGTTGCCTTGTTTTCTCGCCTCCCAAGGGTCGAGGTTGTTTCGTGAAAACAGTCTGGTCTGATAATTAAATCAGAAAATGGACTCCACCCAGAGCGGGAGGATTTAGAATCCTAACTGACAGGTGCACAGATTTGATTTTTAATTTGATTATAAGTCATAATTTTAACGTAAAAATCCAAACTGACAAAGAGAAAAGGAGAAACTTTCTGTTCAATAATTGTAAAAACAAGACAGAAGAATTGCTGCGGGCTTATATATTCACCCCCAATTTGTTTTGTTCAGAAGCCACAGAATTAGATCGCCTACAGGTGAATTATTATTTAGGTGGTGTCCAGTCCTGGTCCTGGAGGGACACCGTCCTGCAGGTTTGAGATGTTTCTCTGCTCTGCAGGTCTTTGAGTTCTGCAGCAGTCAGATCAGGTGTTTAAAGCAGAGAAACACCTGAAACCTGCAGGATGGTGGTCGTCCCGTTGTATGTCTCCCCTCTGTCTTTAGTTTCCTGTTTGGTTCATGTCCGGTCTTTCTGCTCCAAGCTGCTGGCTGATAATTTATCTGCTACTTTTAGTCCCACAAGCAGAAAATCTTTAAAATAGTCAAAAAATGCACACAGAACAAAGTTATGCACAGCAAGAGAAGTAATTTATATTATCTATCAGGAGGAACTACTTTGCGGGGCGTATTTTTCGTTTTATTTCGCTTTAGTTGGGTCTGTGCACCACTCATGGAGCGGCCACACCAGAGCGGGACGGTTACCATGGCAACTTCTGGTATGAAAAGTTTACCTGAGAGGCCTGTGGGCGAGTGAAAGGCTTTTTCTTTTTTCTTCTTTCTGTCTCTAAATGAACGTCGTGTCAAAGTTGTTCTCAGGTTTTAAACAAGAAGAATGTCCTAATCATTATTTAAGAAGTGATTAAATTAATGGTTACATTAAAGTTGCATCAAAATTTTTTCGTTTGCTCACCCGGGACCCAAACCCTGTTTATTCTTTGAGTTTTCTCTGCCAGGAACCTGATCTGATCTGTTGAATCTGCAGCTGCAAAGTTAAAAAAACTGTAATAAATGGATGATTTAATTCACCCAGAAGGGAGGACGGTTTGTGAAACGTGTTTGTGTTGTCAGAGTGAAAAAGCTGAGGGAGACTCTGGTGACGATGCAGCAGCTGGATAAGAACATGAGCAACCTTCGCTCGTGGCTGTCCCGCATCGAGGCCGAGCTGTCCAGACCCGTCACCTACGGCGTCTGTCACGAGCAGGAAATCCAGAGGTGGCTGGCGGAGCACCAGGTACGCGCACCAAAACAGTTTCACAGCTGTTAAAACACACGTTCCACTTTTAAATCCTGAGGCGTTTTTAAAGGTTCCCCGCTGTTTTACAATATTTTAGTCATTTCTTTTATTTTCTGAATGTCTTTTTGATTTATATTTATTTCTTTTCTGAGTGTTTCTATGTCTCTTTCAGGTTTTTTTCTGCTTTTCTGTCTCTTCCTTCTGCTTTCAGTTTTCCTGTTTGTAGTTTCTTCTGCATCTTTTTTGGACTTTCAGCTGTTTCAGGTGTCAAAATCTTCAGCTCGTTCAGGACATTACTGCTATAACTTTTGTTTTAACTTTTAAACTTTTTTGAAATGTTTTGTAATGCATTAAAATCTTTTAAAATCTTTGTGCTTTTTGAAATCTTCAGGATATTTGCTCCATTTTGTCTCATGCTTCCTTTTTGGCTCCTTATTTGACATTTTTGTTTCTTTGTGTTCATCCTTTTTGTATTTGTAGTCTCCTTTTACATCTTTTCTGTCTATTTTTTTATTTTTTGTTACTTCCTGCATTCTTCTTGCTCTTATGTCTTCCTGTGCGTCCTTTCTGTGTTTGTAGTCTCACATTTAATTTTGTCCTTTTGCGTTCCTTGTCTTTTTACGTCTCCTCCTTGTAAGCTCAGGCATCTTTTTAGGTGTCCTTATTGTCCTTTTATGTCTCCTTAAGCTTCCATTTTTTCGTCTCGTCCTCCTCCTGTCCATCTTTCTGCTCTTGTGTGTCTTTTAAACATTTCAACTGTCTTTGAGAGTTCAGCTTTATTCAGCTCACTCCCGCAGGATTTTCATTAAAAATGTTTAATTTTCGAGCAGGTGTTGCAGTCGTCCTCCTGCCGTGACCTGGCTGTCTCCGTGTCCTGGACTGATGTGGTGTCTGTTCTTGTTGCTGTCCAGGAGCTGCAGAGGGACATCGAGCAGCACACAGAAGGCGTCGCCTCGGTGCTCAGTCTGTGCGACGTGTTGCTGCGGGACGAAGACGCCGCAGGTGGAGCTGAGGCGGAGAGCGACTCCCTGCGGGAGACGAGCCGCAGCCTGGACCAGAGATGGACGAACATCTGTGCCTTGGCTCAGGACAGGAGGCTCAGGTACCAACAGTTCTCCTTTAGCTAAAGTTATCAGACAGCGAGGAAAGTTTTATTTTTATCCTGATGATACTCAGATAAAACCTGATCAGTTACTTAGCTTGAAACCTGGAATAAAAACTTTAATTTTCTGCTTTTAAGCTCAAACAGGTAGTGTTTTTGGACAAACTCTCCAGCCTTTCACTTCCTCTGGATGGCAATAATTTGGCCTCCAGGTCTAATATTGTGATCAGGTTATGTCGTTTACCCCAACATTCACCGCTTTCTTCTAGAAACATTTTGTCTCCGTGCATTTATCACTTCCAGGCAGGACTATTGTAATTCTTTATCTGAGTGTCCAAAAAAAAGCTCTTTAAAAAGCCAGACTTCTGATGACTTACAAGGAGAGATAATATCTCATGAGCCACTGGACCAATTTTAACCAAACTCTGTAAATAATCATAATCACAGTGTGGTCATCTACAAGGGAAAAAGTTTTGGAGTCAACTCGATTCAAGATAGCTGCCACAGCTAAGCAACCTAAAAAAAATGGCTACAGTTCAGTCAGTTTTCCAGTTATTGAGCTAAAATTTGATGTAAAGCAGCTACAGTTCTGTCTTTTCTCAGCGTAAAGTGATCTTAGTCTGAAACTCTGGCGATAAGTTGAACTTTTAATCTCTGAGGTTTGGAGAGTTCATAAATTTGTGTCTAAATAAGTATTTCCATGAGCGTCTTTTGATTGAACGCCTGCTTATTTAGCTTGAATGTTAACAAAGACGAGTCTTCCTCGGTGTCCCGCCTCTGTCCTGCGTGGTGTCTCCCGGTAGGATCGAGGAGACGTGGACTCTCTGGTGTAAGTTCCTCAACGACTACTCCCGCTTTGAAGACTGGCTGAAGACCGCCGAGAGGACAGCTGCCAGCCCCAACTCTGCAGACGTCCTCTATTCCGTCGCCAAGGAGGAACTCAAGAAGTTTGAGGTCGGTCATTAACCTGCCAGAAACCTTTCTCTGTTGCCTCTCGAAGATAAATCTTCTTATTTCTGTCTGTAAAGTGTGACGCAGCCGTATTGATATGTTGCTGAGGTTTGTGCAAAAGCTGAAGAATGTAATAAAATCTCCTAGAGTTTGTAAAAATCTGGTTTAAGATCTTTTTCTTCCAGCTGTTCTCTTTTCAGAGGTCTCCACAGCGAGTCGTCCTTCTCCATCTAACTCTGTCCTCTGTGTCCTCTGTCCTCAGTCCAACTACCTCCATGTCCTCTCTAACTGCGTCCATATGTCTCCTCTTTGTCTCTAACATCCTTCTACCAACACACCCACCATCTTCAAACAGCTGATTACATTATTGCCTTTCATGATGGCAGCCAAAAAAAATCCTGATTAAACAAATAATAGTTAAATTATTAAACATTTCAGCTGTTTTCCTCTACTTTAAAAGGAGATTTCTTTCTGTCCAAAGGGAGTTTTTTCCTTTCCGTTGTGCCTAATGTGCTGCTCAGGATGAGAGACTTCGATGAAGTGAAGATTCAACACATTTAAACTTTTACTAATTGGCTTTTATGATTTCTGTTCATGTTTTTGTGCTTGGTGCTATATAAATAAACTGAACTGAGCTTTAAATCAGGAACACGCACTTAAATTCACAATTACAAACTCAATAATTCTCCAATTCTTCTCCAGGGTTTCCAAAGGCAGGTCCACGAGCGGCTGACTCAGTTAGAACTGGTCAACAACCAGTACCGCCGCCTGGCCCGGGAGAACCGCACCGACCGGGCCGAGCAGCTCAGAGCCACGGTCAGTGAGGGCAACAGGCGCTGGGACACGCTGCAGCGAAGAGTGGGCGCCGTCCTGCGCAGGCTCAAGGTTTGCACCTTTTCATTATTACAGGAACTCGTTTGCAGACGTTTGGACGATGTGACTTTGACTATCAGGGGAGAAAAGATATTATTTATTATTGTTTTGCATCACAAAAATAAAAAATGAAGCAAACTAGTTTTTCTAATGCTTTTCTATTTTTTAAAGACATAACATATTAAAGATTTACACTTAATTACATATTTTAAATATACAACCCTAATTTATAAAGTTGAGACGCTGTAAACTGTAAATAGACAGAATGACATCCATCAAGGGGTGCTGCAACACCCTCTGCACCCTTTTTTATTATTATTTATTGTCTCTGTATGAGACAAAACACAACAAAATGACTTAATTTATAAATGGTTTCAGTTCCAAAGAATCTTTGGTTCTGTTTGAGGCACTCATGCACCCCCATACCATCAGAGAGGCAGGCTGGATGGTCTCTTTGGTCCAGAGAAGACACATCTGTTCACATCTGGCTGCTTCTTTGCCTGATAGCTTTAAGCAGCGTTTGTGGACGGCACGGTGAACTGTGTTTACAGACAGTGTTCCTGAGCAGAACCAGAACATCCAGCCTTGACCTTTGACCTCACAGATTTCTACAGATCTTTACTTCTGACAGATTCAGCCTCTTTTTATTCTGTCCTCTCACTGACCTGTTACCAGTTAACCTAATTACCTGCAAAATACAATTAATGTTTATTATATTAATGTTATATATCGTGTTGATTTGTACAGCTTACTTTTACAGCCTTCTGCTGCTTCTTTCCCATCTTTTCTGTGATTTATTATTGCCATAAAATTTAAAATTACCATATATTTTTTAGTAAATCTTACAATTTCTTCGTTTGAACACTGGATATGTTTACTATGTTCCACTGTGAATAAAATATGAGTTTGTAAGACTTTCATAACATCCCAACTTTTTCTAAATTGTTTAAAAAAAATAATTTGAAGATTTAATCTTTGCCTTTTCCGTCATTTTGTCTCTTCTTCCCTGATGGTTTTTACAGCAAACATTTACTGGTAACGGTCCGAGAGCTCAGAGTAAAAGTTTTCACTAAAGAATGCATAACTAATCCGCCCTCTTGTCATGGCTTCTCTCGCAGTATTTCACCAGCCAGAGGGAGGAATTTGAAGGCACCAGGGAGAGCATGCTGGTGTGGCTGACCGAGCTGGACCTGAAGCTCACCAACGTGGAACATTTCTCAGAGAGCGACGTCCATCAGAAGATCCAACAGCTCAACGTGAGGCTGCGGCATCCTCCTTTTACTGAACAAACACTCCTCTCAGAGAGAATTTAAGACCCTAAAGTCTCTGGTTTATAATCACTTTAAGAACATCATTTTCAGCAGATTCTAGTTTATCAACAGAAACCTTTTAGGAATACCGTAAGCAGGCATGTTTCCTGACTCGGCCTCTGTTCCTCCATCCGTCCGTCGCCCCGCAGAGTTTCCAGAAGGAGATCGCCCTGAACACGGAGCGCATTGACGGCCTGATCGTGTTTGGAGAGGCTCTGATCCAGAAGAGTTCACCGCAGGACGCGGCGCTGATCGAGGATGAGCTGGAAGAGCTGCACTCGTACTGTCAGGAGGTTTTCAGCAGGCTGGTCCGCTTCCACCAGCGCCTCAGCCAGCCTCCAGTGAGCTCGACCGCACACACATACACACACACCGAAAACTGACTCTGAGCTGCTGTAGAAATAAATGTTGCCTTTTTTTTTTGCCCCAGATGGTCAAAGAGGAACCAGAACTCTCGCATCTCACCTTCTCCCTGGAGTCCAGCTTGGAGCTGATTGGTCGGGCGTGGTTGGGGAGGAGCCTGGGAAGCCTCCCGGCCACGCCCACTCACCTGCTGACGTCTCCTCTGGAGCGCTCGGGGCGGGAGACTCCGGTGAGCGTGGACTCCCTCCCTCTGGAGTGGGACCACACCGGAGACGTCGGGGGGTCGTCATCGCATGAGGATGAGGAGGAGGAAGAAGAGGAAGAGGAGGGAGCTTACTTCAGTGCGCTGTCCGGTACATTTATATCGTCTTATTAAAAAAAAAAATCTTTTCCTTGCACAAAAGCAGCTCTTTATATATTTTCTCCTCATTATTGCTGTAAAACGAGACTAAACTCAGTCCAAGAAGGATTATGGAGACAAAAGACCGGTCAGCAGTGGGAACGCTAAGTCAGCATTTATAAAAAAATGTTCTGTTATTGGGGGAAACAAACGTCTGACTTTCAAGTGCTTCTGTAGAAACTGAAGCAAAAAAGTGGGCACCCACCCCCGTTTCCTTGGTGGAGGCCAGCAGGAACGCTCGGAAGCCTCGGATGCTTTATGAGTCTCCCCGTTGGCTCGGATCAGAAACATCTCCACCTTCTCACAGTAAATCCACTTACACCTCTACTCCTCTGAGCGGACGAGCTTCCAGGAAATCTCCTCCGATAGCTCATAAATCACATGTGAACCCTTCTGCTTTTCTGCATAAATACGACCCTAATGATCGTCAGATTTTTACTATAAAACCCAAAGAATAATAAAGAGAATTGTCTTGTATTTATTTATGAATTGGAGCCAGTAATATTTATCATAATTAACTAAAACATCAAGGTTAGCGGTCAGTCTGAGTGAATCCTCGTATTTAAAAGAAAAATAATCCAGAAAGAGGAGTGGTAGAAAGCTCATAAAACCACCTGAGTTTCTTCATGTCTGCCAGAGAACAGATCAAATCTGAGCTGGACGCTTTTTAGGAAACGAGAACCATTTGATTTGGAGGACAGTGAGCCTGATGCCGTCTGGGAGGGTCGGCCCAAAGTTTACGTGATGGTTGTGTAGCGTGGTTTGGACCCGTTTTACCCGCAGCAGCTCGCAGCGGTTGATGGGACGCTGTCCAGAAGCAACAAAGCAACATTAAAACCAACGAGCCGTTCTACCCTAAAAAGCCTAAAAAAATAAATCCCAAAACGCTCAATTTTTCTTCCTTTATCCGTATTTCTGACCTAAATCCAACATAAATGTTGTGAGTGGCTAATGTGAAGAAACGCTCCGACGTCCTGAAGTTCAGGAATAATTTATTTTGTTCAGCACCAATAAATAAAAAATCTTCAAACTATTTTTCAGCTGGTAATGTCATTCATTTATTACTTGAGTGGATATTTAGTTTTTGTGCTCCTTTCATCCATGAGTCCACAGCTTTCTTTTTAATCCTTTCTTTATGAACCTCCTCTTTTATCTTCTTCACCACTTAATTACAGTGATAATAATATTGTTTAATTCCCTGAGTCGTGCTGCTGTAATATTTTCAGGTTCTGCTCACAAAAAGAGATCAGGAGATGAAACATTTCCACCTTAACAGCAGGAGGTTGAATCTAAACTGGTTCTGTTTCTCAGTTTCAAACAGGTCTTTGTCTCTTCATGACTGTCCGAGATGGAGGCCAGCAGGAGACGCCGAGGACGCCGAGGACATGGAGACCACGCCCACCCTCACCAGCACGCCTCTGAAGCAGGGTTATGTACGTCTCCACGCCTAACTGTCGTGCAGCTGCTGTTCCAGATGTTGTCTCTGAACGTGTTCCTGTTGCTTCCAGCTGAGTCTGACGTCCGAGGACACGAAGACGATCTCGCTCGTCCTGGATGACGAGGAGCAGCAGGAGGAGGAGTTTGGTCTGACGGGACTGAACGCCTCGGACAAACAGTCGGGTAGGATTTAATAAAATGTGCATCGTGATGAATGACTCAGTTCAGGAAGAGCTTTACTCAAAGAAATCACAGCGTGAGCTGAACCAAACAGCAGCTGGAAATCCATAAAGATTTCAGAGAACTTATGGTGGAAACGTTTGTCAGTAAAGGTAAATAATTCAAAAAGTATAAATAGTCAAAGTCAGAGCATAATATTTCAGATCGAGCTGAACGGTAAAAATAGCACCAAGTCCTCTGATTGTGAAACCTGTACAAACCGTGAAGCAGCATTGACAGGAAAAGCAGAGACTGCGTCCAAATTGTTTCTGACAAAAACATGTTTTGAGTCATTTGAAAGAATTGGACTAAATGCTGCAGAACGCCGCTGGAATCGGCTTATTTCAATAAATGATCCAGGTCTAAAACATATTTTACTTTAAATGTTTAGTTGAATCTGCGATACTTATATCTGTGTAGAATTACTTCCTGCAGCTCTCTGAGGGAATCAGAGGACGTCTGTGTGCTTCCAGGTGTGATCCAACGCTGGGAGCTGACCCAGGCTCAGTCCAGGTGCAGCCAGCAGGCGGGTCCTCAGGAGCCCCATCTGGATGACATCACTTCCTGGTTAGAGAGCGTGATTCCCGAGCTGGACCGCCGCCTCCGGTCCGACCCAGTCAGCATAAAGGACATGGAAGCTAAAGCCAAAGAGCTGAAGGTCCCGTTTCCATCAGCAGGTTTAAACAGACGCTTATTTTATTTTGAAGGTTTTCAGCCTTTAATGTGGTTTTTCTTTATCTTTCTTTCAGGAGATGGAGAAGGCGTTCTCTCACTACAAGTCCATCATGCTGATGATCAACCTACAGACCAAAGAAGCTCCAGAGTTACAGGAGAAACAGGCGAGAGTGAACCGGGACTGGAGCAAAGCTTGTACCGGACTCCAGCGGTGGGACGCCAGCCTGAGGAGGAAGCTGATCCGCTGCCAGGTGAGACGAAGCAAAACGTCTGTGTGGGTGGAGGTAAAATATTTAGCTCCTACTTGTTGAGCATCACAAAGCTCAAATCATTTTCCTTACTTAGCCAGACCTGGAAGATACTGAAACTAAATTCTGTCCCTTTCCGTACATCAGGACTGTGTGAACCTGTGGAATTTAATTTAAAACTGTTAAAAACGACCAAATCTCTCCATTAATTGTTATTTGAGTGGCACCGTATTGTTTCAGATCTAACAGCTTCACAGAAATGAAATGATAAACGAACTGTAATTATTTAGAACCTTTTTAGCCAATCAGGCCACAATCTGTCCTCATTTACCCGTCCAATCAGGACTTAAGATCACATTCATACACGTGAGGGGTTCAGTGTCTCAACATGAGGCACACTGGTGGAATCGAACCTCCGACTATCTCATTGGAGGATGTCTGCTCGAACCACTGATCCACTGATCCACAAGCAGCTTTACGGTTTTACTTACCTGTTTAGGAAACCGTATTTAGTCATCCAGAGCATTACGAGTGTCCGGTGCGGTCTTAATGGCAGCTCGTTTTGACTCAGATGCCCCTCGCCGCCTCGGCGTGATTCCTGAACGGACCGAGGCGGCGAGGGGGCATCTGCTCCACCCCTGCTGCTCCTTTGGTAGCAACAGAAGTGAAACTGTCGACATGTGAAAAGACAAACAAAACGGAGGCTTTTATTTGAAACGTTTTGTTGAACGCAAACAGAACCGCTTCATCGCTCATCCGCGAGACGTCCGATTGTTGTTCCACGCCTCCTTTTGCTCGCTCCCATCTGTGCGGGACGTGGGCGGAGCCATCTGTGTTTTTTGATAAGTCTTCATCAAGTCTCTGCTGTAGTGGAAGTGAGATGTTAAAATCTTATCTTTTATACGTCCTGTTGAAGCAGAACTGTAGACTTGTCTGAGTCTGAAGTCGTCTGCAGCTGTGGGTCGACGCCACATTTCATTTTAAAGTTCGTGTTGATGCACAACCTGACAAAAAAATGACAGTTTTGATTCATCAGACAGCAGTTTGCTCATGTTTTTGGATCCATGGAAGGAGTTGTTTCTCTGACAGTAACACTTTTTCAGACTTGTCCCTTGTGTGCGTTCAGTTTTCTCTGAATTTACTGAATCTTTGAATCATAAAAGGTGCTATAAATGATTAAAAGCTCCCCGCAGTTTAACACGGCTTTATGCTGAGAAGCATTATTTTTAAATTAACTTGAGTTCACTCCTGATCCAGTTCAGCCTCAGGAAACATTTCCACGCTTTGTTTTACCACCGTTTCACAACATTTATGGCCCCTTCCTGCCAAAACTTTCTGGAAATGCGTCGTCGTTGTAAAAAATTTAAATGGGCATCATAAAGAATAAAATATTTGATATGTTGTCTTCATACCGCTTTTCTAATAAAAGTTGGCTTTAAAGGATGTTGAAACGCTGAGGTTCGGTGTAAAAAATGACCTTAAAAGGTTTTTATTTTTCCGTACAGGAGTTTGATGAAAGCCTGCACTCTCTGCTGCTGTGGCTGGCTCACACCGAGAGCAGATGCTGCTCCGTGGACGTGAACCACCCAGAAACGACCGTCGGAGCGCTGCAGCAACACAACAACACGCTGACTGTAAGCACGAAGCTGCCTCGTCCACTTTGTTGGGCTGTGGGGCGAGATTAGAAGGTCTGACTGAGCGGAGGTGTTTGTGTGCTGCAGGAGCTGCAGGAGGAGCTGCGGGGCAGGCGGGCTCAGCAGGCCTCCCTTCAGGCTCTGTGGTCTCTGCTCCAGCCTGAGGACGCCCGGGAGGACAGGGAGGACGCCCAGGAGAAGCTCCACGTGACGAGCAACAAGCTGCAGCAGCTGCTGAGGCAGGTGGACCAGGACCTCCTCACCCTGCAGCAGCGACTGGTAAACGTTACAACTTCACCTCGGCTTCAGGTTTCCAAATCAAAACACAAAAAGTGTCATAAAGAGAATTATTTGTCTTTAATTCAGGAGCCTGAGTCCACAGCAGCTGTCAAAAGTGACACGTCTCAGAAAGGATGCTCCACTCAGAGGTACGTCTATTACACAATCTGCATCAGCTGAAACTCTCTGAAAGGCGGCGGGCGATATGCTTGGCCTTGAAGCCCAGTGATGTTGGAACTTGTGTCGTGCAGAGAAAGGAGGGACTCCTCCCCGCCTCGGTCCTTCTTCTGCCGCCTCCTGCACGCCACCTTCCCCCTGCTGCTGCTCCTCCTGCTCCTCCCCTGCCTGATCCCCCTGTCAGACAGCAACCCCGGCTGCACCGTGACCAACAACTTCGCACGGTCCTTCTACCCCATGTTACACTACACCAACGGGCCCCCTCCCACGTGACCGAGGTTTGACGGGGGAAAAATGATCGATTCTGTAAAGATCTGACACTGAAGAAGGAAAAAAACTAGTTAGTAAAAATTAGGTTCTGCTTGAAAAGAGACGATATAGTTTGTTTTAATGTGTTTATAAAGAACTATTTATACTTTTTTAAAATTTAAAGATAAAAAACAGATCAATCTGATTTATTTAAGTCAGAGAGGACAGATTTTTGTAAAGTTTGAACAAAAAGCACGATTCTAAAATGTTTCAGCCCCAAATGGACACTCATGTTTGTACATCAGAGGCAGATGATTTAGTATTTTCCCCAAGAATCCTCCAACATCTGGGCTGCAGGAGCTCAGGCCATCAGGCTAAAAATGAAAACTGATCATGAAATACATTTTCTTTTTTTTTTAATTAAACCAGGAGTCGCATCGTCCAGCTGCTGCAGTTTGTAGAAAAACAACTCGATGGTTTTAGGGTTTCTGTTTAGAGGATCAGATCTAAATGTCTTCAACATGTCGCATGCTTTCCTTTACCCTGAGACTTAAAACTGTTAAAGATTTCCACACAGACTGTAATAATCCTTATTTATACTTGTAGTAAATTATAATTGTTTCACCTGGATTGTTTTTATTTTTTCTTACAGAAAATGTTGTAGATATTAAAACAGAAAGGCCGCAGGTCAGGAAGAGTGGCTGGGAGGTGACAGCTCTAACCACTGCACCACCGTGCCACTCTAGATTTGGACATGTTTTCTGTTAGAGGTGCAGTACCAGATCCTCTCCCAGAAAAATAACCTTCTGAAAGGTTCATAGCTCCTCGACGTAAAGCAGCAGTCAGCTCAACCATCTGTAGGCTGGATGAGGACATTTGAGATTTAAACATTTATTACTAAACGTTTTCACCAGAAATGAGCAAAGATCGACCGTCCGTTTCCACGAAACAACCACGAGGCTTCAAATGATTGTCAGTCGCAGAAAAATCAGACTTTAAAAAAGAAGAAAATGGAGTGCCACAAAAAATAAAACTACTGAAAGGACTTTAATTTGTTTCCTAATTATTAGACAATACTTAGGTTGGTTTGAGGAAACTAATCAACCACAGAGTTCACCTCAACAGCTTAAAGGTCTGAAATAACATTTTTTTTAGACTTTTATAGTATATTTATTTTTTGAGGCACTTTTACCATTCCATATACATAAGTGCTATGATGGGTTTTTTGTTACAGGAAACAAAGCAAAAAGGTAAATCATGAAACACCCTTCAGTGGTCTGAACACAAGAAGAAAGGAGGCAGATTGCAGTGAATATTGTCCTGTTTTTCTGCTACATGTACAGAGAAATGCTAAGCATAAAGGAAAACTGTACGCACTGATTAAACTGAAGCCTGTAAGTGGATCTGATCGAGAGATAATTGTTATTTAATCACATTTTTCCAAAGAAGAATACCTGTACTTTGCCCCATGCAGAGCACTTGACAACCTGTCGAAAGCTGTAAAACTGTTTATGGAGACGAGTCTGAGGTCGGTAAAAGGTTTCTATTCTTCTGCAGAAATGAAAAGAAATTCACTCGTCTTGTAGAGGTACAATCCCCCCCATCCCGGCCAAATTACATAAATTAGGTAGAGAAATAATACCTACTGGGAATAAAATCTACATTCCTCAGAAAAGGAGCTAAAGTAGAAATAAAACCTACATCAAAGTTTGGCTTCTTGGGAGCAAATTAAGAAATGAGGAATGATTTACAATCAGGTGGGGAGGGGGGTGTTAAATTTTGACTACCAATGTCTGATCTTTAATGTATTACAGCACAGAGAACAACTTCTGCTCATAAGGCTGGAACGTGTCTGAATATTGAACTAAATGCAGGAAAGAAGGGCACTTTCAGGAGTTGTCATATAAGCAGTAAAAACCACATCCCCTGATGTTCCAGTTCCACGACGGTAAAAGAGAATAAATCCTACCAGTCCAGTTTATCCTCTGCAGACTGCTCCTAAAAAGCACCTCAGTCTGTTTTTTAGCGCGTGAGAAGCGGTAAAAAGTCTGTGTCCTATTCTGAGTACTGGGCTTCACCTCCCACTCCAACGCTGCTGGGAGTCCAGGTGTTGGAGGGTCCGGCGGCGGCACTCTCCGTCTGAGCGGGGCGGTGAGGCAGGCGGGAGCTGTGCATGATGTGGGCGTCCAGCATCTCCAGCAGCAGGTCGTACAAAGGCACCATGTTCTTCATCTTCATGCAGTGCAGGTGGTCCATGCCTTTGTTGCTGCAGAAAATAAAAGCAGGATGTCAGTCCCTTGATTTTTTTTTTTTTTTTTTAAATCACAAAGTATTCAAGGCTTAACATTCCTTGAATAAATACATATCACCCACCACCTTTTGATGCAGGGTTTGAAACTAAAATTGAGTTATGATAGGAGCGATCAGCTACTACCACACCCAACTTTAGCTCCAAGTCTGCAAAACTGTTGGGGTGACTCGTAAAGTTAATCAGTTATAGATGTACAACCAGGAAATATTTTGCTAACAGGGTTGACACAAACAAAAAATATCACCAATGTGGAGCACATGTTGTGAATTAGCCAATATCTGTAAAATCGACAGTTGTAGACAAACGGCAGTGAATAAATTGAGATATTTTGCTAACAGTAACGACAATCCCTGCATGTTTGGCTGGTTTACCTGACATGGCGGATGTGTGAGAGCAGCATGAGCAGGTGAGCGAGGCGGGTGTACTGCTGCCGGAAGGTAAGGCCGCTTTTGGCGATGGCCCACACCAGAGCGTCCGTCACGGCGTCCAGCAGGCGCAGCAGCTTGGAGCGACTCTGAAGGTCCTCGCTGCCCTCGGAGGAGCTGAGGCACATATCTGCCGACGGGATCGGCAGCAGATAAAAGTCATGCATTCTTTACTCCAACAGAGCACCAGAAATAAAACATTAAGTTGGACCTTCAGGGTAAAAATGTGTGAAGCAGAGTTTCATTGTTGCTTTGAGCTCATTAAGGAAATGTGTTCACTCCTATAGAACCCTAAAAAAAGACTACTGCAAGGTTTGTCGACTTCAAGAGGAAGAAAACTAAAAGAAGCAACATAATTTGTTAAAATAATTAAAGGCTTAGCAGTTCTGGAAGGAATGTTTTAAAAGAACATCTGATGCTGAGAAACGAAGAAGTCGTTTCCGTTTTGGACAAACCTTGAAATTCACATTCGAGCTCCGAGTGTGTTTCGAGTAACCCTTCAGCTACCACCACATCACACTTTAGCCTGATATCTGTTACACTGACTGTGGCGGCCATCTTGAATCGGAATGACTCCAGAAGTTAATCAGTGGCAGATTATCTTCTGACAGTTTCGTTAAAATCTGTTCAGTGATTCGTGAGATCTTCTGGTACATACAACCACACACACACCCACACCACAGGCAGTAATGGGTAATAAAACGGTATATTTTATGGTAGAGCCATCTTGTGACTGACAAGTGATCTGCAGCGAACACTAATCCGTGACATTTGGACTGATGTCATTCAGCCTGCAGAGCAGATTCTCACACAAAGCATCCCATTTACTGACTTTCTGCGTTGAAAGTCATTCAGCCGTGTGATGTTTTACCCGAGGAACACACCATCTCTCACACACACACAGAGGACCTTAACGAGCGCCCGTCCGCCCACACAAACATGTTCACTCACTGGAGTTGAGGAGGATCATGGCCTTGAGGCAGACGTATTCCTCCCTCTTCAGTTTGAGCTCTCTCACTCGGGACGTCGCAGCTATCAGCATGTCGAAGATCTCCACGAAGCCCTGGACGCAGCTTCCCTCCTCTCTGCCACACGGACACACAAACACCAGCAGTTAGCCATCGGATCACACGCTCCATTCTGCATTTAGACAGAAGACTTTTCTCCAAAACACTCAACACAACAGATCGCCTGGAGTAAGGACAACTTCAGCTCCAAAAAAAATCCAGTCAACGCTGAATGACAAAGCTGTTTAGGCTAAAAGGAGCAGAACAGTAGATAAAAGCTAAAAGATTCAGATCTCAGTGTAATGCTATGGAGAAAATATTTGTAAATAAAGTGAAATAAAAAGCGTAAAAGTTAGAAAAACCAAAAGTATTGGCACCCATCTCCTGAATGAGCTGAACGTTTTGATACGAGGATCACAGACCATAAACTAATGTCAAACTTTGGGTCGTTAAGTTTGCCACAAGTTTTCTAAGCGGACAAATAGAAATGTGGCTGAAAAAAGGCCGACACCCAGTTTTATCAAACCCAGTGTTGGGATTTATGACTTAATGTGCAAATATGAGAAAAACTGTTACAATAAGGTAATGTGAAAAAGGTTTGTTTAAAATTATTTAGGAGCTTTGAGGGTTTTTTTAAAGACAGATGGGGTTTAGTTGACTTCCTGAGCCTGTAGCTACATTAGGGACAAACATGAATGAATTAATTTAACTGTTAACACACAAAACTTGGCCTTCTGTCTCCTACAGTGACTCATCGGTTCAGTTTACTTCTGCAGGAAGCAGTGAGAGAAGCTGAAAAGGTGTCTAAACGTCATCTATGCTGTCCATAAATGTTCAGATTAAAATTAGACTAAATTTAGCAAGAATATTGCATATAACCAATGCTAGAATTCAAACCTGAGGTTTTTGAGCACTTCTTGCACCATCAGTGAGCTCGGCTCAGCTGTTTTCCTTGTTTCAGCCTCTGAATCAGGCCTGATCATGGGACTGGCTACGGTGCCACTATCATTAACACTTCCTAAGATGAGATACAACTGATTCCTGTATCCAGTGCCTAACTTATTAATAATGTGCGGTCCGGGTGGAGTGAGCCTGCAGGTCGACAGTTCACCATCCTGCCCATAACCTGTGCAATCTCGTTTGGTGAGAGGGTCAAGAGCACTTTGTGAACTTTGTTGGCAATAAATAAACCCCAAAACATCTGTCTGATTTTCTGTAATGACAAACATGAAGCGTCAGAGACAAACCTGCTGAGGCTGAGGTCCGGAGAGAAGATGAGTTTCCCCGGGTGGTCCACGGACCTCCACATCAGTCCCATCATCAGCACCTCCAGCCAGCAGCACTCCAACAGATGGACCTGGTCCAGGAGACTGAGCTCCACAAAGCCTGAGGGACAAATACAGACACGGTGTCACCGAGACTGGAGACAGAACTCTTCGACCGTGACAGCAGAATAAATCAGGAGGAGCCTTGATTAAAAGAAATGAGTGAGAAAATAAAAAGTTATTCTTCAACTTAACCAGCAAACTAAAATAAAACAAGCAGTAAAAAGAGGGGAACTTGTAAATTACATTTTAAATTGACCAGTTTTTCAATTATTATTACTGATCATCTATTAGACCTGGACGTGTTTCCTGTCAGAAAGCTCCCGAGCAGATGTCAAAATGCAGCTTTGGGACTTTTGGGACACCAACAACAAAACTGAGAAGGATTTAAGACGAGTTCGAGACCCTCGTAGTGACTCTGCAACTTGTCCCACAACTGCTTTTGTCAATAAAACTTTGCACAGAAGAGAAAATGTACAAATAATGCAAACAATCGATCCATCTTTACTCGCTGGGCCGCAGGAAAGCTGAAAGTCCATCACAGCCTTTCTGTGAATTTGCCACCTGCCTATTTTTGCTGCAGCCATGCGTGTTAAATCATGAAACAAGTTTCTGTTTGAGTATTTTTTTGATTTGCGATCCTGGAAGCAGGCACCAGAAGATTTGTGGCTGTGAAGGAATGCACGTGGTCGGTGACATGCCTCGGGAGACTGCGGCATTCAATCCATGACTGATTGGTAATAAATGGTCCGGAAAGTGTCAAGAAAACATTCCTGGCTGCGTGGAGTGTTGACATGAGGCAGGCTGGGTTGCACCGCCGCTCGTTTCTTTATATTTGGCTTCCAGGAAACCGGTTTAAAAAGGATCCTTCTCCGCAGCTCTCCTGCCTTTATGGAGGGTTTTCATTGTTTCGTCGATGAGCTTTGGCTGCTTATCTTAGAGTTTAAAAATTAACCAAAGCTAAGATAAAACCTTAAAAAACAGATATTCATCAAGACTAGAGAACTATTGATTAGGATTGCTTTTAAAAATCTCAGTCTGGTTTCTTGAGACAACAGTAAATAAATTGGAGAGACTTTTGCCCGGTTCTGTACTCCGTGACTGCAGCTGTTTGATTTTACTCAGACTGGGATGAGACTGAGGTCCCTTCAGGATAAACCGTTTCTGTGTCATGCTGATGGTTTTTTTTTATTATTTTCAGGATAAAGCCAGCTAAAGTGGTCACATTTGTTCCCAACTTTTATCAGCAGGGACCCAATAATAGCCGCGTCAGACTTCGATTAAAAGGTTCTGCCCGAGATAAAAGTCATTAACTCAGAAAAATAAGCTCCGACGTTCATAAAGAGGCGATATGAATTACACAAATGTGCAACTCAGGTAATCACTGAAGCTTTTTTATCTTGGTTCATTTAAATGCTAATACGGGGACACCTGTGGAGCGGCAGACAGGGACGGGGACCAGAGACTGAAGAACCACGCGTCTCAGCCTTACCGGGAAAGTTTACTCTAGAGAGTTGAAGGAGAGATTCCTGTTGATTGTCAAACCTTGGATTAAGGTGGAGAAGTGAGGCTTTCGCCATCATCGTGGACCAGATCTTCATCTTTGCAGAGTTGCTAAAGGGATCGTGGGAGTTTGTCTCTTCAGTCTACAGCTGCTGTACCACTGTGCTCCTTCAGGCACTTTGTGGGGAATATGGGATTCTGGTGTCACTTTTATACATGTATAACTAAAGCAAGAACTGTGCAGGTCGGGCTCCTCGTCTCCAATCCCGTTTGTGGTGTTTGCGTTATTTCTCGTGCTCACAATCTGAACGCGACTCAAAGTATATCTGTTAAGAAAGGGACTAAACTATCAGCTCTTCTTCATTCCCCTCTTTGTCCGAGGCCCGTTTACTAAAATATACACAGAAATGAATGTAAATAAACCACCGTCTGTGGAACTTGAACTTTGCTGAACTGGGTTAAAGTTCACAGATTAACTACGTCCAACGCTGTCCTGTTCTCCCCATCAGCTGTGTGGCATTGTATCTACCTCACGTGGTGTAAAGGTCACAGAAACCACTTGAAAACAAAACAAAGTTCACATAGTCTTAGTTTTACTGCACATGTGTCAAACCCAAGGCCCGCGGGCCAGATCCGGCCCTCTGTAACGTTTCATCCACATAATACATCTAAAACTAAGGTTAATTTATGTAACTTTTAATAATTATTGGTCATGATCAGCCCTTGGCTAGGACCAAATTTTTAATTTTGGCCCCCTTGCATCACTGAGTTTGACACCGCTGTTCTACTTGAATTAGAATATTCTGAAAGACTATATATGCTAGTTTTTGACAGACAAGACAGAGAAACTACAAATATTTGACTACCCTCCTGCTGCAGTGACAAGTTAAAGATCTTGTTGAATATATATTCCAGTTTTTCCAAATGAACCCTAACAGGTACCTGGAATCTTTTTGGCCCAGCTGATCATGTGAACCAGCTCCTTATCAGCCAGATTGGTGAGCGACATCATCACGTCTGCCTCCGTCAGCGGCCTCTTCATGTCCTTCATGACGTAGATCTCTGGTGGCTCCGCCTCCATTATTCGCTGAATCAGCTGCTCCGGGGGCATGGATGGCGGTGAAGGTTCGTTTAACGAACTCTCCGCTGGTCCAGTCAACACGTTTGGTCTGCTTATTCGGCCCTGCGAGGACAGACGCGTCACTCGCCTCACCAGCGGGCTCCGATAGTTTCCACGCTCTTTGCGAATACCTGGAAAAAGGAAACCGAGGTGAACGAGTTTGCGTTAAAGACAAAAGCAGCAAAACAGCAACTTAAAGCAGCAGAATACTAGCTAAAAACTATGCTGAAACTGATTTAAAGAACTAGAGAAAATGCAGCGTGAACGCTGAATTATTTGCTGAAGCAAAAACTAGATAAAGGCCAAAAGCAGCAAAAAGCATGTTAAAAGCTAAAAACAGAAAAAGTCTAGCTAGAAGCAAAACGTAACAAAACACTAACTAAAAGTAGAATAAGACGACAAACACAGGACAAGTACGTTGAATCAGATTTCACAGAAAACAAGGAATTAAATAGATCTCCGTGTATTTCTGTGGGGAACATTTGTTACTAAAATGAAATATACTGAAAAGTCTAAAAGTCGTAGCACCTGATGAAGCCTAACGTTTGATAAACAAACGGCTAAAACAGCACACAGTGCACAGATTAGATTAGATACGATTGCAGAATCTGCGTTCACATCTTACTGACCACATTTAGTCATGCCAACTTCATAGCATTTGCGAAGGCGGCAAGCCTGGCAGCTCTTGCGGCGGTTTTTGTCGATGGTGCATTGATTAGTTGCCGGGCAGATGTAGTCGTTGTGTCCTGAAACAGAAAAATAAACAAAGTTACATGCATGCTGTTATTAAAGTGGAGAAAATGCCTTATTTTAAAGAAGCAGGTGTGTTTCTGCAGGTCTCCTACCTTGGATGCTCCTCTTGAAGAAGGCCTTGCAGCCCTCGCAGGACCAGACGCCGTAGTGGTACCCCGAGGCGTAGTCGTGACACACGGCGCAGTAATGGAGGTCGGCCTTCCCGCCGGACGACACCACGGCCTCCTCGACCTCCTGGGAGCTCCTCCTCGCACTCTTACTAACAGACACCCTTCAGTCATTATTCAGCTCCAAAACACAAACTTTAAAAGCAGAACTTGAAGGACATCGGCCATCGCGTTCCAGGCCAAAGTTTTAAACTAAAATCACCTCATCTTGACGGAGTTTTACCATTTCTGGTCAAACCTCGACCACGTGCAATATAGCAAGATCTTGTATGCAATTTTCTGTGAATTCTTTGTGACATTGATAACTCACACACTGATACATTTTTAATATATTGCACAGCTCTACTATCTACTATCACACCATTTTGTAGCTCAAACCCGTAAAACTGATGACGTTAAAGCCGTTTAGGTGTTTGCCAAAGTCAACTGGCTGCGGTGGCCATCCTGAATTTGTCTGATTTCAAAGGTTAATCAGTCGTAGATGTACTGATGATTAATTTGATTATTTCCAAGGGTTGCGTTAAAATCTGTTCAGTGGTTTAATTTGCTGATCGACTCCAACAGTTAATGCAAAAATTTTAGTTGTTGTATTCTCAGCTTCACGCCACATTTTAGCTCAGTACTTGTAAAAATGGCTGAGTTACAGCCACCTTTGTGTTTTCTAAGGCTGGTTAGCTATAGGGGCCATCTTGAATTGGGCTGACTACGTCCGATGATTAGTTTCAGGCAGTTTCATTAAAATAATAACATTAACAGATCAGTTACTATTCCCACATTAAAAGGTGACTTTAGGGACTGAATGCAGGAGACAGATTTGAAAAATACAGGACGATATGTTTGGATTATTTTATCATTCTTTTACATAAAGAAAAGTCTCTACACTTTGGTTCACTTTGGCTCCATCTGAGTGGGATTTCTCCATCTTACCTGGTTGTTAAGACGCTGTCCCACGGACTCTGGACTGGCTGACCGTGCTGCTGGGCTCGGGTCTGGGAGCGGTGCAGGGGTACAGAACCCCCCACGTGTCCGTGACCGGGCCAAAACAAAGAGGCGCTCAGCGACTGATGCACCGAGGGGTGCTCCGAAATGCTCGGACCGGCGTAGCTGAAGATGGTCGGGCTGTAGAAAGAAATGGGCGGGAAGTCGTGGCCGAGGTCGGTGTACGGAGTGGGGATGCAGATGGGCTGGCTGGGTTCGTGGGACAGACCAGGGGAGGAGCTGAGGACCGGGGACAGGATGCGACTGGCGACCCGACTGGAGTCCACCTCTTGGAGCTGCAGGAGCGGCTGATGCTTCTCCGGAGAGGTGACGGCGGCCATCGCAACGACGGAAAATCTCAACTGACGTCAGATTAACTACATCATCAGCAGGGAGGAACAGAGTCCAACATCTTTTCTTTTTAAAGTTCACTGGGTTAATTTCATTATTTACGAGAACTGTGGTGCAATGTGGATAAGATGTTGCTCAGATGACCAATCCACAGCAGGAGGAGGTCACTTTAAATCAGACGAGGAGGAGGAGAACATGCTCAGGCAGCCATGAATCCTAACGTAGAGAACCGGCATTAAACCATCCCCAGCTGGAGGTGTGCGTCAGACATTTCCACCTGGAAGACAGAAACAAAAGCACAAACTGAGTTAGAAGTGGACTGCAATGATACAACCCGAACACGATGGCCCCCGCAGCCAACTGACCTTAGAAAACAAAAAAAAATGGCTACAACAGTCAGTTGCTCAAACATTGAGCAAAAACTTCATTTAATTTCACACCAAGGAAATTCAACTACATGAGTTTTTATCAGTGTGGTGAGAAAGCTGTGGAGGAATTTCAAAAATGTGACTTCTGTCCACGTGATAAATAAACCAAAAACAGCTGAAAATCTAAATAAGAAGCAAACACCTTTTGTTTTTCTTTTTTAAAGGCACACAGAAGAGACTACTTGGCCACTAAAATGCCCACAACCTTTAACAGTTTACTTCTCAGGTCTAATATCTCCAATAATTCTCATGTTGTTTTCAACATTAACCCAAAACAAATCTGAGTTATGATCATTTTTAATTTAGTTTTAACATATTTTATTGTCCTTATAGGGGTGTTGTTTTGCAGGAGTTTTGTTACCGAGGAGACAAACAATGAAACTGGAAATCAACATGTTTTGTGCGTCCTCACTTTATAACATATTTCAGGCTCATTTTGATGGTTTTATTTTTTCATAAAGCTGACTACAGGCAGGTAAGTTTAGTAGACAAGCTCTTCAGAGGAATAGATGTGCATACCTGACAAATAAAACCAACCTGATGGAAAAACATGCTGGGTTTATTGGCATGCACAATTAGAGGTTTATTTTATCGCAGATAATAAAAGTCAAGGTAATTGTAAGATTCACAACTTTGTTTTTACTAATTGCGTTTTGTTTTTTGTTTTTTTACCCTGTCCTCAGTTTTTCCTGTTTTTGGGGGTTGTATTATTTAAGCCTTTACCAGCAAATGTCATAAAAATAAAAAGGTTAACTATAAAACTGGTTTTAATAGGAGCCGTAAATTATCTTTTACTACCACAGAACCATGCTGGTTTCAAACAAGCCGTGTGTGGTTTAAAATAAATAAATAAATGAAAGTCGTTGTCTGGAAGGCAGGAATTGTTAACTCTGATTCACACGTGTGAACATCCTTCATCTCATGCACTTTGACGAACTGCAGGTTTAAACTATGCACCGACAATAAAAAGTAAAGAGCAAATATAAAAACTCTCCTAAATGGCAAAAGTTACCTTTGTTGTTGACGCTTCAGAGCAGAAAACTCCTCATTGTTTGAATTCTGAAAGATTCAACCTCCCTGAATTGTTCTGGATCGGACAGAGAATTAATTAGGGCAAAGTTTGGATATTAAGACGATTAAAAGTCGGGCACATCTGAGGGCAGCGGCGTTATTTTTTTTATAAAAGAGTCCCAACAGCGGTACATGAGACGCCCGTCAGAAAACTGCCAAAGCATGAATTCCCTCACAGCAATCCTGAAAACATGTTAAGAGTAACAGCACAGACGAGGTTTCCAGAAAACGGTCCCTTGTGACTCTGACCTGTGACCCCGTGACCTTAAAATCAGTAGGGATCATCCTCGACCCACGCGGTTTGACCTTTCCATGTTAAAGTCTTATGAGTTCGGAGCTCAGACAGCGCCGTAACGGGTGTATAAGTATTATAAAAACTCACATTAAGCTTTACTTTGGTTCAGGAGCAAACAACTGTAGGCAAACAGAGCCGTTTTAAATCTTTGACCTTATCGAGAAATCAGAGACCAAGAGTCCCCACCTCCTCTCGTTGTTGAGAACCAAAGCCAGCAGGAAGTACGAGCTGCCATGTTGGATTTTTGGAACCAGAGTCTGAGCACTAGGGACGCCTTTAAGATCCTCCGAATCCCCCTTCTCCCCCCCCCCCAGCTAAACCTTTCAGAGACATGAATATTTGAACATACAGCAGAAAGGCCCGGCTGATCACGTGATTCATTAAGGGCGATTTTCTATTTATTTACATGGAGGGGGAGGGGCTTAAAGCGTGTACTGGGACCAGCCAATGGAGGCTCTGGTTTCCTTCTGGCTTCCTGGATGATGTCCAGTTCTTCTATTTACAGTCCATTGTTTCTGTTGCTGCTACAGCTAATACTAATCCCATTTGCCAACATGCTTTATGAAAAGGTGTGGCTTTTACAGAACTACGCCAGCAGAAACCGAAGAAACAGACTTGGCAAAATAAAATAAAATAAAAAAAACACAAAAAGGCATATCTACCACAGATAATGATACAACCTTCATTCTCATCTTTCAAAGCCTTTTATATTAAGTTGGTAAGATAGGAAATGTTACTTTTAGACTGAAATTTTGAATAAATTTGATGTTTTTATACTTAGAAATGAACTCATAAGGAGCCTTCAGGTAGAAATGTGCATAAATCTGATCTAAATCACTAATTTACAGACAGCCACAGTTTTCTTTTCTGTATATTTTTAAGCAAAGAATAAACTAACCAAAAAATCTGCACTGATTTCTAAAGTTCAGCATGTCCGACCTCTATTTGTTACATAAAATTATTTATTTTTTTTGCAACCAAAATCAAAAAACAACTCATTTTGAACATTTCCCAAGTTGCTTTTATGCTACTGTCAGTTTTATATATATAAAAAAGGTAAAGGTTTCAAAAAAGACAGAGCTGTTTTTATCTGAAGTTATTGTTTCAGAGCAACGGTTGGTGAGCGATGGGAGGAAATGATGAAAAGATTTTATGATATCCTGAAGAAAGACAGCTGGTATGTCAATAAATGCAGCACGTCCACATACCTCAGACAGCGAAACCTGTTAGTTTACTCATCACGCACGAGACGCAACAAAACACAAGCCAGTTAATCGTTCTCGTGTGGAGGAGTTTATCTTCAGTCGAGGTTGGGACAGAATGTCTCATCAGTTATGGCATGAAGCCCGCTACTGTAAGTCATTTATTCTCCTGATGATTAAAGAAAGAGGAACCATTAATCTTTGGCACATAGCTGCGGACAAAACCCTAAAGGAGCGGCTGGAGTTCGGTGGTGTCGGTGTAAAATGAGTGCCGCTGAAAACTGGCAGAAAGAAAACGCATAAAACTGCAGGTTTTTATTTTTATTTTTACAACATCGATTAAATCCAACCTAGAGAGATTCCTGTTCCAGCTGTGAAAACAGCCGGAGCGTCGGACCCGTGCAACGACGCCAATATTATTTTGGTTCTTGCGCCCTCCGGAGAATTTAGGCAAAGAGTAAAACCTAAAACAAACTCTGAGAGGCAGAAATACTATAAAGAAATACTATAAAAGCTGTCCTGCTTTATAACACATTTCAGACCTCGTCCCAAAAACCTGTCAGCACGATTTTCAGCTTGGAAAGGCTCAACGTCAAACCAGTTCTACAACCGTTCCTATAACTTTATCACGTTTTGGTTTTTATTAAAGGTTTTAATGGTTGGGTTATCTACAGAATATCTTTGCTCGTTAATCATTTAGAGCAGGGGTGTCAAACCCGGTGACGCAAGGGGGCCAAAATTAAAAATTTGGTCCTAGCCAAGACCAATCACGATCAATATTTATTAAAAATTACATAAATTAACCTTAGTTTTAGATGTATTATGTCAAATCATCCATATAGAAATATCAATGACCTTTTCCCAGTTACAGATTATACAGAATTTAGAGCAAACAGACTTTAATGAACACAGACAAATAGATCAAACTTCAAAAAGCTCATCATTAGCAGCCATTTCTTACGCCTCACTCAGCTTTTAAATGAAGTTTTTAACATTAAAACAGACAAAAACCTGATCAGACAGAAATTAAAACTATATATTGTTGGCTTCTAAGTCACTGTCAAGAGAAAACTTCACTAATTAGGCTCAGTTTTTTAAAGCAAAATAAGAATCAGAGACTCAATCTGTCCCAGACTAGAGGGCCGGATGAAATGTTACAGAGGGCCAGATCTGGCCCACGGGCTTTGAGTTTGACACGTGTGATTTAGACAATAACGTTTAGAACCTCAATTTCCCCCCATTTCTTTCAGCTACTAGCACTCCTAATTTTAGCTCAGCATGTCCGTAAAACTGACCGACTTGTAGCCATTGTTGTGTCGGCTAATGTCGATTAGCTGTGGCGGCCATCTTGAACTGGACTGACTCCAAACGTTGATCAGTTCCAGACGTACATCCGATGATTACTTTCTGAAAGTTTCATTAAAACTCATCCAGCGGGGAAACGAGATATTTTGCTAACATTATCGCCCGCCGCCCTAATGCAGTTGATTGTTATACAATCGGTCGCAAAAATACTTTAAAAATGCAAGTTTAAATACTTTAGAAAAGAAGTATTTTGGATCTTTTTAAAGTATTTCTCACCCATCTCTGTTTCGGCTGTAATCGATAAGCTGAACTGTTGGGTTTTATTCTCACTGAACCAAATTCAACAATTGTTTATTTTTGTTTTTTATTCATTTATTGAAATAATCATATTCTGTTAGTTTTACTTTGGGGAAAGAAAATGTAAATAATGACTAAAAAAATAAAAGCAAGATTATTTTGAATATCAAATAATTCACATCACTTGTTTAAATAAAAAATGCAAAAGGAAGAAAAAATGAACCAAATATATATTTTTTCTACGTTCCAGGTCTGGGAGCCAAACCAGCTTCACCTCAGACAGTTTAGGAAAGAAGACACCAAACCAGCCCCACATTTTCCTTCCTGAAGCTCCAAGAGAATCATTTTATTTTGAATTTAATTCCTAAAACAAGTAATTAAACACCCCTTTATATCATGTCCAAACTATAGTTAAAACACCGTCTGCGCTGAAGTATTTCATGGTTTCTGACAGAAAACAAAACGCCTAAATTTCCCAGAATCGATGCATCTGAGCTCCTCTAAAACATCATAAAAACTTTAAATTTGGAAACTAATTTAATTAGATTTCTTCCCCTAAACCTGATCGGAGACGCCTTCTCTCCTGTCTTTACTCAGATCTTTAAAAATAAACTCAATTAATTATTAAAAGCTGCTCAGATTTGACTTGTGATGCATTAATTCATCAGCGTATACAGTTCAGCTGTTTTTCTAAATGTTATTGTCTCAATGATTAACGACCAAAGATATTCTGTAGATAACCCAACTATTAAAGCATTAAATAGCTCTAAAAAAGTGAAAGAAAAAGCCAAACGTGATGAAGTTTGAGTTGATTTCTCTAAATGAAAGCCTCATTGTGTTCAAACTCATAATTTCTCCGCTCACTTTTAAGTCCTCCTGAAGTTTTCTGTCTTTCAGCCTTTTTACCGTTTTGATTTTTCTGCCAAAAACTTAATTTTCCTCAACTTACCGTTCCCACTTTCACTCTTTTAGCAGAAATTTCCAGTAAAGAAACTCTGAAAATCCAAAATTAGAGCTAAAGAGTGAATTAAAACTGAACTTTACCACTAAAACATGACCTTTATCTCTTTTTGTGCTCGATTAGTAACATTAAAACAACTAATCAGTGATTGTTTGAAAGCTGACTCAGCATTTACACCAATAATTTCCATTTTATTTTTCCGTTTCTGTTTTATATCCAACTACTTCTGCAAACTTTGTGCTGTTCTTTAGCGGTTCATACATCAAAACGTTTGGCTTACTCTGCTTTGAGTTTTGGTTTTTATAACTTTTATACTTTTAAAAATATTTAACTATTTAATTTTTCACCCCCCCCCCCATAGAAATGCATTGGATTCTCATCAACAAACTGGCTCCATTTTTTCTCTTTTTTTTAAGCTTTTGGCTACCCTTCTGCTAGTTTTAGTTAGCCTGTCGCTTATTTTAGCTTTTAGCTACTTTATAACTACTTTAGCTTAAAGCTAGCCATTTGCAACAACTGGCTAAGTTTTTGCTCATTTTAGCTAGCATTTTTGCTGTTTTTTTTAGCTAGCATTTTGCTGCTTTGGTCTTTTTTTTTACTTTTATTTAACCAGTTATGTTCCACTGAGATCAATAGGCCTCTTTCTCAATTTTAAAGGTTTTCACATTTTAAAGCTTTTCACCTAGCCTTTTTTTAGTTTCTATCTATAATATTGATATTTTCAGCTAACCTTTAGCCACTTTTAGTTAGCTTTTTGCTTCGTCCTGCAAATTCAGCACTCTTTCTCTAGCTCGTTCCTCCTTTTCCCCCCCCAAACATTTAAAAACATGAAGTGTTGAGGCACACCGCTGACTGAAATTCAGTTTCCTGTGCCACAGATTTTAAATTGAACACTTCGGATGTGTTTTAATTCACAAATCTGTCGAACACTGTTGCAGACGAGGCGACAATTGATTTTCTTTAATTAGTAATAACTGCAGACGGATGCGTCAGCCTTCACACAATGACTAACATGAGGATGGTTTATCTCAGTCTTTAGTGCTTTATCTTTTTTTCCTGCCGTACAGATTGATGAAACTACAGCCCTTGAAGTTTTCTTTGTTTGAAGTTTAATTACTCTGCTTGTTGGCTTATCTGTTTCTACTGAAACACGAGGAACAATTGATGATAAGAGGCATTAAACCGGATCACAAATCCCCTGATTTCATAAAATACACTCGATAGATCAATCTCAGTGACATAAAAGACGTTAAACAGAATGTAGACTTTATGCAGCTGGAAACCAATCCACTAAAAAGTGACGTCTTCTTCAATTAGCCTCGTTTCAGAGTTTGCAGTGACCTTGAGCCTGCAGCCGATCATCTTCCCCCTGAAACCCATGAGTCACTTTAAGAGAGGAGAAAGCTTCGCGCCAAGGTTTTGATTCTTTAATATCCGTTTCAGGCTAAAAGCAGATGTGAACAGTTTTTTTTTTTTCTCCACCCCCCCTGTTTGTTTCTTTTGAAGCTTTGACCTTGGTTTTAAGCCTCCTCGCTGTCGCCGTCTCCAGGAGCTGGCAGCTCGCTGTGGGAGAAAACCTCCCTTCGGCTGCGCGACGCTGCTCATCCTGCCGCCACGAACGGCTCGAGCGGAGCGGCTTAGAAACCTTTACGCGGCCAGTTTTATATTTCTCCTCTCGGGCTCGTTTATAGGAGCAGAGATGCTAAAGAAGAGAACTGAATCCTGAGATATAAAGACCTAAAATCTAATAGAAAACCAGGTGTTCAGGCCTCATTTACTTCATTAAAAGCCCCAGAAGTCCTTGAAGGAATGCATATCGCCCGCCACCTTTCACGCCTTTGACAGTTGGTCAAAACCTTAATAAATAACATTACCTCATAAAATATCATTGTCTGTGCTGTGAATGACTCAGCTACTATCACAACAAATATTAGCTCAATATCTGTTAAACCGATTGAGTTAAAGCCATTTTTCTGTTTGCTAATTCCAGTTAGCTGCAGTGGCCATCTTGAATTGGCTTGACTCCAATGGTTAATCAGTTTCAGTGATTTATTCCTGCTCAGAATATCTGTTTGGGGGTCAGTTGAAACTACTACCACACCAAGTATTAGCTCAATATCTGGTATCTTGTGTGTTTATAGGGGTTGTTGTCTGTGGCAGCCATCTTAAATTGGTATAAGTTCTAAATGAGGGGTGTCCAACCCTGGTCCTGGAGGCCCACCATCCTGCATGTTTTACTTGTTTCTCTGCTCCAACACCTGATTTGAATCAGTTATTGATTAACAGGCTTCTGCAGAACATGGAGAGGTAATTTAATCATTTAATCAGGTGTTTTGGAGCGAGGAAACGGGTAAAACATGCAGGATGGTGACCCTCCAGGACCAGGATTGTTCCAAATGTACACCCAACGATTACTTTCTGAAAGTTTAATTAAATTAATGCAAGATATTTCTTGCTAACAGACAGGCATGTAAACATAGAACGAGACGAGCAAAACCACCTTTGCTTTTTGGGGGTGGGTGATAGAAAGCATGTTTTCAGTACTACTCTTTCACTTGGTAAAAGTTAAAGTCCTGTTCTTTCAGGTTTCTCAGATGTTCAAACTAATCATCTGGTTTAATCCCTGAATCCTTATCAGACAGCTGAAGGTAAACAACAACGGGTCGAGAGAACACACAGGAGTTCTGCTCCGGTTTCCCTCCTTTCCCTCCAGCATAATGTTTGGTCATCAAAATATTTCAAACATTTGTGCTACTTTTAAATTCAACTGAGCAAACTGAACACCCAGAGGAGTTCTCAGACGACACCGCCTCATCGACACACAAACACACATCCCTCCGCATCCCTCCACATCCCCAACATCACATCAAACAAAGCCAGATCTGTAGAAAGAACTGTTCCCGGACATCGGCCAGATTACACAAAAGCTCAAGGCCGTGTCGTTTTCCCATCCCTAAAAATCTCCCTGCCTCCTTAAAGCCAGGCGGAAGAGGATGTGAAGCAACTCAACAAGAAATAAAACCACGTCACACGGTAGGAAGACGTGGGGGATCGCCCAGAGAGGATTTGAAGCTTCCCAGCTCCAGAGACCCAACCCAACACTGATGCAAGTTCTCCACTTTCAGACAATCCAAAACTATTTGTTTCCAATTTATGAAGTTTCGAGATTTCTGGTCCAAAATGACAGGAAGCTCCTCCAGCCGGGTCGACAGGCTGCAGTTAGTGACGGTTCGTCCTGTTGTCTATTTAACTCACTTTATTAAAAGACCCTTTAAAATGATTGCTTTTGAACACAAAACCACACTTCTGACAAAAGAGGCAACGATTTTATGAACAATTTACTTCCAGCAGCCTCAACTGGCCGATCGGACACTCCAAAGTCCTTTTTGTATTTTTTTAAAATCTGGTTTGTGAATGCACCATAATCATGTGGCTAAATAAAGGTTTTACTTGTTAGCCATTTCTTTAAGAGACATTTAAAAGTAGTTAGAAAAAGAACAAGAGGTGCAGAAACTGAAGCCGTGTTGAGATGAGTGTCTGCAGCTCATTTAAACAAAAGGTTTCAGTTTATAGTTCCCTCTGCTGTTTAACCAGGTGACATTTGTAGGTTTAGCTTTTTCGTATCTATAGTTTGCAACCAAATGTAACTAAATTCAGCTTTCAAATTTCTTTTCTGTTGTTTTATTTTTCCGTGCAATTTTGCACTCTACGTCTGAATGCTTTGTAGCATTTTAGCTGTTGAAATGTTACAGCTACACGTCCGGGCGCTTGCAGCTAGACGTTCGGGCGCTTGCAGCTACACGTTCGGGCGCCTGCAGCTACACGTTCGGGCGCCTGCAGCTAGACGTCCGGGCGCCTGCAGCTAGACGTCCGGGCGCTTGCAGCTACACGTTCGGGCGCTTGCAGCTACACGTTCGGGCGCCTGCAGCTACACGTTCGGGCGCCTGCAGCTAGACGTCCGGGCGCTTGCAGCTAGACGTTCGGGCACTAGCAGCTAGACGTTCTGTTACTTTTAGCATTAACAGCTCAGTTTTAGCTTCTTCAATAGACTTCACTAAAATCATTCAGCTCTCAGTATTTCTTTAGTTGTTTGAAGTGTTTTTTTAATTTGAATAAATACTTTTGTCCGATAAGCGGGGTAACATTTTTCCAGCGACACAAAGAAAGCTCTAAAATCTGGTGCAGTTTGGGAGAAAAAGGTTTTTTTTGTTTGTTTGTTTTTTTTACTGTAATCATTTCTATAACAAGACAAATTTTGATTCAACCAGAAATTACAGAGAAATAAAATGTCTGCTGCTAATTATAATTCTTCTAGAAAAACAGGTAAAACGCAGCTTTGATGGAGCATCTTCGAACTCAGCATTCAAACACTAAGACAACAACGAAACAAAGTCGTAGACGAACTGATAAGTGGACATTAAAAAGCTCTTTGTCTGTAAGAGCTGTTGTCACACTTTCCACATAACCAATGCCTTTTCCCCATTTCTTTTTATTTACCACACAGAGTCAGAGTCGAGGTAAAGAGACGTTTCCTGACTGCAGAGATTTAGTCAGAATAAAGGCCATAAACAGAAACACCTGATTACACTTTAAATGCCGCTCGCTTTTTATGTTTGAGACCAAAACGATGACTCCAAAACTTAATCAGCTGCAGATGAGCATCCAGTGATTACTTTCTGAAAGTTTCATTAGGATCCGCCCAGGGCTTCATGAGATATTTTGCTAACAGACAAACAAGGTGGACTCCACACAAGCTTTAAGCAAATGACTCATACAAACTGAACCTCTTAGAGTATGTGTTGGGTTTGACTCTCAGCTACTACCACACCACATTTTAGCTCATTATCTGTGAAACTGGTTGAGTTAAAGCCATAGATGTGTTTTACAAGGTTGATTAGTTGTGGCGGCCATCTTGAATTGGGCTGACTCCAAAAGATAATCAGCTGTAGAGGTACATCCAGTGATTATTCCCTGTAAATATCATTAAAATCCATCAAGTGGTTACTGAGATATTTTGCTAACAGACAGTTATCTCTTAATAAGTAATGGTAAAATTTTAAACAAATTTCTTGTGCGATGTGTTAACCCTCAGAATGTGGGTTGAGGATCACTCTCAGCTATAACCACAACAGATTTTAGCCCAATATCTGTAAAACTGAGTTACACCCATTGTTGTGTTTTTAAATTTACTCGGCTGTGGCGGCCATCTTGAATCAGACGTTAATCAGATGTAGATTACATTCTGAAAGTTTCATTAAATGTCGTCCAGTTGTTCATGAGACATTTTGCTGACAAACTCACAGACAAGTACAAAAAAAAAAAAAATTAAAAAACAACTGTCCACCTTTGCCTTTTTGCAGCAGGTGATAAAAAAATGAATGGAAAAAATAGAGCAAGAAAAACAAAGAAGGTGAAAAAAAAAAGATGGCTCCCGTGATAAGAAAGCTTATATTTCACCCACATTTATGACACAATCATTTCACCAAAGAACTGAGCAGCGCGCTGAAAAAATGGTGCAAAGTTCATTCATTCTTTTCGAGAAAAAGGAGTAAAACGTAGGAGGAGGTGAAGAGGAGGAGCGGGCTGAACCGTCGAGGCAGAGCAGGAGGAAAGGTGAGAGACGGAGGAGATAACGTCACAGGGCTGAAAGTTTCCATAAATAACACCCAACATCTCTCCTCTTCCTACAGCGCCTCACAACGTCCCTTAAATTCAGATTATTATTCGTAATCTGCATTTCCGCTGTTACCAGGCGTTTCCAGAACTAAAGCGCTTCATCGAACGTGTTTCAGAAACTTTATTTTCTCAGAAAAGATGTGATGAAAGTAACAGGAAGCCTGCCTGCGTTCTGAGAAAACTTTCTCATCTGAAGCGTAACTAAAGATCCAGAATATTAAGAGCTTTAGAGTCATTTTCCCACCCAGATTACCTGCGGTTCTGATGAGCCGCCGGGTCAGAAAAGAACCCCAGCAGGAGCAGAAAAGATGAAATTTTAATGGTAAATAAATACGACAAATAAAACCCTTGAACTGCCTCGGCCTGTGCACTCAACCAAAAGCGCTACTTGTATTTTTATGGATTTACCAGCTCTACAATACTCAGTAAGAAATGTACATTTACGCAAGTACTTAAGTACAATTCCAAAGTACTTGTACTTTGAGTATTTCCATCCTTGGATACTTTAAAGTTCTAGTTCAGAGGAGAAAAATATGCTCAGTTATATTCAGGTTTATTTTGTATTTTGCTCATTTATTTCAGATAAAAAAAAACTAGAGTTCCTTGAAGGAATGCATATCGCCCGCCACACTTTGGCGTTCCAGCTTTTTTTTTTTTTTCAAACCTTAAAAACGACATTAAACCTATTTTCACGTGGCGTTGCTCATATGATCTGTTAGTGCTCAGGGTACGTGTTGTAACTGACTCTCAGCTACTACCACACCGAATTTCAGCTCAATATCTGTAAAAAGAAATATCAGTGAGGTGAAGCAATTTATGTGAAGGCTACGGCTGATTAGCTGCGGCGACCATCTTGAATCAGGTCGACTCCAAAAGGTAATCAGTTGTGTTTGTTCAGCCAACGGTTACGATCTACGAGTTTCTGTAAATTTTCTCTGGTGGTTCGTGAATATATTTTGCTAACAGACAAACAGGGTTGACTCCGACAGTTAACGCCAACGTTTAGGTACGTGTTGGGAATGACTCTCAGCTACTACCGAACCAAACTTGAGCTCAGTGTGTGTAAAACCAACAGAGTTTGAGCTCTTTTTGCGTTTTCGAAGGGCGGGCACTGAAGGAGCTCAGGATTGGACAGCACGACCGAAGAGCATCAACCCTGCAGCCAGAAATGTACATTTATCAAATACTTTATTCTGGATTATTTACTTTATGTCATTATTTCTATCCTCAGATACTTTAAAAATCCAATCCACCATCCTGAGGGGAACATGTGCTCAGCTATAATTAGGTTTGAGCATTCTGTGGGTTAAATCATAATAATGAAAAGACTACCAATTTAAGAAAATACGTACATAAAAACCTGGAAAAATCTAAATTAATCTGAAACGTGAGTGTAAATATGACTAGTACTCAATTTTGGGACTTGTCGATTCTGTATGAGATACTTTATTTCACCAATTTGGTACTTTTACTTTCACCACAAAGTCACAAAATCTGATTATAATGCAACGCTTTGTTAAGCAATAACTTTGTTTTTCCAGGGATAGACAGTTATTGATCAAATTTCAGAACCCAGAACTCAAAAAACAAGCTACTGTTCATTATATTTACCTTAAATTTAAATATAAGTGCGTTTAAATTGGTTTAAAACGACCCCAGAAAGAAAACGAGACACCAAAACAATGAACTTATTGAGGACATCTGCTGCAAATCGCACAGTTTGAACAGATTTAATGAGATAATCTGTCAAATCTTGAATATAATAAAGTGGGAGAAAGAAAAGTCTTGTTGTGAGTTGTTTTATATCAGAACAGCTGATTGTTTACGCACCATAAACGCTTTTTAAAGTCGCTTTTAACTCTCAAAAACACGTCAAAGACGCGTTATTATTAGTCCCCGTACAGGAAAACAGATTTATGGTCGAGTAAAGCACAAAAGTAAACACATTTCGGTTAATTTGCTTTCCCAAATTTGACTCTTGGGAGGCGTTTAAAGGCTGACTAATCGGTTGAGGTTTAGAAATATTCACTGAAAATGTTAAAATAACCTTTGACACGAGTTGTTGTTGGAGTTGCCACCTGTTAACCCCGTGAACGCAGCAGCTAAAAGGCCCTGAACGTCTCACCAGCGGCTCCCGTCGCGCGCCCGAGCTGTCACTCCTGCGTTGTCGCTCGCTAAGGGAATAATATCCGTACCTGTTGCTCCTCACGCGCCAGCTGCGGGAGGGAAACTTCTCGGTCCGAGCGCGAGGAAGATGTCCCGTTTGCGTGGGACGTGTGGGGGGGAAGAGGTGTCAGCGGGAGTGAAAACCCAGCGAGCCCCTCGCCGCCTCCGGTCCGCCGAGAGAGTCCCCGAGCTGCCTTCAAGCTGCCCAGACTTCGGGTGGTTTAAGCCCTCAACTTTCCGCTCGCGAGCTAACAAGCAGCTGCGTTTAGGGAAATAAACTGGACGGAGTCAGCCGGACAGCTTCCGGTTTGTTCCTTCAAAATAAAACACCAGCCCGTAAACAACGGAGGCCGAGCGATACGCGCACCCAGAAGTTGAAGCCGAAATTAAATCGAGCCACGCCCACTTCATGTAAATGAACTGAACATTTTTATGATTAAAAAACAAAAATACACCACTAATACCTCCTGTTGACTCTCACGAAAGGTGATGGGGGGGGACGATAATGTTTTTTTCTCTTGTCTGTGTGTCTGTTAGCAAAATATCTAATGAACAATAAAATGGATTTTAATGAAACACTCAGGAAATAATCATTGAATGTTTGTCTACAGCTGGCTAACTTTTGGAGTCAACCCTTTTCAAAATGGCCACCACGACCACCTGACCTTAGCAAACTCATAAATGGCTATAACTCAGTGAACTTTACAGATATTGACCTGAAATTTGGTGTGGTAGTAGCTGAGAGTCATCCCGATCACATATTCTGAGTGCAAATAGATTACACAAGTTCTTTGTTTAGAGCAAACTCTGCCTGTCTGTTAGCAAAATATTTCATGAACCAATGGACACAGGTAATTGACCTTAGCAAAACACAAAACTGACTATAACTCAGTCAATTTCAGAGCTGTAGAGCTAAAATTTGGCGTGGTAGTAGCTGAGAGTTATCTGGAACATATCTCCCAACAGTGCATGAGATAATGTTATTTTTAAGGTTTGACAAAAACGGCTACAACTTCATCATTTCTCAGTGATCTTACTCTAAACCTCTGACATGAAAGGCAGAGGGCGATATGCATTCATTTAAGAAATGTTAGGCCTTTACGATCTGTTTGATGCTTCAAACCTCTCTTTATTTAAAGTCTGGTATGAAAATACTAAATGGTAATATCTTAACTGGATATTTTAGCTTCAGTTTTGTAGCTTTGACGGTGGATATGAAATGAAATGAGAACATCTTTATTTTTTATTTTATAAGAGCCATTTATTTTGTGTTTCCTTTTATCTTTTAATCAGTTAAGCTTCTGAGTATTAGTTCCCAAAGTTTCCAGATCCACATAATCGCTTGCTGTTATCGATACCTATTACCTATTTGACCAGGAAGCATTTCACGTAATATTAAGTGGTTTAAGTTTAAAAAAATCTCCTGCTCTTAACCAGGCTTTAACATTTTGTGAACGCAACATTTAACATCGAGTTGTGTTGTTATTTATCAAAACATTAAGTGAAATAAAGCAGCAGGGTGTTAAAATCCCTAATTTGACTCCAAATGTCTCTGGTTGAAGCTCAGAAACCAGTTAAATAAGGACAATAACAAAAACTATTATACTATTTTTTACCTATTTCTGAGTACAGTTTTTTATTTATTGTTACATTAGTAGAAAAAAAACATGCTTTCAGTTATTTCAAAATGTAATTTTGATTTCTGGAGATCATCTCAGGACCACCTACTTGGTGTTCCAAGGCCGCAGTGGGACCTCAAACCCAGCTTTGGGAACCACTTCTTTAGAAAGACAAAACAAAAAGATTCAAAAAATGAAATAAAAAAAATAAAACACGTATGGCGTGATAAAAAGTAAACAGTAATAGTGTTTTCTCAATGTCTCATTTAAAAATGTTCAGGTTTTTTTTTTTAATTCATTTGGCTGCTTTTGGTTATTTTTGCAAATTTGTAACCATGGAAACTGTCTCTGTGGTGACAATAAAATGCAGTTGTAAAAGAAAATACTAATTTAAAAAATTAAAATCATACATGATCACAATCAGATTTTCTCCTGGCTTCGTTTTTTTTTTCTTTCATGTTTTATTAAATATGGTGGACAAACATTTATTTATACCTTTTAATTGGATTACTTTATATATTTTTACAGGAATAAAGATGATAATTTGCACTCAGTTATTTGTATTCATTATTACCTATAATTAACTTTACAGGGCAGCAGGTTTGAAGCAGATTATTGCAGCAGATGATTTATAAATTCAATCATAAAGAGTTTCTTTTCACGTCTTAAATGTTAGAAGGCTCAAAAAGACTTTTATTATGAAGGACAAAGTACAAAATTTCCTTTTTGCGTGAACTCATTCCTGCCCTGAAAAGAAAAGTCTAAAGACTTGAGAACAAACTCCACCTTCCTGGATCTGATCCTAACTCCTCTCACATCCACTCAGAGGGTTTCAGGTCCGATTAAACTATTTACACTGACGCTATAATAAAGGGCAGGACTGGATCAGTTCTAATTTATACATTCTCATTTCTAATTTCTCTGGGTGGCTTTAATTGGGCCTCTAATGGAAAAAACCCTGGTTTTATTTTGAATCAGCATTAAAAATGTTACCAGAACCGCCTTTTTTCCCGTCTGCAGATTATCACTGAACTCAGAAACATCTTGTTCCCAAACCGAAGCAGAAAACGTGCCCCGTGCATTTATCACTTCCAGGCTGGACGACTTTAATTCTTTATTATCTTGATGTTCAAAAAAAAAAAAAAAAAAAAAAACTCGATCCAAAATGCTGCTGCCAGAGTTCTGATGAGTCAGAAGAAGAGATCAGATTTCTACAGTTTTGGTTTCTCTTCTTTAGTCAAATTTAGATTAAACTTTAAAAGCCCTCAACAACCAAGCTCCATCTTATATTAAAGATCTTATTGTTCCATATTTTCCTAACAGAGCTCTTCACTCTCAGACTGCAGGTTTACTTGTGGTTCCTAGAGTTTCTAAGATGGCTTCCAGTTCTCAGGCTCATTTCTCGTTGAACCAACTTCCAGTTTCTGTCTGTAAGGCTGATTCCCTCTCTACGTTTAAGGCTCTTCTTAAGACTTTTCTGTTTGATAAATCCTATAGTTAGAGTTGGTTTGGGTTTCCTGAGCTCTCCTTTAGCTTTGCAGCTGTAGGCTCAGACTAACGGAGGACAAACTGACCACATTTCTTCACTCGGCTGCTGTCTTTACTCTCTCTGCTCTCCATCTTTGCATTTGCAGTTATTGCTTGTTTTCCTTCGTCTTCACATAGAAACTACACTTCGACCACTTCCTGTTTGTCTCCTTCCTGTCCTCTTAAATCCCAGCTGGTTGCGGCTGATGGCTGCCCATCCGGAGCCTGGTTCTGCTGGAGGTTTTCTTCCTGTTAAAAGGGAGTCGTTCCTTTCCACTGTCACCAACGTGCTGCTCAGGATGAGAGTTTGTGACGAAATGAAAACTCGACCCAATCCTTGGAGAACTTTCATGAACGGACTGTAACTGGGTTTTATTGGATTGGATTTTTGATACGAGCTCGTTTTCTTTTCCCTTTCTGTAGCGCTCTAAGATGATAAGGAGATTTGGAGATATACAAATAAACTCAGCATGATTCTACATTTTTAAAAGGAAACGGGTAGTTATTTTAGCAAAATATTAATCACCATCTCTAATTATAATTAATCATTATTAAAGCAGAGCATCTTTTAACCACAGCACAGCTGCAGAAGAACGTTTGGCTCAACCAGGACAGAAAAAAACCCACCATCCTGTTGATTAAAATAAATATTAGATTTCATTAAAATAATATGAATCCATTAGAGTTGATGAAAGGTGTGCACCGTTTAAATGTCTGAACTCTCAGCACAAAGACCAGAAAGGAAGCGGTTCATTAATGTGCAGCCATCTCTGAAAAGCGGGACGCAAACAGAGCTCCTCGGTCGTTGTCTGAATGGCACAAACACGTAGCTCGGCTAATATTCTTGTATTGAAGCGCTCACGGAGGCCAAATCTGAACCGACCGTCTTTTAACCAACAATCATGTCCCAAATAACCATCATTACTAAATGTAGTTCTAATAGTCAGGGAAAAAAGAGGAAATGATGAGATAAATCACTGGATTAACGTCCAAACTCTCTGACTCAGGAAGTTAGGATGTTTGTAGAACAGTTTAATCTTTATTGCTCTTTTCATTTTCCATTTCCATTAAAATAAGTCTTATTTTAACGAGGTCGGGCAGCAACGCAGTCTTAGCAAACACAAAATATGGCTACAGCTCGGTCAGGTGGTAGTAGCCGAGAGTCATCCTCAGCACCTGCTCTGAGCGCTAACAGCTCATTATTGCACATGAGGTTATTTTCAAGATCTGACCAAAACATCTACAACTCCGTCATTTCTCAACATAAGAGGAACTCCGGCATGAAGGGAATACTAGGTCTTTATTAGTTAAATTTAAATAGATTTAAATTTGAAATGACATATTAGGTACTTTTGAAAGTGGTAACGTTTGTCTCAGCGCCTTTTATGGTTTTGAACAATGATAACATACCGCTGAGACGTCTTCATCGTATCCCAGAAGTTTTTTTTCTTTTTTAAGAGTCTGTTTGAAGCTGGAAAACCTCATGGACTTTATTGCCTCGCAGAAATCCATCTGAACAGTTTCGTTACAGAAAACATCTGCAGAACGTGGCTCCGTTTAATCAGGAAATTCATTAATTCTATCAATAAAGCCGGGAAAAGAAAAACTGATAAATGGAGTTATGAGAAAGTAAAAAGTCTCCCGGCCGTCGCAGATGTAACTTAAAGCATAAAACCAAATATACGACGGTCACTCTTATCTGGAATACTCTCTTCATATTTAATTTCCTGCTCTACACCTGCTCTCCCAGGACTAAGAGGGATGGAGTATTTGTGTGTGTAAAAGAGCACTAACAATCTTGCAATTTTCTTTAAAAAAAAAAAAAAAAAAAGCAGAAGCAGCAGCAGCTTTTCCTTAGTCATGAGCCACCACCACACCTGCCGAGATAATCATTTTAGAATTACGATGCGCTCATTTCTCGCCTCTCAAAATCCAATTTAGGTGATTACACTTTGTGGCTGTGGAGTGTTGCAGAGGTTCATTTGCCATTACTGGGTAATGGATTACAGTCTTTACATTCTGGCCTGGCTGAGGCGAGCTCTCCGCAGGCTACGAGGTGCAAATTGTGCCAGAAGATGTGCCGGTGGCTTCTTCTTCGCTCTGTCATTTGGTTCATGAGGAGCCAGAGGAGCAATTTGGCCCCTAAAATTGGGCTTTTAACCCTCAACTGTTACGGAGGAACATAACTAATGAGCATCATCAAAACCTGCGGCCTCCTGTCGCAGGGATGCAAAGATTTTTGTGCTTCGGATGCAACGTTTCGACCCAACTGCAGAGAGTTCAGTGATTATTAGTCTGTAAGGATCCTGTTTTAATTTTCTAACCCTAACTAATCAGTTTAAAGCAACTAAAAATGGCAAAAATAATGAAAGTGGCATTGTAAATAGAATTCATGTCAGCTCTGATTGTGTTGAAAATCCTAATCAAGTAACAGTAAAACCCAAATGTGACAAGAGTTTCAGTAAATCGCATAATATTGTTAAAGACTCAGCACTCCTTAAAGAAATGCATATCTCCCGCTACCTTTTAAAGCAGAATTTTAAACTAAAATCAATGACAGCGTTGAAGCCGTTTTCGTCAAACCTTGAAAATAACATCGTGCACAACGTCGTGCATTTCTTGCAGGATCTGTTAGCTCTGAGTATGTGCCGGGACTCACTGTCAGCTACTACCACACCAGATTTTAGCTCAATATCTGTAAAATTCACTCAGGTGCAGCCATTTTTGTGTGGGCTAAAGTGGATTAGCTGTGGCAGCCATATTGAATGATTTTAAGCCTGAAAGTTAATCAGATGAAGATGTGCATCCAGTGTTTGTTGAGCGTTTCAGAAGAATCTAGCCACTGGTTTCTGAGACGTTTTGCTAACACAAGCAAACCCACTACTGCTCAGGTGATAATTATTGGCAACTTTCTCCAACATTCCCTGATTTTTATTTTCTTCGACTTCCTCCGAGGGTCGTCCAGATTCCAACAACAGTTTTCCGTTTTATTGTTTTCGGCCACTTTCCGTTGGCAGGAGTCCTTCTGGTAACACTTCGAAATGAGAACAAATCTCATGATTAGTAATTCTTTTTGGAGGACGTGACACACCGGGACTTCATTCATGAGTTTGCGATGCCCCCCCGATGAACTAATAATCATCCCATTGTAGATTCGTGTTATTACCTCGAACAGTACGGTCTGTTATTTAAGCCATTTAAATCTTAGATTCATTAGCCTACATCTGATTTAATCCCAGAAATAAAATTTATAAAGGAGTCTTATTTGTTGACATTCTATTATTTGATGCAAATTTACACCTAATAAATAATAGATTAAGCCTAAAGTGGTTTGATCTTTAGTTCTGGGAGAAAAACTGAATTTTGTGATGTTTTGCGTTAATTCCTGCTTTAAATCATGATGAGTCAAGCATGAATTAACCTGAATATCTCCCACACATTGCATACTACTGATTTAACTCCTCTTCCTATCTACAGAGGACATTTAGGGCTTTTCAGTAATACCAAATGTGAAAGGGTGGGCCTAATCACTTTACAAAGATTGGGTAATTTAAAAAAAAAATGTAATTGGACAATTTTTCTTTCCCTTGTGGTCAGGAGGTGAAACATTTCAGCTCTTCAAATGTTCTCAGAGAGACTCACTGTTGACCACACTGAAACACTCAATGATGAATAATCCAACACTTTCTGCAAGCTTTAGCCTGACCTTCATATCAGTAGTTACGTCATCTTCATCTTCATCTTCCTCTCCGTGCAGCAAACAGCTGAAATCATCACGATGGATCCAGCTCAGTCTGAAGCCTTTCTGAAATTCAGAAAGATTTGCAAAGAAAAGGTCAGAGGGTAGGTGGGTAATAAAGTCCAAACAAGAGAATAAAAGCTTCAACTACCTTTACAATAACTATAAGAATAAATAATCATATAAATAACTATAAGAAGCTTCACAAAACTAAACTCCAAAATCCTCAAATTTCCTCGGCGTGCTCCTTCATGGAGCTTTTAACATCACAAACCTTTAAGAAGCTTATTTTTGTATGTTTCAGTTGTTAATATTAGAATTTCTCATTTCAACAATTTGCTAATTTCTCAGTTATTTTATTTATTTTTATTTCTTAGTCTTTTTTTCTCTAGGCTGATCAACCATGGAAAGTGTCCTTGAGCTAAACAAAAATATTATTATTATTATTATTATTATGTACAGCTCTTCAGTCTAGTTAAAAAAAAATAACAATCAGCTGATTTTTAGGCATTAAAAGTGTCATGAACTTGTTAATTCAAGTCATGTGAGCTCTGCAGGATGGGTGAAAGAGTTTCATTATTAAAGTTTATTAAACTTAGGACTTTTCATAAGAAGTTAATCACTTTGATGCATCTTTGTTTTAACTGAATAATTAAGTATTTTAGGTTTGGGATACAGATTTGCTCATTTAACTATGATTTAACTAATTTTACCTTTCAACTACTATTTTTTAATGCTACCTACAGTTTCTTTTTTCTCATTTTAGCTCGTTTTCTGATAGTTTCAGCTTTACTTTTGCTTGTTTTAAACTTTAACAGCAAAGTTTCAGGGTTGTTTTCAACCGATTCCAGGATTCATTTCAACACAAAATGCTACATTTCTCCCGTTTGAATTAGTTGAAGATCCAGATCAGTGGTGACCTCTGACAGCGACTTGGTTATGAGTTGCAAAAAGAGTTCTTTAAATGCTGAGGAATAAGATGATGGAGGAACATTTTGTTTTGGGCTGTGATTTTAGGCGGAAACAGCTGGCACACAGAAAGGAGAAGTCCTCTGTGCCCTGGGAGAGATGGATCTATCAGTAAGAGGAACACAGAAGGTCATGTTGCCTTCAGAAGAGCTGCCCTCCTCTTCACTCCTGGCCCCCGGCAGCTGTTTATCCCCTGATGTTACACAAACCATAGCATAGTTTTACATTAAAGCTGCAAGAGAGGTCCGTGCAGGTCATGCACATCTCACCACAGACATGTCAATCATCTCCCAGGAGGACCAAAAACAGGAAATCAAAGTTCCTGCCCTCCAGGCTGCCAGGGTCTTGCTCAGGGTTAGAGGTTCACGCTGACCTCCGGGGCAGGGGATGGGGCAGGCATCACATGCTGGCAGCTTTGTAGAAGTGAGAGTGGGAAGTTGTTGCTCTTATTGTGGCAACCTGGCACACGAGGTGACACTGAGGGCACCGCCGTGCATCGTGGGTATTTTGCACCCTGATGGTGTCAGTGCAAAGCAAAAACACCAGAGTTAGGAGGATTTCAGTTAAAGTCTGACTTCTAACACACAGAGCTCCAACTTATATTAAAGATCTTATCGTTCCACATTTGCCTAACAGAGCACTTTGCTCTCGGCTGCAGGTTTACTCGTGTTTCCTAGAGTTTCCAAAGTAGCTGTCAGTTATCAGGCTCGTTTTTCGTTGAACAAACTTACAGTTTCTGTCCATCAGGCTGACTCCCTGTCTATGTTTAAGACTTTCCTTTTTAATAAATCCTATAGATTGGGTTGGTTTGGGTTTCCTGAGCTGAACAAAAAGGCTGACAAGGCAGCACAAATGGAGTTAAATACAAAAACAAACTAAGTACCAAGACATGAGCGGAAAAGGGGAAAAAAAACGACCAACGAACCAGCGAGCAAGTGGAGGAGACGACAGAGGGTCATTAAGGGAAGTGGGCACAGGTGAGTGATCACTAACGAGGAGCAGGTGGAGATGGGCGTGGCAAGTGACTGACTGGGGAGAAGTGAATGATGACAGGAACACAGGAAGCAGAAACCAAACAGAGATTTAAACATGAAAACGATAAATCCAAATCCTGACACCACCATTAACAGGTTTTTTTTTTGGTTTGTGTTTTACGCCCATAGAAACCACACCGGGTCCAGGTGTGGTTTCTATAGTCCTGTCCTCTCAAACCCCAGCTGCCCATCCTGAGCCTGATTTCTTTCCACTGACGCTGGTTTCCTTAGATTAATATCGACTGATCGGCCTTTTGTCAATTACTGTATGTGGATGTATTATAACTGAAAAGTAATTGGCAATAATTAGATTTAAATCCAGATCCGAACTTGTTTCTTTGTATAGTAGTCCTGAGATGGCTTCTGTAAACTGGCAGCAATTAGAAATAAGCTGAACTGACTCGTTAGTGGAGATGTTTACAGTTTGCTTTGTCACCTCTGAAATGCTTTTTTACAATACTCTAAATGCGATTTCATGCTTTCAGCTAGAAACGTTGTACAAACACTGAGATTCTGGCTAAATGTGGCTATTTTTAGACCTTGAATTTTGCTGAACCTGAGCCAAAAAGCTGCTCATGTGGAACTTTATTCGGATTTTCTTTCCCCCCCTTCATGTCTGAATTTGGTCTCTTCTCATGTTCAGTTTCTTAATTTTCAGATCACCGTCATGGTTTTGTTTTGATCACTTGTGCAATTAATGGCCGAGTAATAATCTGACGCATTAAGATGAGCCCTTAGAAGTTAATGACGGAGAGATATGCGCAGCGCGAAACTTCATTTAGTGAATCAGGCGATAAAATACAGTTTGAAGAGACTTTCTGCGTGAGTCAGCGCCAAGAAGCACAGATAGAGACGTGGAGAAGCAGAATGACAGTAATCAGACAGATTCCGGCGGGTGCTCCGTCCTCCACACTGGAAAAAAAAAAGACCAAAAAATGATAAAGGAGAAAAAACAAAAATAATAATAGTAAAGATTAAAGACAGGAAGATTTTCTTGCTTTACAGCTGCAGTAACTTTAAAACTAAACTGATTTTAAAAAGTTAAATCACAAGCAAGAAAACAAAATCAATTTAAAACTTAAAATGTTCAACATTTATGGGAACAGATAAATCCCAAATTAGCATATTTTTAAATTATTTAACTCTTTTTAAAATAATCTTGATATTGTTACCATTTTTCTTTTCTTTAACTGGCTGTGTTTGGATTGTTTGTTCACATGAGTGGATGTTGGTCGTTTTTTTCCTTAGAAGCAGAAGAAGCTGATCAGTCAAATGATCTATGTTTTTAAATTATTTTACTTATTTTTACTTGTTTATTCGAGCGTTGCATTAAGATTGCACGCGGGGAAATGGTACTTTGACATCTTGTGGTTTGCAACAGTTCAAAATCATGTGGAAGATTTTATTTTTCTCTGCAAACTAATTTTTAAAAAATATATAAAAATCACTGTTTTGTTTTAGTTTGGATCCTGGAAACAGTGGTTGGTGGACAGATCGGGGGAATATGATGCGTTAAGACTGTTTAAAACTTTAAAAACAAACAAACAAGAAGTTAAATAAATCCAGAAAATGAGTTATATGTTCTTGAATTTTTAGTTGAAGCTGCAGAATTACTGAGAGGACGTCACGTTTAATTTTACAACCAGGATTTTATTTATTTTTTTGCTTTGAAACCAAATTCTTGTTTTCACTCCTAGTTTGGTTGCATTCAGGAGTTGTAATGTTGGGTTTTAAACACCAATATAGCAGCAGATAAATGTGAAAAAAGCTGCATTTGTCTAATATTTAACAACAATAGCAACGAAAAAAAAAAGGATAAAAAGAAATGATTTGTTGTTAATTTTACAAAGATGTGCTGAAACAGTTTGGGCAGATTTGTTGATACCCTTAAAGAGACGATTAATCCTGTCATCATAGTCGTATTTGACATTAATTAGCATCACAGCTGCTTCAAGCTTTTCATCAAACACTCAGCTTATTTAAAAGAAATAAACAACCACTGGGTAGTTTGGTCCCAGTGTGTTCACACCGAACATGGAGCAGAGAAAACAAAGATTATAGACATCATGTTAAAGCTAAATATAAAAAAACATCAGCTTCATGTTCCTCTGACCTCAGCTGAGAAGATTATTAAAAAGCAGAAGCTTCATGAGGCTGAAGGTAACCTCCCAGGAGGCGGACGCAAGAGGAAATGCGACCCCAGGTTGGAGTGTGGATTATTTAAAAGAAAGGAAACCATTCAAGTTGAACTCCGAGGTCACGTTTGGTCACTTTCATGTGGGGAGGGGGGCTCTGGAATCTGTACATTTGTGCAAACCTGCCTCCTGCACGTTTCACTTTGATATTTGTTGAAATCGCTGTCGTTCAGCTGCCGTTAGAGGAACTATTCAGACTTAATAACTCCGAGAAATGTCATTTGGCAGAAACTGTCAGGCAGACTGAACGGGCGAGTACTTAGGTGGTGATAAAAAAGAGAAGAGGCTGACAAGGTAAACGTAATAATAGAAGAAAAATGTGAGTTTTGTCTGACAGGAAAGGTTAAAGTGTGTGTGTGAAACAGCTAGATGGAGCAGAGGAAAGATTTGGAGTGTGTGTTTCTGGTTTTGCTGCTGGTTTCCTGTAACAGGCTGAAGAGGTTATTTATTGCTGGAGAGCTCCGTGCCTCGCATTCTCTTTCGGTACAAATTGTGATGTGGGAGTAATGCTGTTCTTCCGAAAAGCAATTAAAACCATTCAGGGTTAAAAAAAAAGGAAAAAAAGCAGCCCTACAGCCCACATCTTTGTTTTCTGAACCCGTTTCCTGTCACTTGCTTTCTGTAGCTTTTACATTCTGCACGTTCAGACCTCCCTTTTTTAATAAAATAAAAAATAAAAAACAATTTAACTCACTCAAATCAGCTTACTGCCAACCTGAGATGCTTTTTTTTCCCCTCCAGTCCTCATGAAACGTGTAAAAATGAAGCAACTACGCCTCACTGTGAGCAAAGTTAAAAGCCATTTAATGGCGCGCTCCGGTTTAACTCTGCAGATGAATCATGCAGACGAGTGTGGGACGAGAGGTAATTTAACGTGATGTTGTTCTGTTCCATGACCTGTTGCTTCTCGACAGATTAAAAGCTTACTGGTCTCAGCCGGGCCCATCTGGACTCGGCCTAACAAAGAGGCAGATGCAGCTTCAAACGCACGCATTAAAATTCATTCTCCTAAATCAGTAACTTCTTGTATTCTGATCGCGTCCAGATGTCACACAGTTTACGACGGTGTACTTCGCACGGTCGTCCTCGGGAGGGATGAGGATGGACAGGATTAGGAATGAGGACATCAGAGGTACTGGACAGGTTGAAAGACTGGGAGATAAAGTTAGAGAGGCCAGACTGAGACGGTTTGGACATGTGCAGAGGAAGGACAGTGGGTATATTGGTAGAATGATGTTAGAGACAAAGAGGACATATGTGGATGCAGTTAGAGAGGACATGGAGGGAGTTGGACTGAGGACAGAGGACACAGAAGACAGAGTTAGATGGAGGAGGATGACTCTCTGTGGAGACCCCTGAAAAGGGAACAGCTTAGAGAAAAAGACTGACAGTTTTAAACTGCTGGCAGGAGTCAAAGCAGACTTTTACTCCTCAGGCTGTAAAACGGGGCGGCTTGTTTGTAAAACTTGAACCTCCGAGGCTAAAACGAGATGAAAGCCATCTTTCTGTTGGACACTGGTCAAATAAAATAAATAAATAAATAAAATGCTGGTTGTGGAGACTCAAAAACTCCCCTTTCAGAATGATGCAGACTTTAGCCTGCAGTTGCTAAGTTTGTCCACTTGGGGGCAGCAACGCGAGTAGTTAGAAATTGATTTTTTAATTTTTATTTTTTCACATCATTAGGCAGATAATGGCAACAATAGTCCCATCAGCTGATATATTTCTGGTTCCCTGATTGGTCCAAGTGTTAATAGAACTTTTGTCTCTAAGCAAAAGTCTTAAGTCGTCCATTTTGTTTTTCTGTTTTCAAGGAAGCAGACCTTCTTGTTTTTGCCTTTTTGAATGTTTATGTATTTATTTGGACTTTGGCTGCTTTTTTACCAGTTTACAGTCCAATACCTTAATATTTATACTTAATTTTTTTTTTTTTTTTTAAATGCTATTGTTGCCGTCAAATTAGTTTACTTAACCTTGAAATCTGGATCATTCAGATGAAGAAAAACCTAAACTCATGAGTTAGGTGATGTTCTGTTTGTACATAAAACAACTCAGAAAACAAATTGTTTTGAATTAGCAGCTTGACATAAAGACAACTTGTTCCTGTTTTAGTCAAACACATAAATACACCTACAACACCACAATTTGACACATAAAACAAAGATTTGGTGAAGAAGATGATTTCCATGAGCTGAAAACTTAACATACATTACACGATCATGTGTCAGGTCTTTGCAGATTTTTTTCTCGTGTTTCTTAAAGTCAAAGCTTTTAAATTCTGTGTTCATTTGTTGTATTTTCAGAGCATACGCATTTACAAGGACTGGTCTGAGAACAAGGCTTTTTAGTAAAATAAATAAATGGTGAACATGACTCCTGTGTTTTGTCAAAAACTCAAAGCTTCTTCAGTCAAAATGTTTTTAAATCCTCTTTAGATAAAACTTCTCATTCTGTGATTCCTCACTTTCCGTTTTCCTGTTTGGAGTTTCTTCTCCAGGTTTTTTTTTATTTTGCAACCAAACTATTTCAGCAAATGTGCCATTTTAAATTGTCCGTACATACATTATTGTTGAATTTTATACTTTTTAACTTCATTTCGAAAAAAGTTCCCTAAAGAAATTCATTGAATGCTTCTAAATTCTTTGAAAAACTTTATTTTCTAAATAGTTTTCATCTTGTTTTGCTCCTTTTGGCTTCGGTTTTACATATTTTAGCTGATTTGTTCTGTTAGTTTTAGCTCGTGAAATTCACTTTGTTCCTTCTGTAAACTTTTTTTTTGCAGAAAGTGCAAATTTCCGTAGTTGCTGTTGCTTTGAGAAGAATAATCATCTGTTTAATTTCACAAACAGTCTGTGGCTCACCTCAGCTTCAGTTTGGTCATGTTTCCAGCAGCAGGAAACTGACCGACAGGAAACGCTCAGTTTATGAGCGAAAAGCAGATTTTACAGAGATTAACAACTGCTGCTTTCTGTTTGAACCTAGAAGATGGTCAAATCATTTTAAATACACAACTTAAACCCCCAAATCATTCTGTTAAAAAGGAGTAACTATTATTAAAAAGGTAACAGAGGTTTTTATCTACATATAAACTGTTATTATTATTATTTCTGTATTCAGTGCACCGGCCGGCTGCTGATCAGAACTTTCTGACACATGAATTGTTTCGAGTGAACACATTTATTTTGTTCTTAGTTTCCATCAGACAGCTTCTGATTCAGCTGCACCCTGGATGATCAGATTTAACATCACAGTTTTTCATCTCTGCTTAAAGGAAAGTTTATTTTCTTGAGTCCGTTTTGCTCTTTTGTTGCCCGTGACAGCCTGCACTTCTTTGGATATAAAAAAAGATTTATTGTGTACTCAGGAAAGGGGTAAAACTGAACTTTATATGACATTTATTCTACAATGATTACCGAGTTTCTACAAGTTTGTCCCAGTTTCTTCTCTTTTTTTCTGTTTTTATCATATTTTTATTTTGCTTTTGATACATACTGATTTAAAAGAGTTTAAAGTTTGGGTTAAATGATCAGACTATCAGGGTCATAAAATAAAAAACACTGCCCCCTAGTGGTCAGCTTCCCACCTTACAGAGAACTGCTAAACATTTGTGTTTAACCCTTGATTAACTGAGTTTACTCTGTGTGTGTGTGTGTGTCTTTAAAAAAACATTTTCTTAAATAATTGATTAGGTTTTTGATAAATTCAGATGTTTCATAAAGCTCTTAAACTTGATAAAAAACCCTAAAACTTATTTTGATCATTTCTCTGAATGCTGATTGTTTTTTTCTTCCCTCAGGTTTTATTTCTGCAAACTTTCAGCTATTAATTTATTTATTTATTGAGACGTTCAGCTGATAAAGGAGATGGATTATATGACTTTTTTTGTATTTTTATTTTTTAAAATATTTCACTTCAGTTACAAATATTTAAACATCCCCATAAAGTGCGTTTATATCTCTTTAATTCCCTCAAAAATATTCTGGTTGAAATCTGCTTCAGTTACTGTCTCATGGTGCTTTTTGTTTTTAGCTTCTCTTCTACTTTTAGCTCATCTTTTGCTGCTTTTAGCTTTAGGCTGGGGTTGTTCTTTTAGCTGCCGTTTTGCTTCTTTTGGTTTTAAAAACTCAGTTTCAGCTTCTTTAGCTCCGTATCTCAGCAGCTCTCAGCTTTAGAGTCTAATTCTCTGTTTGAATTCTCTCTGATTCTTGGGGAATAAACCTTCCGAAGGCATCTTCATGGTTAAAGGTTCAGCTGAGACTCTCGGCTGTGGCAGGTGCACGAGTTAATGTGGAGCTAATTAAATTTAGAGTTAAAAAGATTAAAACGACTCAGCTGGCCTCCAGTTTTCATTTAATTTGTATAGACCAGAAAATACAGATATAATCTGTAAAAACGGCCTCTCTCTAAAGAAAAACGTTTGTCCTAAAACTCTGGAATGCCTCTAAAAATAAAAAATAAGTAAACAAACCCTCCAGATGTGAGCTGGTTTGTTAACCCTGCTGCTGGTTAACAGTTAACCTTCTTTCTCGCTCGATTTCACAGTGAGTGCTAATTTCTGAGAAGCATTTTCCTCCTGAGGTCAGGTTGGAGGGATGCAGCTGCTGATTTATTGCTGAGCAACCAAACAGGCGTCCTTTGTGTCCCGAATAAAAGCCAGGAATGTCGGACGCTCCATTAATTAGGCTGCTCTGTTGTGCTGCTGCATGGAGGTGGACTAGTAATGATTAAGCTGCTCCTAACTACACACACGGTGATCCTTTTCTATAAATGGCCTTTTGTTTATTTATGTTTTTAGCTTTTAATTCAGGGAGATTTAGGCCCTTAAAGTGGGTTTAATGTGGCCCACAGGAACATAAAAACCTAAAGTGATGAAGGCAAAACATGAGCTTTTTGCAGCCATCCTAATCCAGTTTCATAATTTAAGAAAAAAAAACTTAATTTTTAACTTTTATATACATTTAGTGGACTTATTAATGCTGCAGCAACAATACAGATATATAAATATATAATTTGCAGACAAAAAATACCTTATTTAATGAATCATCTTTTTAAAATTTGCTATTTTCAGCTTTTAAATGCTTTTACATTACAGTCTTAGCCCCAAACTTCAGATATTCAAATGTGAGAAAGAAAGAAAAAAGGACTTTGATGAGAGAAGGCTATGATTTCTTAATTTAAAAATAGGTTTAAACCAACTCCCCTTGAATTCTGTTAACATTAATATCATTATTTAACCTTAAATGAAAGGTTTCTATCCAAACATGCAGCTCAGCGTTGCAGAGGATGTAGCCTGCCAGTAGGGGGCAGTAAAAGAACACAAACATGCAACAAACGAGCATTAATTCTGTAGTGAGGCTGAAACTGAAAAGCTGTCAGAGTCCTGATCTGCTCCACATGCTGCAGCCTGAAATCTGTCACAGATCTCCGTCATCGTTCTGCAGCTGTCTCCTCTGTGAGCTGCAGCTGTTCCGCCTTTAAACCGGCCTTCTCTTCTTCTTCTAATGTTCTGCATGTGTGCTCCATTTCAGTTTTGATTTCTGCTCCCTGAGAGTTCAGTGTCAGTTTATCAGTTTCTTCATCTTTTCCCCTCTCGACCTCCTTCTAGTCGCTGGTTTTCAATCCATCAGAACCCATTTTCTTTGTTTTCCTCTTGAATTCTCTTCAGTCCCTTTTTAGCTTTGCTCAAAACAAAGTTATTAAATGCATCGTCAACCTGTTTAGTTTTTTTTTTTGGATCCTTCCCCCTCAACCATCTGCCATTTGTTGGCCGATCGTAACCAGATATGGTCCAACTGCACGAGTCGCACAAGAACGTTATCGTCTAACACTCACCTATGGTGGATGGGGGAGTCCAAGCTGCAAACTAGGGAGGGAGAAGGCCGACTGACAAAGACGGGAACAACTGAACTAATACCAGAACTGGACGGGCAAGGATCTGAGGAAGAGGAACAGGTGTGATGATCAGAAAACAGACTAATGACATAACATACAACCAAACCCCCCAACAGCCTACAACACTTGTCGGGTGTAAAACCCTCCTTTATTTTCATAGTGGATGTTTCTGCTCCTCACTGAGTGCTTTCACTGTCCAAACAACTCGTCTCGCGGTGAAAGCCTTTAACTACCGGGCGCAGCGGCGGTTGAAATAAATGATCTTCCGCATCGACGTTTCAACACGTGGATTAGAAGACGAGGCACTGCAGCTCAGGCAACACGTTTTCCTTTCACTGAAGAGACAGCTCGGGTCTTCTGGATTCTGTGGAAATGCCACGAACAGTTAATATCTTACCTGCTGCAGGTGGATTTTTAAAAACGGCCTCAGTTTGACCAAATGGCGAGACCAAAGTGGACTGCTAACAGCTTTTTATGCAAATGCTGATTTAGAAAAAGTCTTTAAAACAGTGTTTTCATGAGCTACGATGAAAATGTTTAGTGGTTTCGAGGCGACAGCGGTCTCCTTTGGAATTAAACTCCTATTTACCCAAACAGAGAGCTGTCTGCAACAGGTAAGATATCAACTGTTCATAAGCTTTCACTTCAAAAGATCCAAACTATCCTTTTACTGTTTGTTAGCAGACTTATTGAGACAAATATCAGTTAAAACGTGCATTTATCATCTGGTCAAAGACTGCATTTGCCTGGAGAAGCAGGACCACCTGCCCATACGAAGCTTATTCGGACCCTGAGGTCACGAAACTGCTGTCTGCACTCGTTTCTCACACTGATGACTGCATTTCCTGATAAAATGGTGCAGGTTATGTGACTCCATCACATCTTATTTTGGACAAATCCACTGTAGATGAAGCATTTCCACCAATAAGTGCTTCAAAATAAAGCTTTAAACGTCAACACTGTAAACATGAGGTAACACTTCAAAATGAATCTTCTAATGAGATGAAGATCTTTTTTCTTCTGGAGTGGAAATCTTTCCCTCCCTCCTCTGACTGTAAACTTACTGACCCTCTCTGCTGCAGCATCGCTGCTCATCTCTGCACCGACTCCCTCTGTGGAGAAAAATCAATAAGCGCGGGTCAAAACAGCCACAAGAAGGAGGCTTGGTAAGACAGGACTTACTGAGCATGAAACAACAGTCTCTCAGCACTCAGCAGCGAGCCTGGTGGGATTTTATTTGCATCTATTTTTACATTCGGCACATCATCTCCTTTCAGATCAGCTCACGCTCGTCTGACTCAGTTGAAAATGATAATAATCAGATTTTTTTTAAAAAGAGCTCAGTTTTGAGGGAGAGACGAAGTGAGCTTGATCCGAGACACAGACAGGAAATGTCTGATAAGCCCTAATGTGAAGACAACAGTCCCCTTCTCTTCACACCTCCCAGCACTCATCGTGAGTGTGCAGCCGGCGAGTATCTTTGGCTCCTCGCCTGTTGGTGTTCGTGCTAAACTCGGGCGTCTTATCAGGTGTAAGATATGGGTTTGGTGTCGCTGAAGTCCTGTCTGTTCCCACACACACGCCATCAAAACATGATTGAAAGGACCAAATGAAAGCATAAAAAGCTGCACGTCTCACTCATGTGAAGGGTTCACTTTATGCTTAAATTAAAACAACATTATGTGGCTAAAAGTCGCCTTTTTGGGGGGTTTTGGTGAAATAATCAGGATTATGAATGTCTCATAAAGCTGCACTGCTTCATCTTTAATCTCATATTGAAGAATCGCACATCTACAGCTGAGTCAATCTAATTCAAGATGGCCGCCACAGCAAAGCAGTCTTAGCAGACAGATACTCTGAGCAAAATATCACAACAACATATGAGGATATGCTTAATGTTATCTTCAAGGTTTGACCAAACTGGACATAATTTTGTCATTTACCATAAGATGATTTTAGTCTTAGTTGATGTGAATTCTTTCAAGGAATCCTGGACCTTTTACCTCCCCTCACATAAACATGGAGGTTTGAAATGTAACCTGTGTTTGAGGTGAGATTCACACACTCGTGATTATTATTTTAGGACCGTTTCAAGTTGTATACACAGATGCATCCAAATGCTGCGGCAAGGATGAACTCCGCAATCATCTTCAGTAAATCTCACAATAAAAGCACCTCTCAGATCAGGTGTTTTTACCCGACTGATATCTGAAGTAGTTCTGTTCCAGCTCCATGCAACCAAAACAGACTCAGACTTAAAGTTTGGAAAGTCCCCCCAGCAGCCAGCCGTGGGAACGCGGCACATCAAAGCCGGCGGCTCAGCACCGGGGATAAACCAATGAACAGTTCAGATGGAACTTGTCTCTTCGACATGATTGGCAATTAGCTGCTGCTAAATGGCAGGAAAGGCAGCAGACAGTGTGTGAGCAGAGAGAAGAACAGGACATAAATGCTGCCTCACAAACACGACAAACTTAAACTTCAAACATAAAGCATTCATTAAAAGCCTTTTTAATCATTTCATTTGTTTGAATACTGTGGTATTAGCGTGCAACCATCACGCAAAGGGACTAAGAAGAAGAAGAAGAAAGCATTTCTGTAAGGATGCAGTGTGAACGATGAGCGCTAAATAAATCTGTTAAAGAAGCTGAAACTAAAAGGTGCAGGAGAAGTCAAACATTATCTAGAAGCTAGCTAAAAAAAAGGCTAGATGAAAGGAGCAGACTAGAAGAAGCAAAACATTAGCTAAAAGTAACATTAAGATAGCTAAAAGTAGCAGAACACTAGCAAAAAAAGGCTAAATAAAATAGCTAACCATTAGCTATTAGCTGTGTTTTATGGCACCTTAAAACACACCGGCTGATGTTTCTCTTCTTATTGTCTTAATCTATTTTTATCTTATTGTACAGCACTTTGGCTACCCCTGTGGTTTTTTTTAAATGTGCTGTAGAAATAAAGTTGACTGATTGATAGCTACAAGCAGCAAAACACCAGCTAAAAACTAAAAGTAGCTAAAGACAAAAACAGAGCAAGTTTGCTGAGGCAGCTTTTAAAAACGAAAAGGAACAGAGATCCGAACACATCTCTTGGGGAAATAATTATACATGAGGTTGTTGGTTTTGTTTGTTTGTTTGTTTTTTGAAAAAGTATAAAAGTTACAAAGTCGTGACCATCCCCTGAATGAGCCGAACAAACCCAAAGTAGCTGACATCCGTTGTTCTAATTGATTTTGTTTGGTTTTGGATGACAGGTTGGACTCGCAGCAGCCCTTCTCTGTGGAGTTTACCAAGAGACAAGCGGGGAAGAAGCAGAAGAAGCTCGACTTATCTGATCCTGGCTTTGCAGATCCGCTCACAGGAAAGTCGCTAAGAGTCTTTAAACCAATGGTCTCCAACCCTGGTCCTCGAGGGCCACCATCCTGCATGTTTTCCTTGTTTCTCTGCTCCAACACCTGATTTGAATCAATGGGTGATTAACAGGCTTCTGCAGAACATGAAGAGGTGATTTAACCACTGAGTCAGGTGTGTTGGAGCAGAGAAACAAGGAAAACATGCAGGATGGTGGCTCTCCAGGACCAGGATTGGACACCCCTGCTTTAAATAATGCACAATCTCCTGGGAGGTACGAGAAACAAAACAAAAGCCTTCCTGAGTAAAGCTGAAATATCACCTACCATCTTTCCTGCTACAGTTTTAAACTAAGATAATCTCGTGTTGAACAACAATGGAGTTTTTTTTTTCCATTTGATTCAAATCTTAAAATAAACCCTGCAAGATCTCACGCATTCATTCCTGCAGCGTTAGTTAGGGATGAGTCATGGCAGCTATGGCAAGTTTTAATCAAATATCTGTAAAACCGGCTGAGTTAAAGCCAATCTCTTGTTTGCTAAGGATGATTAGCTGTGGCAGCCATCTTGAATCAGGTTGAATCCAAAAGTAAACCGGTTGTAGACGTACAACCAGTGATTTCTTTCTGAGAGTTTAATTATAATCCGTCCACTGAGTTCATCGCCGAAAACGTGCGCAATGAAGATGGAGGAACTTACTTTGGTTTTAAATCCACTCAAAGAAATCTGCCTGTGGAGGGCAACAGAGTCCACACGACTTCAAATTTCCCTTTTTCTGCTGTTTTATTCAACAGAAAACGAAAAACAAAGAGGCGTGGAGTTTGACGAGGGCTAAAAGAAAAGGGGAAATTTCCTTGGAAGCCCGATTCTCCCAGATGAATGCACGGCTGGTGAGTTTGGAAGCGGAGTGGAACGTAAACCTGCAAGCATGGATCTGTGAAGAGCCAACAGGTCACTTCCTCTGAAGGTCTGCTGGAGGTGGAACGGCATGCAGAGGACATGTTGCACCGAAATCTTTTGGTTTCTGTAAACATCCAGACAGATTATAGACATTTGGAAATTAGATGTGAGATTTCATTTCAGTTTTTCAAACACATCGGAATATTTACTCCCCAGGAATGTACATGAACTGAAAAATCACGTGGAAACTTCTCCCCACCTTTGAAGTTTCTCCTTGGGGGGGGGGGGGGGGGGGGGGGGGGGGGGGGGGCTATTTATACAGCCACCACTTGTTGTCTTGAAAGTGCACGCCCGTGCTGCTGTGTAGATCCCCACTGTACACAAGCATATAAACACAAGCGTCCTTATCGACAGGAACCCAAAGTTCCTCCGGTGGAAATGTCTTTGTTCCCCCTTGGCTGCCACACAATGAGCGCGACTCTCTGGAGTCTGCTGAAGGCGCTGCGAGCGAAGGCCTTTCGCTCATTCCACACATAGCACAGCGGAGCCGCTGACCTTGGCAAGCGGCTGTTAAAATTGTTCTCCATCGAAACACGCATACGTACAGTCACCTTGGCACACGAAAACAGACGCTCGTCTGCAGCAAAACATGTTTGGGAAAAACTGCGAGGGAGAAAGCAAATGGAGGCGAGACGAGTTGGTCTGATATCACCTGAGTACGCTGAGGTGACGGACTGTTATCCCTTCCAGGCTGGACTATCATGACTCTAATGTTCGAAAAACAATAAAAAGTCTTCAGTTGATCCAAATTCTGCCGACAGGAAGAGAGATCTTATCTGTCCAGTTTTACCTTCTGTCCACTGGCTTTCTGCAAAATTCAAAATAGATACGGACAAAATTCTCAACAACCAAGCTGCATCTCATATTAAAGAGTTAATTGTTCTGTATTTTCAGACTGCAGGTTTACTTGTGGTTCCTAGAGGTTCTAACACGGGAGGCAGAGCTTTCTCTCTTGTTGAACCAACTTCCTGTTTCTGTCGGTGAGGCTGACTCCCTGTCTATTTTTAAGACCAGGCCGAAGACTCTCCTTTTTGATAAATCCTATAGTTAGGGTTGGTTTGGGTTTCCTGAGCTCTCCCTTAGTTTTGCTGCTATAGGCTCAGACAGCTGGAAGACAAACTGACCACATTTCTTCTCTCTGCTGCTGTCTTTACTCTCTCTATGCTCCATTTTTGCATCTGTGTCTTTTTACCCATAGGAACTACACCTGGACCAATCCTTCTGTGTTTCTCTGCATCTCTGTCCTGTCCTCTCGTGGCAGATGGCCTCCTATCCTGGTTCTGGTTCTTGTTCTGCTGGAGGGAGTTGTTTATTTCTGCTGAGAGCAGAGAAACAGCTGAAACGGTGCAGGACAGGGTCCCTCCAGGACCAGGATTGGACATCACTGCTCTAAAGGGACAACTGGACGTCAACAGTCTCGGATTCTGCCTCTGTTGCACACCAGGTTTTACCACCAAATCAGTGCTCTCGATCCCATCTATTCTGTGAAGGAGATGCATCTATAGGTGACTGAATGAGGAGGAAGTCATGTGACAGTCATCCGATCCCAACAAACCTTTGCTGTTTTTTTAATTTATTTCTTCAGCCATCTGCAGAATTCTCTCCTGTGATTATATTGCAAGTGAAGCCACGACCTCCACACTCTTCTGACGGATTTACCAACCCGGACACTTTAAAAAAACAAAAAACAACAAACCTCCTGCTTTAAAAGCAGTATCTTCCTAATGACTCGCCTCACGGCAGCAGTCAGCAGTCAGCCGAGGCCGCGCGGAGGATGAAATCCTGTTACTGCTGGCTTTTCATGACGCCTTTAACTGCATTACGCACCCCTCTCAAGTCCAGATCCAATTTCCCATCAGTAACACAGTAACCAGGCTGTTTGCCTCGAACATGCTTAAAGAAAGAAAACTGTTTTGTGTTTTTCTGTCTGTCTGGATCTCCAGCGACCGCGGTGGCTCTCCGGCTGGATGGGAACAGGAACTCTGCAGGAGGAGGAGTGGGGGAGATCTCCCTTCACTCTGTGCCTTTTTGCTTATAATAATAAAAATTAGAATTGGTCAGTTTGCAGCTGACTTGCTAGCTTGTTTAGGATTATTAAAGAATTGATCTGAGCTGTAAATAAATAAAGCTCTAAATGTAATTTATTGCATCTTATTGCACAAGATAAATCACGTCATAAGGTTGCAGCTTACTTAGATTCGCAAGTGTGTGTTAATTTGTCTGTCTGTTAGCAAAATATCATGAACCACTGAATGGATTTTAATGAAACTCTCAGTAAGTAATCATTGGTTGTGCATCTACAACAAATTATCTTCTGGGGTCAGCCCAATTCAAGATGGTCGCCAAAAATGGCCGTAACTCAGTCCGTTTTCCATATATTGAGATAAAATTCGGCATGGTAGCAGCTGCGAGTCATGAACAACGCACGTTTCGCCTTCACCCCATTAATTTAAAAAGGTGGTTCTGAAAACGAGAGCAGAAGTTTTATGGAGAAGGCTGCTCAGCCTCGTGTTCACACTTTCCTTGTTAACTCTTCTGCCACTTTGGGCATCTTTCCAAGCAGCACATCCATCCACTTGTTATTCCCCACCTCGCCAACTTCGAGTCCTTGCATGACCTCCGACGAGCTCAGGTAGATTTCCTACTCGTTTGTTTTTCCACCATAAACACAAACTTGACTCTTTTTTTTTTTTATTAGCACCTCATTGTTCTGAGGCATCTAAAACGCCCCAAATTTAATCAGACTGATGCTTTTATTTTTTTTTCCTTTTGTTGTTTCCTGAAAACATCTGCAGCCAAAAGCAACATCTGCCTGTTCCAGATGAAGAGAAGCGAACGGTTGACTCAAAGAGTACATTTGACCATCTGTGTTCGGGACTTTATTGATAATTTATCGACTACAGATGGAGCTGACCTCTGATCAGTCCCACTCGTCAAAGTGACAGGATTGATTAAAGGATCCCAAAGGTTTCTGATGAATTGATTTTTTTTGTCCTCTGGAGAAAATCTGCTTCACCACCTTTCATTACGACAGGAAGGACACGACAAAAAGACAGCTTAACACAAAACAGGTTTTTCAAAGCTTCCAGTTCCAGTTTTAGATGTATTTTTAAAAACTATCATTTTCAGGCCAATATAAACTTACAGGTATGTTATTGTTGCTTAGCTGTGGCGGCCACCTTGAATTGGGTTGACTCCAAAAGATGCACATTCGATTATTATTTCCTGAAATTCTTCCGGTGGTTTGTGAGATATTTTGCTAACAGAGAGACAGAGACACACATAGATGAGCAACACATCATCGTGTTTCAAAAAAAACGAACGAAAATGTAAAAATGTGTAATCAAATGATTATTAAATCCTAAAACTTTACAGATAAAACCTTTTATGTCCACTCTGTGTGTTAAAAAAAACATTAACAGAAAGCCAACTATCATCTCCACAAAGATTTCCTTATTTAGGTTTAAAAAATGGGGAGACTAACAACAAAAAAAACCCCTCAATCTTATCATCTTCCCTCCTCCTTTGGTTGTTTAAACTTTTATTTCCTGTTTAATTAGTTTCAGGAGAAATAATTTATTTAGGCTTTTAGGCTCCAAAACGTCACCGTTTGGTTCAGGAAAACTAATAACCTCATCTGTTTAAAATTCATGCTAAATCTTTGACCTTTTCCTGGGAGGCGGGGCTGGGCTTGTAACCACGGCAACCGAATCAATGGAGGACGAACCGTAAGCCTTTGGGTTTCACCTAAAAAAAAATCACCAGGAATGTAATCAATGAAGCCGAAACACTAATTACTGGCAGAGAATTACGTATAGAAAGTGTAAACAGAACGGGATCTCCAGTTTAGAACTCCACCAGCGAAGCACCAAGCCCCTACATGCTCCAGCTGGGCTGTTTACCTCGTTATAATTATGAACATTAAATCACTGCAGTGGATTTAAGAGGTTTGGTGCAGTTAAACGTTTATTTTCACTTCTATTTCATGGAAAACAGGCTCCGTAAATCTAACCATTTGCAGTATAATTAATGCTCTCGTTCATTTTCCTGAAGACATTACGTCTGAAACACACTCATCAATACTTACTGTAGCTCAAGGCAACATTTTTTCTAAAACGTGCCCAAACCCAGCCAGGAATGTGTGATATTTCAAAGTCATGCATCCATTAATTCCTTATTCACTTCAAGTGAGTCCATGCTGAGTCATGCAGGAGCGCCAAAGTCAAGGGATCGGCTAATTGATGAGGGTTTGCAATAAAATTGTTTCCTCGTTAAAAATGGGTGTTTTTTTCCATTACCGAACCCTGACCATTAATTTAAACCCAGCTTCAAAATATCAGGGAAACACCCGTCTGCCCAAAGTCCCACAACACCTAATTTTGTAAATGTTTTCATTTTCCAGCTGTTTTTTTTTAATTTCTTGTTTGTTTGTCGTAACCTACCTCTTCATACTTTGTTTTATAAATCAAACCGTTCGGCTCACTCAGGAGATGGCTGCTGCGACTTTTGGGTTTTTCAAAACATTTAATTTTATTTACAACAATATTTTCCTCTTAGAAACACACTGAGGATTCTTCAATTCCTTCGGAAACCTTGTTCTTTTAGTAACCTGCTTCAGCAAACCAACTATTTTATGTCATCTTGTGCTAATTTTAGCTTTTTTTCTTCTTTTAGCTTCTAGCTAGTCTTTTGCTGCTTTTAGTTAGGCTTGTGCCACTTTTAGCTTCTACTAGCCCTTTGCTATTTTTAGCTTGTAGCTAACCATTTGATATTTTTAGCTAGCATTTTGCTACTTTCAGGTTTTTTGCTAGCATTTTGCTACAATTTGCTTTTAGCTAGCTAGCTTTTTGCTACTTTTAGTTAGCCTTATACTACTTTTAGCTTCTACTATACCTTTACTTTTTTTAGCTTGTAGCTAGTCTTTTACTACTTTACCGTCTAGTTAAAAAGGAAAAAAATGGATGGATTGATGGATATCTTTAGCAATATTCACATTTTAATCTAGTTTAACATTTACTGTACATTTAGTAAATACTTTCTGAGAGTTTCAAAAACCTAAAAACACATACAGAAGTTACATGATCGCCCATCTTTCATGGAGGTGGGCGATAACTGCTCAGTTCAGCAGTTTTTATCTTTGGGGTCTGGCTTCTCAGATGAGCGTTAAAAGAAGTCAATGAAAATCACATCAAGGCTAAATCTACAATCTTCAAAACCATTTTGTTTGTGTTAAACAATCCCAAAATCACTGAAAGAGTCAAACTGTGCGGCTGCCAACTTACATTAAATATTAAAAACCTGAATTAATGTTTTAAAGAGTGAAGTTAAAACAAGGTGTAAATGTTGAAGGTGAGTCTGATTTATGTTTGGTTGACTGAAAGGCCAGATGTTACGGTTACCTGCACATACCTACGGATACACGCTTTGAATAAATTTTAAAAAGAGCCACTTACTTTCAATTTCTAATGGACATAAACACTAAACAATTATAGAGTGAGCTGCAGCGCTGCCAGAAACAGATGTTGATGACAGTTTTATCCTCAGATGTTCACAGCAACCAGTCAAAGACCTCAAAATTTCAGTGCAGCTCTTAATTGTAACTTAACTACAGTTCTGCAGCTTTTAATTTCGTTGGACTGTACAAACTGCAACTTGCTTCAGAGTGGCTCCTGAGGGTATTTTACACTCCCCGACGTCACTCAGGCTGGGAGAGGTGCAAATTGACCTTGCATATCCCTGCACAGAGTGTTGGGTTTCACTGCACGCTGTTACTTGAGCGTGTACAAACAGACATGCACGGAATATGTTGAGGCAAATATACAGGAGGATGGAAAAGTACATGACAAGGTCCCGACGAAGCACCGTCCCAAGCACACGGGCTTTTCATTTGCCAGTTCATGTAAAGATAGGTGTGCATTAAATGGTATATATTTAGGCAGCGTGAGGTCACGAGGTCGTGTCCACCAGCAGCTGTTAACGGCACCACGCCGTCGCATGAAGATGTCTGCAAGCATGCAGACGAGGCCTTCTTGCTGTGTTGAGGCTGTAGATGTAAACTCACAGTTTGCTTAGCCTCCTTTAACCATCTGACCCCTTTAAACCCAACACGTGTGTTTTGAATGACTTCCATGGCTGTCGTGACCTGTGGAGCGACAAAAACAAAAAGGCAGATATTTTTGAGATTGTTAAAACTAGTATCAGACAGTTTTTAATTGCACATTCAGGTTTAAAAACAGATTAAATTCTTTTCAACATACAAATCTAGCTATGACTTATAACTTTCAGTTAAATATATGGCTATAAATCTCTTAAAAATAATGGAAAAATCATATTAAAATTAAGCTACAAGCCCCGGGTGCTTTATTCTGTCAATACTGAATATTTAAACCTTGTTAAGTTTGCATGAAACAGCTTGCAGAGTGGTAATAGCTCACAAATATGAAGGCATTGAATTCTGTGGGGTTTCGTGTTGGACCCATGCTTTGTTTTAACTTTAAATATGCTACAGTTAGAGAATATCATCAGACAGCAAGGGGTTAAATTCTCATTGCTTTGCAGATGGTCCTCATCTACACCTATCTTTAAAACTAAATAAAACCAATTAACTTTGAAGACTACGTGCACATCTTAGAACTGAGCACCTTAGAATTATATCGTCTACAATGACTAATTCTTTGTTCTATTTGTACAAGAAAGTCTAAATTTCTGAGTTCAAAGTCGGAAAAATCAACTTGAACACCGTCCCGAAGTCAGAATTCCAACTCAGAAAGAGGAACCCCATCCTCAAAATCCAATATGGCTGACTCACACATGAAAAGCTGTGATAACTTCAGAAATAAACTTTTTATTTGAACTTTTGAGTTTGCACCAGTGCAGTCACAAACACGGCACTATCCAACCACTACTAGCAGCCATTCGTTTGAACGCAGACAAATCCACCGGCTTGTAGCACGAACAGTAGTTAGCCTGGTCACTGAGCACAACTATTAACCAATCCGACTGGTTTTCTGAGTTCGGACATAACATACCGCTAAAGAAAGTTTTCACCACTTCTTTTCACTTAAACAATATTGTCCAAAAATAGGAATATCCTGTCTCCAAAATGTAGAAAACTAGTCCAAGCCTTTGGTTATTTTAGGTTGTAACTCTTTGTCCTGCTGCATCAGAATGCTTCACATTCTCAAGTACTTATGAACTCTGTCCTCCTGTCCTAATGAGCATCAGTTATCTGTGTCAAAGTACCAAAGTTTCTCAGGAGAACATTGTTCTGTAATGAAATCAACTTATTAGTCTTTATTATTAACTTTTAGTGGTGGAATGTCTTGGCTTTGTTGGGTTTTGGACTATTCGTTGGCCAGAACATCTGAAAAAGATCAACTTTACCTTTTGGAAGTTGTGATTGGGTTAACTTGATTGGATGGAACAGCTTGATGAAACACTAGATTTATTAGTGATAACTAGCTGAAGCTCTGCTGTTAAAAATGCCCTTTAAATGATTGATGTCTGCACCTTTCAAACGCATTTCACTGCATTTTTATCTCAAAACTTCCCCACAGCCATTGATTCTTGCTACACGGGTGCTTCGTTTTGCTCACTTTAAGCGCCTTACTGGCGTGCAACGGCCATGTTTTACATCTCTGCTCAGCTGAGAAGCACGCAACCTGTGTGGAACAGCTGTCGCAGAAATGCTCCCATGAATCTCCTGCAGCCCCGGCTATTTTCTCCTTTCTGCCAAGATAGTGCCCTCCCCGTCTCACAGTGCAGAGAGTTAAGTGTTGGGGTTACAGCAATGCCAAGACGGGCCTGCATAGCCTGTAAATACACCCCCCCGCCCCCACCCAAACACAGACACAGTCGGTACACTGTGGCTTACTTTGCCGCCTCAGTTAGTCAGCCCGTGGTGCCAGCTGCAGCCCTCTTTCCACCAGCACGTGCCAATTTGAAGTCCCATAAGGGACGTGTTTTGGTGTGTGCATGAGTAGACTTTCTGTACGTGTGAGTGTGTTTGTAATGGGGTGAAGGGCTTAGCCTAAAATCCTGTCACCCAGCTGCCTTCACTGTCAGATGGTCCTAAAGACCCTCACCAACAGATGTACCGGGTGCCAAGCGCACTAAATATTCCCGCTGTTCGGTCTGTCTGGGTGCAAAGAAAAGAGCCTGCAACCATCACAAAGTTCATGTTTTCTGTCAGATAAATAGGCCTTTTTTAAAATTTACGCTGTTTACTTTCCCTGCAAATGCTTTCATCCATTTTGAGAGGAGTGTGGCAGCCGAGTACTACGTGTTTACAGACACAGCAGACTGAAATGTCCTTGGCTGCTACGGGGAGCCACTTTTGGTCTCTGGTGTCAGTTTACCAATGGAGTCTGGAATCGGTGGGGGTTATCGATGTTGACAGGCACAAAGACAACTCAACAGCCCACCTCTGGTCCTGGTACCAAGCAGGCACTCAGAATAAATGGTTCTATATTTAAAAATCAGGCGTAGAACAATAATAACAGGATCGACAATGAAAACATCGGGTGCAAAAAGATTTTAAACCTCTTCAACAGGACATTTATACCTTTCTACACAAGTAAGTAATTACGTTTCAGAGAACACTGAATGATATATTCCAGCACAAGCAAAAAGAAAAAATTTCATTAAATCATTTCAAGGTTTTATGATCATTACTTTTAGGAGAAAAAGAAAACAACCTGCTTCAGTTTGAGCAAGTAACTACAGACAGTTACAAAATATAATAATAAAAATATATAATTTGCAGCTAGCCTTTTAGCTATTGTTTTGCTACTTTCAGCTTCAGTTTCTTCATCATTCTGCACTCGGCTCATTCACACTGCATTCAGTGCAAGGTTCTGTTTAAATTTTATCCACATCTTGTGAAATGAATTGTTTTGGTTGAGAAAGATAAGAAAATAAAAACAAAAATATAAACTAAACACGGGCTGCAATGCCCTGTAAACTTAGAAGTTTCACCTTATATAGTCATTTTACTTCTTAGAGTAAAGCTTTTTCTTTTATTTGATTCTTAAATGAAGAGGAGCTGGAAAATAAAATACAGGAAAATAGATATTAGGACATTACAGTTGTTACTATCCAGGAGCTGCCATTTACAGGCTCTGATAATGCTGATATTCATATCTGTAAACATTATCAGCTCCCTTTCCCTGTCGGAGGATGACACAAGCTCTTCCACGAAGCCGTGTAACCTGATCCAGCCTTTCCAACAAGGTCCCATTAGCACCAGCCAGGGGTACCCATGGGAGACCAGGAGGTAAAGAGTCCCACCCCACCGTCACCCCGCCAGAGACCATCATGCCAGCCTCCCATTGGAGGAGGACGTATCGGCCCAGAGCAGGAGACGAGGCTCTATTGGTGTAGTGGGGGCGAGGGTTATGGCCGGATGTGGGAAGGCTGGAGAGGTTACTGAGCCGATCGATCCTTCAGCTCACACAGAGGAAGGAAAGAGCCGTTCTGTAGGAACTCCAAAAATATCAATGAATGTGTTAACCGGCAGAAGTTAAAGCTGAAAGGAAATCTCGACCTGTTTTGACAAGGGAGATGATTAATTAGTGTAATTAACATAGTACTTGTCATCTCACCATGAAACTGTTAATTTGCTCAGATTTGACTGTAACACACCCAACAACATTTAATCTTTGAATGTTTGAAAATCATCTTAATCTTAGTAAAAGTACATAATACAGCCAGGTACATACTGAGTACTGGTACAGGTTTATCAAGTACATACCTGGTACTTCTGGGACCAGGCAGTATTATGAAGCCACTTCATATCCTGTAGTTACTGAAAACATACCTGATAACTGGTACAACTAACCAGATATGGAAGTAATAAGAGGGATCATATATTGCTATCCTTTTTCTTAAAATGCAAAAAGTATTTATCATTAATGGTTTAAATCAGGGGTCCAATCCTGGTCCTCTTTGTGCCACTATCCTGCATGTTTCTCTGCTTCAACACACCTGATTTGAATCAATGGGTGATTAACAGGCTTCTGCAGAACATGAAGAGGTGATTTAACCCCTGAATCAGGTGTGTTGGAGCAGAGAAACAAGTAAAATATTCAGGATAGTGGCCGTCCAGGACCAGGATTGGAGACCACTGGTTTTCATGTTTAATTAGGAAAAAATAAATAAAAATTTGAGTTTCTAAGCTCCCAGTCAACATTAAAATGAGCTATTATGTCCATAGAAATCCCTCCTACACAACCAAAGTGCAGTTTTTGTGGTCCAGTTTAGTCTTAATTCACTTATCTGTCTTTTAATTTGCACAATTCATGCCTGCTGTTGAGTTTGAGTTCACAATAAGCAAACCATAATCAAAGTGAAACCTTCAAAAATGCCTGTTTTGTCTAAGCGACTTGTAAAAATCCTAAAAGTATTAAAGATGTACATATAAAACTAAAACCACCAACCCTTTACACCCTTTAAACCAGGAGGTTTAACATTATTTGCTCGTTATGACTTTTAGAAGTGTCAAAGTTGCCAAATAATCTTCTAAAACCTGCGCTGACCAACTACTTCAGCTTGTATTTAATGACTGGTAGCATACTTACATTAACACTATGCTAATATTGGACAATAAAATACTAAAGACACGAAGTAAAGTAACACAAATCATAGTTTAACACACTGAAGTAAATGTACTTATATTCCACAGCTGAACAAAGGCAGCTGCACTGAACGCTGGCTTCAGTTTGCTAATATTACTCCTTTTTTTGTGTTAGCATGCTAACATCTGCTAATCAGCCCAAAATGATAAAAATGGCTGCAGAGTTGTTCCTTCATTGCAGCTCCGAACACGTAAAACCTGTTTACGGTAAGGGTTTGACAGCTTTAAGGCAACGTCTGCATTTTTAGCTTCAGCGGTTACAACTTCTGAGTAAAGCGGGCAAACAACTCTTGGCAGGACAACAAAAGGCAGTGGAACATTTAGTGTTTCAGCATAATCCTGTGGTAAAAGGTTTTGACATCTGTTAGATACCACATTTTGTCATCTTCTGAACAAAATGTCGGGGATTAACGAACGAGATTCATCTCCCGAGGGCTAAACGGTAAACGGACCACCCTTAAGAAGTGCCTTTTTAACCTCTCCAGGTTCTGCAGAGCACTTTGTGTTCTTTTATGCACAGATAAGCCAATCTAGGGCAGTGGGGGGGTCAGCATCTTGCCCAAGGACACTTCAGCCCACAGCAGCTAAGGGGATTGAACCCCCAACCCTCCGACTGTAAGGAGACCTCTTTATCAACGGGCCAAAAGCTGCAAACACAGACGAGTTTTAGTGCTAATCTCTAATAGCGAAGGGGACTTGTACCATTATGTATAAATTACATTTAAATTTAAAGCTAACAAAATGAAAATACAGTATATCACTAACACCTAACCATGATTAAGATGGAATGAAAATAAAATTTAAAAAAAGCTAAGACTTTATTTTTTATGAACCAATTGGTGCCAGTCTGGTAGATTTCAGTGATAGAGTTGGTGATTTGATGGTCAAAACCAAACAGAAGTGCACATAATAAAACTACAACTAGTTTGGTGGAAAACCCCCTTCAGCAGACTGTCTTTTGACCGTTTATTTATATTAAAAAGTTTGTTTTATATACTTTTAAAATGTTTTAACGATCAATATTCATCATTTACACCATCTTAGGGCAACATAGTAAGGTCTTAATAACGTTAAAGATTTCTTATTTTAAGGAAATTCTGTCTGTTAATAAAAACCATGTGACATAAAGCTTCAAAGCACTTGACTAAATGGACTTTATTACGTTCTGTACTCCCAAGTTTAGATTCCTTCTCGCGCCAACAAGACGTTTGGGTTAAATGATGTCCAGCTGTCCGCGCTGCAGCTCGCCACAATCCAAATACTACAAGTGTGATCACGATGTGTCAAAACTGCTTTAATAAATAAACGGGATGATTATTTAAAACAATGAAACATCCACTGAAAGAATGAAAACTTTTTACTTTGTACAAAATTAAACGTTTGTCCCTTGAACAACAGAGATACAATATGCATATTCAGCTTTTAACACCAGCAGTGATGCATCTTAAATTCTTTATTTTGCTGTGTCCCAGTTACAGAAATACAGTGGTGTTTCTTAAACAATGACATGGTCTGAAAAAGGGGGTAAAACTGTCATTTTAATAAGTTATCAACTCAGATTCAAACACATTTGCAAGATAGCCAAAAAAAAAAAAACGAAAACAAAAAAAAAAAACCTCGACATCTGCAAACATTGTTCCCTTCATTAAAGCCTTTGAACCAAACATGAAACAAATGCATGACGTCCACATTTGACCTAATAAGATCCACATTCATAACACTGAAAACTGCTATGGTGGATAGCTCCATTTCTTCCCAATCGTTCGCTGGAGTTTGATTTCAGGAATCGATGATAAGACGAGGTGAGATGACCAGAGAGCGAATAAAGCGCCACAATACACCGCTAAATGATTGACAGAATTACTTTCCTTAGAAGTGAAAACAAAACCAACAACAAAAAAAAAATAAACCAAGATGACCGATAATAAACATAAATAAGAAATGTAATAAATTATTACATTAAGGCACCTGAAACAAAAGGATTTTTGATGGGTTTCCAAACAGTTCAAACACTTTGAGTCTATGACGTTGGCAGCTTTTCAGCAATAACTTGAACAGAAAAAGGTTTAAAAAAAAGCTAAAAAGAAAAAAAAAAAACTGAATTTTGTCCTCACTTTTAATAACTGTAAAATAAAAACAGGTCTTGGGAAAACTTTCTTATTTATTTGAATGAAACTGATTAAATAAACACACCTACACCAAAACAAACTGCATTTCCACTGCAAACCGTTTTTAAACCCTTCAGAAAATCCTTCAAAAGGTGGTACCTTGCTGTAAAGGTTCTCAACTGTGGGACTCTGGATATTAAGTGTTATAAAACCTGCTTTTTTTTTGACTGACATAAATAAAAGGAATGACATTGTAAAAAAAAAATAAAATAAAAATAATAATAATAAAAATGTGTGACTTGTATTTAAGTTACTTATTTCAAATATACACAGCGACTCCTTTAGTATTTACAGGTATGTACAGAGTAGTCGTTTCTGGTTTTTTGATCAAATACCTTGAACGGCGCTGCTGTGAAACTGAGCTGTAAATGTACACGTATTCCTTTGAGATCAGAGAACAAGGAGGTCAAACTGGGCAGCACGACTCGGAGCCACGACGCGACTCTTAGAAAGGCACTTGCTACCAACTCAAATACTGCAAAAAATCCTCAAATACAGCTTTCAGCCGAGACAACTGAGAGACAGGAGAAGGAAAAAATAAACGAACAACGGAAGGCCACATAGTAGGCACTGGGGTTTCTGTCCCCTCTCCCCTCCCCCTCCAGGCCGAGTGTTTTGGTAAGGCTTGAGCATGACAGCCACAGGTGGATCGGTGGGCGAAGTTGGAAGGTGACGGAGCAAAAGGCAGGGTTGGATACAACAGTCCTTTACAGTCTCCTTAATGTGTAGAAACCCCCACAGACACTGAACAGGAGCCCACTGACAACAAAAACAAATCATAATCATCTGTAAACAATCCTTATACAGCTTTTCTTTTAAGTCAATTTCAATAAACCAAATGTTTCTTTAAATCCATAACAAAAAAAAAAAAATGCAGAAAGCTTCTTTTGCTTCCTGAAATAATGTTACATTTCAGTTTCTTCTATACGCAAAGAAAAATAAAAGATCAGAAGCGAAAATAAGATGTTCACTGCTCCAGCCCCCAGTGACAAATAAACCAACAAAAAAAAGGCTTAAGAAAACACGAAGCCTTTGTTCCTTTTCAAAAGAAGTCCATAACGTAATAGAATAGTTGCTGCCTTGCAGCCTCTTGCTTCTGCATTGTTCTGTTTAAACTCCTTATACACAATGGTCTCTGAGCTCTTTCTGACCAGTGAAGACGGCCCTGACGTTTTTCCAGCGGTTGTCTTTCGGGCTGTAGCCTTGGGTCCGGTGGGGAGCTCTGAGGGGTGAACTGGAGCTGTGCAGGGTACAGATCACTCCCCCACTGGACTGCACCGCAGTCTTAGAGTACTTATAAACTAGCTGCTTTCCCGCCTCCGCGCCGCCGCACTCCTCCTCGAGCTCGCCCTCCGTTTCTTCCTCCTCCTCACCATCATCATCGTCACACGTCCGACAGGAGGAGCCCATGAGCTTTTTGCGCTCCTGCTCGGCCTCCCTGTTGTTTTCCTTAAGCTGCTGCGGCTGCTCGCGTCCCACGACGAGCCGCAGCGGCTCCCAGTGGTTGTTGACGTTTGCGTCGTTGGCCGCCTGCGAGGAGGTCCTCTCGCGCTCTTTTCTCCGTTTGCGCGTCCACCAAACGCAGACGATGATGCCGAAGAGGCAGAGCAAACAGAAGACGACACACAGAAGAGGCACTAGGTAATCTGTCAGGTACGGGAAGGAAAAGGAGGAAAGAAATGAGAAGTTCATAATCGGAAAGGTAAATGGGGCCCACAACACAGCCCTGAGGTCCACCGTTTTTTATTGTTACTCACCCACTGAAGGAGGCATGACCTGCGTTTCCACTTTGACCTCAATGACCGCCAACATGACGGAGCTGTTGTGCCTCTTCGATAAGGTCCCCACAATGGCACTGGCAGCCTCCTGGATCAGGCTGTGGTCTGGCAAATTCTCCGGCTGGAAAGACTTTGGATCAAGACAAGCAAGAAGAAGGTCAGGCAACATCTGGGAGTGAGCGGTGGAATCAGAGTGCCAATAGTTTATATAAAAACGAACATTTGTGACATTCCAGCCCTCAGCGGACAAGTTCACACAATGCCGACACCTTCAATCTGGTGCACGTTGCATCATTCCCAGTAGCAATGGGTTTTACCCCAACCAGTGATTATCTTTTCATCAGAAAAAGTAAAGTGCATAGTTTTACGCCCACTTAAGATGGCCTCCGCCTTTTGATAAAAAGGCGATGCACTTGTACGGGGTAAAAACTGTTTTTGCAAATAAGGTATGCAAACAGTATTAGTACTGTTCAGATCTAGAGGAAGGTGTAACCAAGCAATGAGCTGACTGTTTGTCAAAATATTGTTGAATCCAAGGCCCATCATTCATTGAAGGAATGCATCCGAGTTTTAGACTAAGATCACCTCATGATGAGGAATGATGGAGTTATGGTCAAACTTTAAACACAATATGATGGGATATTGTAATTTCTTGCACAATTTGTTTTGGACCATGTGTTGAAAACGCCAGATTTTAGCCCAAGATTTGTAAAATACTAATTTCTAAGATCAGTTGGCTGTGGTGGACATCTTGAATTGGGCTGGCTCCAATGGTTAATCAGTTGTAGACGTACATCCAATGTTTACTTTCAGAAAATATCATTACAACACATCCAGTAGTTTAGGAGATACTTTGCTGACAGCCAGAGTTGACCGCAACAGTTAAAGTTAAAGATTTTGCACTTCTTTTTAAACAAAATGTATTTTAGTTACAACTGCACACCTCAGTAAAAATGAGGAAATATATACAGTTTTTATAGTTTTACTACTTTACATGTTAGGTGGAAACTGTAACCAACCAATGAGCTGATTATCAGTCATTTGTCAAAATAATAATGAATAAAAATGTCTGGGTATTTGACTTACTAAAGCCACTTCTACAGCATCCTGATTCGAATGAGAAAGGTCGCAGAGCAGAAGGAGGGCGTGGTCTTTTGCCAAGCTTCTGGTATCAGGAAGATACCTCAGCTCAAAGCAAATATCCTCCACCGTGGTCCCCTGCATACGCACAAGAAAACATTATCAGCACCAATTCAAAACTTCCAAACTACCAGCAGTGACGAGCAGCGCCATCGACGACTCACCGGCGGTACTTTGTCTCTGTTAAAAACCAGGGTTATGCGACCGCAGCTGTTGTCCAAATGGCCGCTGTTCGGCTGGCAGTTGGTTGTCGTTTGTGGAGGTAAAGGTCCAGCCATCGAACAAACCCCCCACTGACCGCAGGGGGGGGAGAAGCAGGTGTAGTAGCTGTGCTCCAGACACTCCTGTCCAGCTGGGCAGGACTTCCGTCTCTGGTCCTGGTCTGATGGTTCCAGCTGGCAGGGACGGCGACCACAAAGCACCTGGTGTCACAGGGTCAAAAGAGTTCCCATTTTAACTTCTCCAATCATGTTATTTATTAGTCGTTTTGATTATCTAGCAACTTGTTTTACTTGGAATGTGTAAAACAATTTGTAGATTTTCCTGTCAGAATGAGCTTCTATAAAGGTACTTTTTAAAGTCAAACTGTGTTTTTCCATGTATTCACCAATGGCTACATTCATTTTACAACTATAGTGTCTTAAATCAGTAAGTTCTGGGTCTGTCTGAATGGACACATTGGGTTAGATCAGGGGCGTCAAACTCAATTCCTCGGGGGGACGCTCTCCTGCATGTTTTAGATGTGTTCTTGCTTTAAAACACCTGGTTTAAATGGATAACTTGTTGCCATGCTCCTGGAGAACTTGATGATTTGGTGAGGAGCTAATCAAACCATTTGAATCAGGTGTGTTGGAGCAGGAAAACCTAAAAGCTCCAGGACAGCGGCCCTCGAGGCCTGGAGTTTGATTAGATGTTTGTAGAGGGATCCACACAGACCAACAGGAACCAGATGTTGACTGTGAGCACCAAAGCATTGTCGTAGATTACTTGCAGAGTGTTTAGAAGGACAGGTTACCTTTGTGCAGTCCACTTTGCCGTTGAAGCAGTGGCAGTTGTTGCACTCCTCCTCCCAATGGCTGCCATGGGGAAACTGCAGACCAGTATAGTGGCAGGGCTTTCCGATGCCAATGACTGCATAGAAACAAACGGTCACGTTGAGTTTTAGCAACAAGTCATTCACGTCGACTTACACGTCCAAAGCCAGGAACTAAAAGCATTTACACTCTTGGCATCGCGCTCCTGATCTACCCAGAGGACAGATGCACCGGAAGCCGTTGATCTCGTCCACGCAGGTGGCTCCATAGGCACAGGGAGAAGACTGGCACTCATTTATGTCTGTGGAGAGAAAAGGCCGCCAAATTAGAGGAACGAGGCTAACTGGAGACTTCGGAGCATTTGTGACAAAGATTCTGCCACGCAGAGAAGCTTAGCAATGTCATAACTAATAAGAGGTGCTGATAAACTGCCTGAGGTGGTAAATTAATTGCCTCAAAAAACAGTTTCTTAGTCTTAGTTTAAGCTATGAAGGGAATGAGTTGGATGAATTGAATATAATGCAGTTGGATTAGAATTGGACCTGTTTGTTTCATACATCCAGTGGGCTGAGATGGCTTTTTTATGAGTAGGTATGATATAAACTGAACTCAACTGAATTTAAAGTATTTACTGCTGACTGCTTCTTGCCATTGACCACATAAGTCTAAACAACCACAATCTTAAACATTGGTAGATTCAAGGCTAACAGTAGGCTTCTTCTGAACATAAAATATTCAAGCAGCTTCTCTGTCTGCAGGCACCTTAAAACCAGCAGGAATCTTTGGTCTTTGTCGTCCTGAGTATCACAGAAACCCACTCTGGATGAGAATTCTCATATTCTAGCTGGACTACAAAGATTGAATGCTATCCGGTCAAAACAAAGGAACAGAAAAAGAATTTCAGGGTCACTGGGTAATTTGTCTTCGGAGTGTGAAAGTGTGACTGTGTGAGTATGGAGGAGGGACAACCTCTGACCCCCGAGGCGTCAAAGAACGATGAAAAAGGGTAGAGGGCTTGCATTTAGGTGTCATTGTGTCCGTCTAATCCTCGTCCATAACTTTAGCTCAGCTCCTTTCTCTCTCAATCGATCCATAATCTTCATTTTTATCGTGTTGTTTAAGATACAGTGGGGGCTTGAGGATTTTGTAACTTTGTGTGTGTGTGTGTGGGTGAAAGGTTATATTGGTAAGAAACTCACTGATTCTGCAGTCGGGTCCAGCGAAACCAGGAGCACACTCACAGCGGAACCAGTTGACTCCGTCCACACAGATCCCACCGTTATAACTGCGAGGGGAAAGAAATAAACGATTAGATGAGGCTGTACATCCTTTCCAGCTGCGACAAAGTACATTGTGTGTGTGTGTGTGTGTGTTAGTGGTGGGGGTCATAGAGCTCAATTCAACTCATCAATACAAGCCTCCACCTTTCAGATGCTAATAGGCGTGTCTAGTCCCTCCCCTCCCCTCCTCTCATCATGCCTCCCTTCCATACCTCCTCAAAGCCAAGCTCCCCCCCCCCAGGTTGCACAGGAAGAATGGACACATACATCCCCTTCTGCCACTCAACCTTCCCCCCAACCTGTATTCACCGCAGGGTCGGCGGGACTCTTGTCCTCCCCACAAAACTCCCACCTCTCACTGTCCTATTCAGTACCAGAGCGACCCCCCGCTCCCTTTGAGGCTAGATTTAAGGACAACTTCCACTGGTCTTTAATGGCTTGTCACCCCTCCAGCCGTCTGTGTGAAGTGTGCAGATTAGGGAAAGGAAAGAGGGGGGAAGAAAAGATATTTGTGAATTTTGCGAGAAACGCTACCTACCATGGATGAGGATTGCAGTCGTCCGTGTCTGTTAAAGAAAAAAATAAAATACTGAAAAGCTGTGGTGGTAATTTAGTCATTTACACTGTATTCAAAACATTTAGAGCATGGTTGGCTTTTTATTTGAAAAAAAATGCCATCTAACCACAACAATCAAACTGTGAGAGGTGAATAACATCAATTATCTTCTCAGGATTTAAGAGAACGTTGGCTTTGGTGCAGCCAATCTGTGCTGTTTAAAGTTCAGTCCAATTAAAAGAGATATTAAAAGCTGATGATTGCATAAGATGGCAAATGATCCCCCGATTTTGACCTTATTTTCCAATCTTAAATGTAAAAAAACAACTTGTGTTTGTCATCTTTTTTCCTGTGACACTTAAAACTCTTGGTTATGACAAAAAAAAAAAAAAAGCTTCCCAGAACTTGTAAACTAAAATAACTAAAGCACAGATCATTCCATTTATGTCATTTTAATTTGTGTTCTTTACCAGAAAGGTGGCGTATAAATTAAATGATTTATAGGATGGGGATTTTCCTTTTAGGTAGGATAAAATAAAGTGCAGGTGGACTAACTCAGTTCACAGGTGGGGCCCTCCCAGCCTTCTTTGCAGATGCAGGAGAAGGTGTCTCCTCCTCCCACACACGTCCCACCATTGGAGCAAGGACTGGAGGCACATGTGCTGTTTTTGGCTGCAAAAAAGGAAGAAAAGAAAAGAAAAGAATCCAAAATTATTACCACAAAGTCTTAAAGAAATCAATCAAAAGCCTCAAAACTCAAGCCTTCTGCAGAAAAAGATTCAGTCATTGTTGCTTTGTCCTTAAGTTATTTACAGCTTAATACCTTCAATCATAAAAACTACATTACAGGTGAATTAAGGCTTTAAAGTAGTTAGGAGCTGTGATAAGGTATTAGTTAAAATTTCATGCAAAGCAAAACAAAATTTCAGTTCAAACGAGTCATAAACAGAACTTCTTCACTTCTTTATTTAACCTTTAATACACCGTTTTGTCCAAAGAGCGTGAGCTCCGAGTAAATGTTCATTCTGTCGTGTAAAGCCTCACCTGTGTTGCACGTGTTTCCTCCCCAGCCAGGTGGGCAGGAGCAGCGGAAGGCATCGCCGTGGTCGTAGCAGGTGCCGCCATTACTGCAGGTGGTTTCGTCACACTGCCTCTCACCTAAGAAGAAAAATAAATAAATTCAACAATCAAGGAAAACATGAACAGGAGGCAGACACGTGCTCTGCCTTTAAGATGAAGCTTTCCTGTCTGATAGACCTCAGTCAGGAAAGGCCTGGGTTCCTCAGGCTCATCCCTTTGGTTACGTCTTTAGTGTTAGGCTGCTGATCCCATGAAGTACGGATCATTCTGTTTTTCTTCCAAACTTGGCTCTTTTAAAGCCCAGCGACAGATTACCTGTATGTCTATGTGTTTGTTTTACTGCATGAACAACTGGACAGTTTTAATGAAACTCTCAGATAATAATTATTGGATGTACGTCTAACTGATTAATGTTCAGAGTCAACATGATTCAAGATGGCCACCACAGCTCATTGAACAAAAACAGCTATAACTCAGCCAATTATACAATTATTGAGTTAACATTTGGTGTGCTGGTGGCATCACAAACCCTGAGCACTAACAGATCATGTAAAACCTCCATTTAAGCCTTTGACATGCAAAGCAGAGGCCATATTCTTTCATCAAAGAGTTTTTTTTTTTAATTTATCTGCATCTCAGTCCTGTCTATTTTATGACGACTAATTTACTCAGTGCAACCAGATTGATTCTGTCTGGTTTTACGTTTTCTGTTTGGTCCTATAAGATGATTAAACTGTACATATAAATGATGAAAATGGAATTTTGACAACGACAGCCGTGGACAGAGACGACATAACTCACGGGAATGGCAGGTCTTGCCCTTCCAGTTGTCGGCGCACTCGCAGTAGAAGTCGTTTACCAGGTCAACGCAGCGTCCGCCGTTCTTACAGGGGTTGTGTCTGCACTCGTTGACATCTGAGGAAGCAGGAAGGTGACTCATTCTTTCTTTCGTTCATTCATTATTAAACGGCCTTCGCTTCATACAAAGAGATTAAGAACAGCGCAAGCAGGAGCACGATTTCCTTTATGGGTTTTTTTCCCCCCCCCCAAAAGCTCCGGAGATTATCCGGGAGGAGGAAATATTTGCGGCGAATGACGTGGGAGCTGAAGAACTCACTGAGATCGCAGAGCTGACCCTCCCAGCCGTCCGGGCAGAAGCACTGAAAGGCGTTCACGTGATCAATGCAGGTGCCGCCGTTTCTGCAGGGGTTGCTGACGCAGTCGTTGATATCTGCAGCGAGGCGAGGAGGAAAGCAAAAAATGAGTCCAAAGCACACTTAAAAAAGGGGGATTTGATTTCAACCGACAACAAAACCTACTTTCATGGCAGTAGATGCCACTGAAACCCGGATCGCAGGCGCAGGTGAAGTTTCCCGAAGGCTGGCTGGTGCAGCGCCCTCGTGGGCCGCAGACGTTGGACGGTATGTGCTGCACTCCAGCTGAGTCGTTGGTTGCTATGGCAACAGTGCAGCTATCAATTACTGCACAAGAAAAGATAAATAAAGTTTATTATTTTTAGCGCACGCACACGTTTGTTCGTGAGTCTGCGTATATTCAGGCACCTTGACACGGGGTGGTGTGGCAGTTCTCTTTCAGCCGTTCGCACGTCTTCCCCTCGTAGCCTTCGGGACAGGCGCAGTAGAAGTCCTGGTCCATGCTGTGGCATGTGGCCCCGTTCTCACAGGGGTCCGGCTCGCAGGTGTCCGAGTGAGACCAGCTGGAGATCTGCGGAAATTGGAAAAGGGGAGAATTTCTTTTAGTGGCGAAAGAGACGATTTCCAGGTCCAACTGAAGAGCTGATATTTACATCAGGAAATGGGGTTGTAACCAAAAACAGAATGTAAATTTGTGCATATCTCCATAAACCCATATTTTATTCACAGTGGGGGAAAGGACACAGATCAGATGTTTAAAATAAGAAATTGTACCATTAAAAAAAAATAAGATAACTTGGAATTTAATGGCAGCAACACATCAAGAAAATTGAGACAGAATCATCTCTCCCTCTGAAGCATCTCCTCTTCTTCTACCATCAGTCTGTAAACATCTGGACCTGAGGAGAGCAGCTGCTGGAGGTTTTGGGGGGAACGTTGTCCCATTCTTCTCTGATGGAGGATTCTAGCTGCTCAACAGTCGCGAGTCTTTGCTGAATCTTTTGTTTCATGATGCATTAAATGTTTTTTAGTTTTCGGGAAGGTCAGTTCTACTACGAAGCCACGATGCTGTGATGTGGCTTTGAGTTTTCTTGCTGAAATACGCAAAACCTTCCCTGAAAAAGACGACATCTGGATGGGAGCACGTATAAATGGTGCCTTTCCAGATCTCTAAACTGCCCGTGTCTTTATTTATTCATTTACACAAGCATCCTGCAGATTGTTCAATTATTTCCCATGTCCCCTGGGTGTCCTCCGAATTCCCAGAAAATGCCCAAGATCCAGTATAATGCATCATAAACAGTCATCCACATCCAAACAGAAGTTGTAAAAGGAGGAAAAATTGTTGCCATTCTTAAAATTAAACACAAACACAAAGAGGGATTATGTAGTTGTCACGGCAGAGAGAAATAAAAAAAGGAGGGCTTGGTAATAGTAACAGTAAGGAGGGTAATATGTTGGGGAGGTTTTGTGGTATAAACAGGATCATGTTTAAACAAAAATGTGCCTCAGTTTCTAACTAGCACCTTCATTATCTTCTTAAAGTGCTTAAACTAAAAACCACCCCCTTCTTCCATTGAACAGCTAAACTGGATCATGTAGGGGGCTGCAGGAATCCGAACAGGGTTTCTCCGTTTCAACACACACCATCTTTGCACAAAAAAAGCCTTTGTTGACAACTAAGACAATGAAGCAAGAGAAACCAAAGGAACAATTGAGAAAGGAGGGCTAAAGTGCGCGTAGATGAGCAGCTTAGCGGGTTCAAACCAGCACCGTTGTTCTGAACAAAACAAAGGTAAGCGGACAAAGTAAGCTTCAGAAACTTTCACTAAGCTCATCAAGAGAATCCGTGCTTTTGCTGTCACATCTCTGCCCTGCCTAATCTCGCAAGATTATTCTGAGACAGAAGCCTTGTTGAGGAAACCGAGCAGAGCGGGGAAAAAGATAACTCATTATGAGCGAGAATACCAACTGTGGTCGATCATGCAGAGCCACAATAAACATAATGAAGATAAATCATCCCAGCCAGAGGCCACTGTGGCGTCGGAGCATTTCTAAATACTGCAATGCAGAGTTCAGAAAGAAAATCTTTCCAGTTTATGTAAACAGAGGCCTACTGTGCATAAACTTTGGGTCGCACCCCATTTCCATTTAAGGTGGTGAACAGGGGAGGTTAGAAGGGCAACAAGAGTGTGAGTTAGTGGTCACAGGGCTTGTTTTACCAAAGAGGGAGTCTAACGAGAACCCAGACCTCAGTGAGGACTTCGTTACAGCTGAGCTGCAGAGGTGATCCTCGCTCGACTCTGTAAACCTGTCCCAGAGCGTGGATGTTCCCCGTCGAACCGCACGCCGCCGATGTTTACGTCCATGTGTTTGCCTCTACAGTTAGCAAAACATCTCACGAATCACTGAACGGATTTCATTTAACCTGTCAGAAAGTAAATCTACAACAGATTATCTTTCGAGCTCAATTTAAATCAAGATGGCAGCCACAGCTAATCAACGATGGCTGCAGCTCAGAGGATTTTACAGACACTGAGCCAAAACTTGGTGTGGTAGTAGCTGAGAGTGACTCACAACAGGTCACGACTCAGAATGTCACTTTCAAGGTTTGACCAAAACAGCTACAACTTTTATTTTTTAAACACAAGATGATATTAATCCAAAACTCTGGAATGAAAGGCGGCGGGCGATCTGCATTCTTTCAAGCAACGCTAGGCCTTTAATTCTCTAAAGCCTATTCAACTCCGGTTGCCATTTTGCAGACACAAGTCAGATCAGGGCTTGGGCGAAAACTGTTACTCAATCAAATTTCTAATGGCCCGACTTGAGATACTAATCAGAGAAATATGACGCTCGAGGCATCGGAGTTTTAGCGTGACAGGACAGGAATGCACATCGTGCTGAAGCAGGTATGAGAGCGTGGGCAGCGTGCAGGCAGAACTCCAGCATCACCTCATTCACAGAGGCTCGCATTTATAGTCGAGATGCTAAACCAGGACTGGCTTCTGACCAGAAATGTCCTCCATTCAGGGTCCCAGAGACGCACAGAGGAGTGTTTCCTCACCGCTAACCTACATTTAGACGCTCCGTGCAGGAAAAGGCTTCCGCAGAAACGAAACGAGCAGAAGTCTCCAGTGAAAAATGGGCTTGGCTTGTAGTGACGGATTACATTACACAACCTGTGAGGATCACAGCAGTGGTTTGACGCGTTGGGTCAGATGATTACCGAGGTCGTTTGAGTATTTTCACTGTTCTACGAGTCATAATGATACAGTATGAAATCAGCTGTAGTGTCAACGTGAATAATCTGTTGCCCAACAGACCACCTACCTCATGAGACGTGACTTAATCTAAACTTTTTTATTTTTTTTAAACTTTCCATCAAACTACAGCTTTGTACAGAAGTTTTAATTTCTTCATATTTTGCTCCTAAAGAACAAGACTTTTTGTTTTTTAACCATTTAAAGTTGTCTTGATCAATAGTTCTCCAGGTTTTCTGAACATTTTTCTTCTCCAAAAAGTTTTTTATTTGTTTTTTTGTTCATTTTCTGCCCAATCTGTGCAGCTGATCAAGACGGCATATTCTGGAGTGCGAGTTTGAAGAATGAGGAAAGTGGACAGGTTGAGACAAAAGAAGCCATTTCAGGCCTGGAAAATGATCTACTGCAGATAAAAATCCGAAGGTCTTGTCTTTGGAGGCCTTGTCCACAGCAAAACAATCCTTTTATTTGTCGTTTGTAGGAAAAAACATCCTCATTATCAGAGCACTGTCTCTAGAAATGCGTGCACGCTGGGTACACAATGTAAACTCAAGAAGAGGACGCCCTTGGACCAACTCGTCTCCCAACAGATGCAGGTAAACGGGGTAAACGGGGTAAACGGGGCTTTGACATTGCTTTTAAAAGGTTGCCTTTTGGCCGTCTACATGAAAACACAAAGGTGGCGAATCACGATTTTTTTCCATCCTGGAAACTACCGTTTTTTTGGGCTCCTAACAGGCAGTGTCTGTGTGGACGCAAGGCTGAAAAGATAAACTTTTGCACGTTCAAAAAACTGTTCGCGTTTGTTTGGCTCCTAAAGAATTAGGAAAAAGAAATTCGGCAAAGACCAGGATCAGAGACGGGATCTGAGGAATGACTCATCTTCATTGTTAGTGATAAAAAGCTGGTGTAGTTTTTAATTTTTTACCCTTTTTTGGATTGATAAAAACCTGTTTTGTGTCCAACTCTGTTATCTTTGGTACTTTTATGAACTTAACTAGACAACTGAGAACAGTTTTCTGTGTCAGCAGCAGCCAAAGTTTGTAGAGAATATGAAGTTAAGCAGAATATAAAGTTAAGGACACAGTTTTGTGTTTGTATTCAGTTGCATGGGACTCACTTCACACAGCTGGCCACCAAACTCTGGCGGGCATTCACACACAAAGCTGTCCAACACCACGTGGCATTGACCCCCATTCTGACACGGTCGGCTGTCGCATTTATTCCTCTGGATTTCACAGTGAACGCCCACAAACCCAGGAGCACACTGGCAGTGGTAAACCCTCGGGCCCATCTAAAGAGGAGAAAAATCAGAAGTCAAACAGTGCAATCAACACCTGGGTTTCCCCACCTAAACTTTATTTTAAAAGCTGAAATTACAAAGCATCCATACCTTGCACGTTGCTCCATTCTGGCACTGACCGTGACAGCTGTTGACATCTGGAGACAGAGAGAATACGGGTTGTTAAGCTTCCAGTTGGTCACTGGGTTAAATCTACAGTGAACAGATCAGATCAAAGATTGGAAAGAAAGGAACAAGTGAAGCCAGACCAGCCGTATAAACCCTCGCTTAGTCAGGGGCAGCATGCATGGCGGAGTTGCACATTCAGTTTGCCGAAGCAAGAAACCAACGAGTTGCCGCACGTGGGAAAGTGAGTGACGCTGAACTACACCTACGTTACGTGCTCAAGAAGCGAGAGGAGGCGTCTTAAAAGTAGCCAGAAGAAGATGTTACTGGAAGAACGGGTCACTGTGAAAGCGAGAAAAAAGTAAAATACTGACTGATGTTACAGTTCTGTCCGAACCAGCCTGGGAAACAGTCGCAGTAATATCCACCAACCAAATTTTTGCAAGAATAAGCGTTCTTGCAGGGCTCTCCTGCACACTCATTTGCATCTGTGAAGGCAGGAGGTAGAAGGAGTCCATGAATTCAAAGAAACCAGGGAGAGAGAGGAGGAGGAGGAATAAAAACACCAGGATGCAAACTTTAAAAAGGGAAAGAAGCGGAATCAAAAGTGGCTTCATATTAAAACAGAGAAAAACGGATGGAGAACTGGTCTTCTGAGTGAGTTTGGGTCTGAAAAGGAGAAATAAAAGTGTCTCATCACTGCAGGATCACAGCCCTGTTGGATACCTCTCACTGTACCACTTATTTTAAACTTTTCCCACTGAGCACGACTGAGCTTTGGTTAATATCTTTAGCACTAATACTGTCAGTGAGTTCGTCTTCTGAGGGATTCTGTGGACTGAATGTACAACCTGAAGTCCTCAGAATAGAGGATAAAGCTACCCACGTTTTGTTGCTGATGTTTGCTTTTGCAAAAAGCTGCAAACACGGACCTCAGCAAACACAAAAATGATTTTAACTCTGTCAATTTCGCAGATACTGAGCTCAAACGTGGCGTGGTCGTAGCCGAGAGTCGTCCCCAAATCTATGTTGAGTCTCAGATTGTTTAAGATCTTTGTTTAAATTTCAACACATAAGTAGGGGGGGGGGGGCAAAAAGAATCTTTAAGAAATGCTAGTTTTATTGGTTAAGTGTTCAACAAAGAGACTAAAAAAAAAAAAGAGAAATACGAGCATAAAATCATCCAACTAATGAAAAAGATGTTGACATTTTCACATAAATATTGAATTGAACATGCAGTGTGAACACTTGTGCTTCATATATTTTTAATATAGTTCTGTCTAAAATGAATTAAGCCTATAAATAATTATATTTTCTGTTAGTTGATGAAAGAAGTTTCTATTAGAAGGCGTCATTGATGGCCTTACTGTAACCCTTTAAAAATGTCCATACTGCTCTAAATTGACTGCTTTGTTTTGTTTGTTTTTGCAGACTTCAGCTCGGCTCTTATTTTAGTTTCCTTCTGACTGCTTAATTTGTTCCAAAATAACCTTAACCCAAATCTTTATCAGGGATCATCTGAAGCCCTCATTACATTTGGGCTCAATCTGACGAGTGAATTATATGAGAATGAAATGCGTAAATTTTCGTTTTCTAGGATTTTTTTTTGCATTCTGCTTCCAACCTCCGCAGTTTTTCCAATTTGACGAAACATCAAAAACATTTCATGTTCAGAAAACTATTTCATCCCAAACTAAACGGAGTGGAAAGAATAGTTTCACACACATTCAGATATCAAAAAGGTGTAGAGATGGAGTGCAGTCTGCAGGCAGTCCTACAACACACACCTCCACAGCTGTCGTTTCTCTGAAACCCAACACCTCACACACACACACACCAATAGTCAGGTAAGACAGGAGGCCTATACCTGCTTGTAAACCGAGATGTGAGCATGTAAGGTGACGCTGAACTCCGGGGATCTCTTTCCTGCCTTTACCCCCACTACACACACACACACACACACACACTCACACACAAGCACATCAGCTTTGTTTACTGGTCATAATGCATTTCCTGGCTTGACGCCGGTCACGTCCGCTTGTTGGGAAAGGAGCCATGCGAACACGAAATCCACCACCAAAACAACAGCCGGAAAAAGACAAACTAGAAGCTTCTAAAAGCATCGATTTAGGAAATAAAAAGTGACTCGAGTGTAGAAACCAACCTGCTCGTTCAGGACAGGGATGTTAGTTTAAACCCGAATACACTCAAGTGACCAACTTTAGGTGCAGACCTTTAACCGTTAACCTACCGATCTGGCAGGTCTTCCCTTCCCACTGTGGGGGGCACACACATTTAAAGCCAACATCCAGGTCAATGCAGGTCCCACCCTGAGCACACGGACTGGAGGCACATTCGTCCAAATCTGAGGAAAACAATTATTTCTGACTCAGGGCAACGTTTAACCAAAAGACTGAACTTCTGCACGGAACAGAAGGAACGACCGACTCCAACATTATGATCAGGACAAATCTGGAGGTTGACAAAGTCGGGTTTTTAAATGCCAATCTTTAAGACAAGGGCAGATAATGGCCGATTTATGAGCTGATTTTCAGTCCGATGTGGATCGGTACTGAAAATCTTCCATTTTTCCTGGTAAATAAAAACACTGGTCCTTGGTTGAACTGAAAGGAAACCTTTCCTGAAAAGCACTTCAGTCGTGAAGAAGATGCTTCAACAAAAAAAGGTGAATCTGGGGTTTTATTGGCTTACCATGCTCAGGTGTGGAGGGGGCAGATTATTTAAAAAAAAAAAATCATTTTTATTTTCAAATATCACTAAGGAGCGCTGTATGTAAATTAAACAAAAAGGTAACAATGAGGGGGAAGTTCAACCACTCACTGTTGGCGCAGGTCGAACCCTCCCAGCCAGGCGGACACTGACACTCGTACCCTGAAGGAACCTCGCGGCACGTTCCACCGTTGGCGCAGGGATCGGAGACGCAGGCGTGCTCAGCTGAGGGCCACAGGACCAAAGACGGGTTACATTTCCAGTATTCCATCATATAAGTTTTAGTTTTGCAAACGCAACCATCTTATGGGAAGAAAGATCTTAATAAAAGGTCAGCCTGAAAGCTCTAAAAGGACCGGATGAATTCGACCACAGAGCTCCTCACCCATCTCGCAGTTTTTTCCGGAGTAGCCTTGTGGACAGGCGCAGTGGTACTCGTCCGGCTCGGTGTTCATGCAGGTTCCTCCGTTGACGCAGGGCTGGTGGCTGCCGCAGTAATTCAGATCTGATGGAGAAACAGACTCAGACTCATCGAAATCTCACATCTTAAGCATCACCCAGGTGTGTCAGACCACCTCCAAACACATGAACACCATTTAAGGTCACAATGTTTCTGATTGGAAACCATCCTGTCTGACTTTTATTCTTAAAATCGTCACAGGTTGCAGGGATACCCCACATGAATCCCTCCTACCAGACTCAGGATGAACCCTGGAGGCCCAAACCTGCTGCGTTACAAATAAGATGAATATTTAGGTTTCCTTCAGACTCCGTGTGAGTGGTTAAGGTCATGAAGGTTTTAAACGTCCTCGTTAGCTGTACTCAGAACGAGCTCCCATCATCCGATCCATCAGGAACCAAATGTTTAGCTGCAGCTCCGTTTTTTGTTTTGTTTTACTTTGACAGACTCTTTAGTAGCCTTCTACATGCATTTCGCCTTTTTTCCCGGGATTTCCCAGAGAGCTCGTTGCAGTCTTGGCTCTGTGCTGACCACCAGCTGTCTGCGTTGGCAGCAAGTGTTTTCTCGACCACTCTTGTGACAAATCTTTACTGTATTTACAGGATGCAGCCAGGTGGCCTAGACTCAGAGCAGCCTCTCATTTATGGAGAGAACAGCCTATTATTGTAGAAAAAAAATATTATGGTTTTTAATCCCCCCTTCTTTTTTAACTGAAATGAGCTAAAACCCAACTGATGCTTGATCACAAGGCTGAAAAGCCTGGTAAATAAATGAGCAGGAATCTGTCTCCGCTGGGGATCCGAGGACCTCTTTCTCATCCCCCAAAGAGCCCCGTGTGATGAAGGGATGTGGGGGGGATCGGGTGTCCCTGAAGCTGCTCAGATCACAGGCAGTAAAACTATCCAACCACTGGCTTCCAATCAAAGAGTCAATAAGAGCCTTCATTTAAATGGTTTAATCTTGTGATAAGCGAACTGCTGCAGCTGAAATTAAGTCCCCAGAAAAAAAAAAGACAAGTTTTAAATATTCGAATTTTCATCTCTGCCGATTGGCTGCAGCTCTTCAACCTGGACTCCGTTAAAACAAACAAGGTAAACATTTGGTCCAGCCTGTAAACTGACAGGATTTGTTGCTCAGAAAACACCTCAGAGACGGAAAAATGAAGCTGAAGTGAGAAAAAAGCCTGACAACTTTAGGTAACCTTCACAGATCTTTGCAAAAAAATTAAACAATTAACCAATTTAATATGAAACGGCTTCTTCACTCCTGACAGATCTACGGAGCTGAGCTTCAGAAGTTTTTACCCGATCGATTCCCAGTTATCTGACAGCAAATACCAACGTTTGTGACCAACTCTGCCGTTCAGAACCACTGAACTTCATAAACCCACCTTCTTCTCACCAGTTTTGGCAACTTTCATCGACGATCAACAGCAGTGAGGCAGAAACACTCGACCATAAGGTTGATTTTTTAATTTAGCAATACTTTTTTCCAAATTATGCCTTTAAAATCTCTAAAACCAAACATCACCCAAAAGACAAGTTAATAAGGTTAATAAGGAAGGGGTTCTTTAAGCACCAAGTTGGTTAAGTTAAAGAAAAATCTAGAATATAAGGAATCCCTTAGCCCATTTCTAGAACCAAAACCAGCAAATCTAAGCACCGAAACCCCCACCAGGTGAGTCCTACCTTTATCACACATCAGGCCGCCCCAGTTCCTCTCACAGTTGCACTGCCAGGGGACGTTGCAGGTCCCATGGACGCAGCCAGGATGGAGAACGCACTCGTCACAGAACTGGCCCTGCCAGCCGTAGCTGCACCTGTCCAAAACACAACGCACCCATTTTAATTTGGACTAAACGAGCAGCAAGGTGGTCTAAAAAGAAGAAAGTAACCCCAGTAAGTTGGTTCTAGTAACACACATTCTGCTTAAAACACAGAAAAGTAAAGTCCTGGAGTCACATTAATAGAAAACATTTGACCAAAATGAACAAAACTATTAATTCAAAAGTGTTAAAGCTGCAGAAACTCCTCCCATGAATCGTTGTTTTGTTTAGCAGCAATCAGTGTTTTGATTGGGAATTTGATGCTTAAAGTATGAAAACTGTAAATCTGGATTTTTGCATCATCCTTCAGTCAGCTGGCAAACTATTCAATAAAGAGAAATTATATTTTTCCAGATGTTCTCCTCAATCGCTGCCATTTTACTCAACTGCTACATGTTTGACACACAAATATAAACTGGTGTATTATGGGTATGAATCAAGGTAAGACAGGGGGTGTAACAGGATCAACACTAAAACAAGTTAAATGTCCCTGATGTGAACAAGTTTAACCACCTTCTAAAAGTCTGAAAAGACTCAGAAATCAGAGAGGAGAGAGGCCACTCAGTTGAGTTTGTGGCAAAAGGTTTTTGCGTCTTGCCCTGTGGAATAAGTGTCTGTTTATACTCCTAATAAAACCACAGCATTCTGGGAAGATGAAGGTTTAAAAAGTCCTCCTCTGCCCAACATGTCACCAACAGTGAAGCTAATGGGGTAAAGTTTATCAGCCAAACACATGAGCACATCTTTTTAAATTCATAAACAAAAGGAGAGGTTTTAATTTTCAGAATTCGTTTTAAAGGTAAACCTTGAAAACTTTTTTTAAATGCCGTCTTTAAGAACCATGAAGCTGGAAAGGAGCGTCAAACTACAAAATGTGTTAAAACTCGTTATTTCATAGAAGCTGCATCAAAAGTCCAAACAAAAAGGAGGAACGTTTTCTGGGAAGAGCTGCAAAGATGCCTCGAAAGTCTCGAACGCAACCGGCCGAGCGCCGAAGGAACGCTCGATCTTTTCTCCGCTCGAGTCGACACGTCGAGGGTTCGAAGCTGGCGTTCGGTGACATTCCAGGGCATCCGCGTTTTGGATGCGAGGAAGAGCGGCCGCTACGAGGGAGGCGGGCACAACTGTGTGTACACAGAGTGCACGTTCACGGGCCCGCTGCAGGACCGCTCGCTGCTATTCCAAGGCTGTGGTGTCGTCGAGCCAGCTGTCTTGTCAATTGACTGCTATTTCAGGCCCCCTGCAGACGGCACCGCTGCCTCAGAGAGATACAGCTGTTGGAAATCTGCCACCGTCGGGCACAGAGGCATCGGGGAAATACTTGGCCCGCTTCTTTTACTGTATATGATTAGCATCGAGGGGGGGCTCTGACAGCGAGGGAGAAACAACAAAAAGAAGAACCGCAGGAGAGCGTCGTTCTGTGGTTTCATTTTTGCTCATATTCACATGCCGTTTGCTCAACAAGACCTTATGCTTGCATGTGTAATAATATGGAGGTGGATTCCAGCAGACTGACTCATGTCGGTGTTTGCTAAATCCCGTAAAAATAAAAGGCTGAGTTTTAGACTGAGATCATCTTATGATGAATAGTGTTGGGAACGCCTCTCAGCTTCTCCCATGTCAAACTTTAGCTCAATATCTATAAAAACTGACTGAATTATAACCATTTTTGTGTTTGCTAGAGTTTATTAGCTGTGGTCCAATGGTTACTTTTCAAATTCGAACGTTAAGAAATGAGATATTTTGCTAACAGACACGCACAGACGTGCAAAAACAACGATCCACCTTCGCTTTTCGGCGATAATGACTTAAATTGCACATTCAAGGTGATTCTCAGGACAAACCCGCTAAATGTGTCCGAACAGGCCTAATGCTGTGTAACAAAAGGACTCGATGGAGCATGGAAACAACAGGCACGTAGCAGCTTTTATGTTTGTCAAAAAGCCCGTGGCTCAACACCATAAAGCCCATAAAGGCGTGATAAAATAAAGGGAATGAAAAGAGATGGCAAACGCTTTAATGCCAGCTTTTCGTGCCCCGAGGAGCCATTAAATTCATGCTGCTGCAGGAAGACTTTTTACTGCTGCTCCTCTATTCATGTCACTTTTCCTGTTGACGTTTTGTCTGATTATGTTGCACTTTGCTGAGCAGAATAAGGACCACTGAAGCCGTTTCCTGAAACTGCTCATCCTCTCATTCCACGGCTCACAGCCAAGCAGTTTCCCCACTAATAATGGGAGGCAAGTGTGTCTTTACATCCGGCAGGTGGGGAGAGGGGCTTCCACAGATGACGACGGGATGTACCCGCATCCTGGAAACAAGGCAGCGACGGGAACGTTCGGCGTCACTTTATTTAACTGTCATTTCCACTTTGGGGAAATGTAAATAACACAGTGGGATATTCATTTCCTCTCCTGCCCCTTGCCCTTCAAGGAGGACTGCAATGCGGATGAGGAAGGGGGATCTGACTATTCCCGGCACGTTTGCGGTGGTCAAATTCACACACCGTCGAGTCGTTTTCCTCGGTTCGAGGCGCAGGGAGCCAACGAGACGCTTGGTATTCTGAGGAGGATTTGGAGGGGGGCGGCTAAAAATACAAGAAGGCAGGCGCGGCGTTGCCCTTTTCTTCTGAGGCGAGGTGGAGATGCCCACAAGGGAAGGAAGGGCTGACAGAAAAACAGGCTTCGACAAGCGGAGGCGCTTCTGGCTGAAAAGGGAAATTCGTCTTTTTCGTCACACATTCAGCTGTGTAAAGAAGAGGCTGCAGACAGGGGCCCATGTAGAGATTTATTTATTTTTTTATAGTGGCAAAGGTGTGGCATGAGGCTCGAGCAGGAAAAGTTTGAATTTATGCATTCAGGTTATTTATCCGTGACTACGAACTACACAAATAACACCTTCCTGAGACAATCCTGTCAACACTCATATGTTTGGGATTGTCCTGATGACATTTCAGGTTCGTTTGAGAGGAAAACCATTTTGAATTCAAGAGAGGAGTATGCAAAATCTAAAATCAGTGAGTGAGGACATATCCTCGACCTTTAACATTGTGTAAAAGTGTAGAAAATGAATATATTAACAGGGGTGGCCACCTCGTAGAACCACCGCTAGTGGCAGAAACGAGCTTTAATAAGTCTCATTAAAAAAAAAAAAGCCTGTAAAATATGACTTTAAACAAGAGAGGAAGAAAAACTGTTTTACTAAAAAAAAAAAATTAAAAAAATTAAAAAAAACATTCTTACTCGCATTCGCCCGGGGCGGAACAGCCACCGTGCAGCAGGTCGCAACCTTGTTTGCAGATCGCTGAGGGAATAAAAAAAACAAGACAAATTTAAAAATTATTTTATCTGAAAGATATGAGAGCAGAGGAGGAGGAAGAGGAGGTGAAGCTGGTTTTGTTTTGACGCGTTTCCAACGAGTGCAAAGAGACTGAGACGCAGGCGAGGAAAGTAAAATACTGCCCCGTTAAAAACCAACTCCACCCTCCGCCTCCTCAGGTCAGATGGATGATTTATGGAGGACCCCCCCGCTCTCTAACACCACCACTAATTCATCCATGTGCACCTGCACACTTCACTTGGACAAACAAATATACATAAATACACACAAAAATAGAGTTTAGGCTTCTGACGACATCATATCTGCAAATAAATGTCCGAAAACTTGATAAGAAAGAAGAAATGTTAAATATTTGTTGGATAATTTTTCCTCAAATGATTGTTTTGGGGTTTAAAAATGTTTCAGCTGACAATTATGAGCCATAAATGGTCCTTAAGAAATCATTTTTAAAAAGAAGCACACAAAATAAAAAGACTAGAAAGGGGAACTTGATGACACTCCTCCGGATATTATTTCTCCTGTTTCTAAAAACGTCTTTCCAGACAAGAATGCAGAGACCCACCCAAAACACCAAACAGCAAAACAAAAACAAATATACATGCCAGGCAAAGAGCTGGCAAAGATATCAGAATTAACAGGTTAAGAAAAGCATAAATAAAGTTTAAAGACTATTTTAACGAGACAGAAAAAAAAATAAAAATAAAATATATATATATATATATGTATGTATGTGCAGTCTATAAGGCTGGTTGAGGGAAATACAGACGACATCACTTCCTAAAAAACAAGATGGCGAGGTGTTCAAATGTCCCTCACGGCCTGAGCTTTGGATCGTCAGCTAATTAACCATTTTGGTTTTATCGTCAAACTAATAATCTAAATTAAAGTTACAGAAACAGACCGAGGACATTTTAAGAGGGATAGTTTGGTCATTTCTAAAGCTTTGCTCTGACAGATAAACAGCACCTTACCAGTAAGAATATGGAGAAAAGGGCAAAAGTCTTCATCCAGGGTAGGCTAGTTTCAGGCTTATAAACAAACTCTTTGTTAAAAATGTCAAAGGAAGCTACTATAGCTGGTATTAAACCTCCACACTGAACTACCCCCGTCCGTCTTACTACGCCGATGTTTGAGCCGAGCATAGGCCCTCATACGATATTCATAGAATGTTCTATAACAATGATTCCCAAAGTTGGGGTCGGAACCCCAATGTGGGTCACCCAACACCAAGCAGGGGGTCCTTAGATGATCCCCAAATATCAAGTTACACATAAAAACCCAGTTTTTATGACACATTTACACCATAATTGTTACAGAGCATTGAAAAACAAGTTATTTAATGATTTAAAAAAATAGCAAAATGGATGCTAAGACTGTTTGTGTTGTAATTATTTAAATAATAGGATCATCAGCACCTTTGGATATTTAATCAGCCAACAGATGGGGTCACACACCTTTGTCACTGTTATTTGATGAATTGGAAGCTGTATGTTTGGGAACCGCTGTTCTTTGAGACTAAAAATAAACAGCTCCTTGTTTGGAAAGTCATTAGCCAAGCCTGGACCACGAGACTTTCACCTTTCTCTTCATACTTCGTGCTCTATGACTGATGTCACGGCCGATAAGGTACTAATTATTGATAACTATTCGACAGAACACTTCAAAAATGACTAGATCATCTTTAATATTCCCTGTAAACACGAGTCATTTCCCCATCAACTCACGGGTCCTGCAGTCGGGGCCCATCCAGCCATCCAGGCACACCTGGGCCCCCGAAGGCTCACAGCGATAGTGACCGAAGTAGTCGTTCCGAGGGACACACAGCTTGTTGCACTTGTTCCCGTAGTAGTTCTCATCGCACCGCACCCGGATGCGATACATGAGCCGAGCCACCGGTCCGTCGTGAACGAGCGTCTGCCATGGATCGCCGGGGTTGATCATGCCGGTGTGGGCGCCGCGCTCGATCAGGAGCTCCTCCTCATCTGAAACGAGACGAAGGAAGGTCAAGGATGGTTTGTTCTGGATGAATCCCAGACAAGAGGAGTGAAGTTCGGTTTCATTTCCTTCCTAATGCGTAGAAAACCATGTAAGTACAACAAACCAAACATTCGGAGTGATTTTAGATCAGTAACGAGGACATCCACCTGAATCCTAAATCCTGCTTGTAGAAACAGGTCTGCAGATGACTGATGAGTTCTCCGTTCTGTCAAAGAAATTACTTCTTACTTTATTGTTAATTGATGCAGATGATTTGGGCAAGTTTGAGTCTTCTGACAACAAATTACAGGTATTATTAACTCCTCATTAAATGTTTGGCTCTGTATTCTTCAGTGAAAAATACCTGCAGATATTTGGATCCATTAAAATGTTACAAAAAAAACCCCTCAATTACCTAAAAGCAAACTGCATAAAGACAGAAAACATTTAGTGTTTAAAACACAAAAAGACACAGAAAATGTCCAAAAACAAATGAGCTCCAACTGAACTCACTGATGACCAAAGTACCATTCTGAAGGAAACAATCTTACTTTAGTACCCATTGGTTTACAAGTTCACCACTTTAGCTGTTCAAATATCCACAACTAACTCAACCAATAAAAGCTTAAAGAATTAAAGCCCCGCCCACATGGGAACAGCGTTTTGTGGCTCCACAAAGATTTTTGGTTTCAGCCTTCGATTCACACAGAAACAACATTTTCAAATTGTATTTTTGGAAACCAGGTTGCAGAGTGGAAAAACAAAAAATCTCGACTCTTCACCTTTGGACAGCCTAAACGCCACCTTTTTAAAACAACGGTGCTATAAACTCACCTCTAATCTAACCTTTGACCCCAAGCGTGACGAACGTATCGACGGTAAAAGATTATAACTTCACCGAACACACAAACATTACTCCAAATAATCTTAATTTTATTAAACTGTCAATACTAAAGGCAAATGTTGCATAAAAAGGAAACATTACACACACACATATTTTATTCTCTCAAGTACACGTTTAAAAATTTTTTTTTAATGCAAACGGGAGAAGTTTTAATAGACCATTTTTTGCTCTCATGCTCCTCATTCTCATCTTTTTCTTCTGCTGTTTACAGTTTAAACCATGTTCTCCACGCCTTGTTTCTTGTTTCCGGTGTATTTTCGTCACAGCGCCACATACGGGCCTGGCATAGTCACTACAGCACATGTTACGACATTCTGGGTCGTTTTAAACATTTCTAGAAACGGCGCCGTGTTTACAAAGTTTATTTTTAGAAACAACAAACAAAACTGTTTGGAAAAGGCAGCGTTCCCGTGTCGACGGGGTTAACTTTCAGCTCGTTATGAGTTATGTTCATCTAAATGCAGCGAGGCTAAAAACAGCATTTTTAAAATAAGCAAATCTGCAACCCTACAGATGCTTTCAGGAAAGCTTTTGAAATGAATTGTGAGAAACCTGCTTTAATCTGAAATGAGTTTTTATGAAGCAATTGTCTAAATTTATCCATATCCTGGTGATGGTGAGTGAGCTGCAGATGTGCATCGTCATGAAACCATCTCGTACTCTCAGCCTTTCTGAAACGTTAAGTGGTGGGGTTTGGGACTTCTTTTTCCTCCGTGGTTTTGGGCTCAGAGCTTCATAAAACAATCTGAAGCAGGAACACACACATACATGCCCCCTTCCTCTGCTGGGGACTTACACAATGTCAGACAGAATTAAGCAACAACAACAGAAATAACCCTCGGCGGCTGCCAGATAGAGAACAATGGGCTCTGGGCCCAAGCCGGTCCCTGCTACCAAGTGTCTAAACACTGAGCCCGGTCGCCCAGTCCACTCCACTTCCTGTTCGATAAACAAGAAAAACAGCCAGCTGCCTTTCCTGAGAACACAAGGGGGAAGGGGTGAGCGCCCCACCGGAGGACGTGATGCTGGAGGAGAGGAATCTCATCGGTTCCTACGTAGAACCAGACAGGGGACTCATGCTGAGTCAGGGCAGACATGATCAACCTAATAATGCAGACTTGTGCCGTCTTGTCTTCAACATTTTACCTGCTTATGACCTCATGGGTCAAATGGTTGGTTTGTGTTTAAAATTCCACAACTTCTTTATATTCTCTGTTATAACCAACTTGTTTGGGTTGTTTCACGGCCTTCCGGGCGGCCATGCTGGTCCAACAACGACTGTAACGTCCTTTAAAGGGATCGTTCAGATGTTAAGTTGTGTTTGTGGAAAAGCTATGCCTGTTGAATGAGAAGTTTAATCCTGACCACATCGACTGCTCGGCCGAGTGAAGCCAAGAATCAGAGATGATCAGGTTTCTGCTGGAAGAACGGTAAAATGCAAACCTGACGGCAGTGTGCAGTTTGTCCATCGCATCACAAAGATGACCAGTGATATCCAGGATTTATCTGTCCGTAGATGACTTATCAGGCCAATCCGGGCAGGAAAAAACCCTGCCACGTATCGAACACGTGTGGTCGGTGGCTTCTGTTAAGGTAGTCACCGCCCTTGCATCTCCTCCTACCCCAGGGGTGTCAAACTCCAGGCCTCAAGGCTCCTCCGTCCTGGAGGTTTTAGGTTTTCCTGCTCCAACACACCTGATTCAAAGGGTTTGATTACCTCCTCACCAAATCATCAAGTTCTCCAGGAGCATGACAACAAGTCATCCATTTAAAGCAGGTGTTTTAAAGCAAGAACACGTCTAAAACATGCAGGACAGCGGCCCCAGAGGAATGGAGTTTGACACCTGTGTCTTAGACGCCGCAAATCATGTCAGCATCTTCTGCGATTTGGACGCCGCTCTGCTCGATCCTGCATTCTGCTTTCCCCACATCTGTTGATGGAAAATACCTTGAGACAGTCCTTGTAGCACTGACCTCCAATGGATCTTTTGCCTGATGCCAGCTCACCATGTTTTAGGAGTCTTTTATCTGGCGTGCGGCGAACCCGACCTGCCCAGTGAGGCTGAGATTGTTGCAAGATTGCATAGATTGATGGGATGTTTGCACGTGTTAGAACGTCTGTGTTGGGCACATGACAGAAGAAAGCAAACCTGACAGCAGCGTGAAGACTTATTGATCAACGTTTGCATGAATGGCGAAGAAATGTTACAGATTTGAGTCATTTAAAACAGCAGCAATCCACTTTGACCGTGCTTACACCAACCGTTAGCTCAATCTGGTCATAACTAAAGTGTTTTTCTCTATAATCATTTAAAACGCCATCTAGAACAGGTGGGATAGTTATTGTTCATGACCTTTCCGTTGAACCCCACTCCAAAAAGACATGAACTTTAACTATGATCACTGCAATTACTCGAGCGGAAACTAAATCAAAACTAAGATCCCAACGAAGTTGAACTTTTCACTGGATGTTCTGAATATTCAGAGCACAAAAGTCTGTTTGTTCTGCAGGATGAAAAAATGCAACGCTATTCAGAAAGAATCACGTCTCTATGAGACTAAAGCAGGAGAAATAAAAAGCATGCCTGGACACATGCCCACCTCTCAGCTCAACCACACAAGCACCTTTAAAACCACTCCAGGGTAAATGTTAGCGTTACAGAAATTAATGTCTCAGATTCTCATTTATCAAATGGAAATCTGCCAAAATAGTTTCTCCACAGTGGTGTCCATTTCATGTTTATTTGAACCAAAGAAACAAAACAAGTCCACATGAATGTGGCCGACTGCAGAGGAGCTTTCATTTAAACTGACTTTAAAACATTAAATATGGTTCTGTGGTTTCAACGACAGATTTATTGGCTTTAGAACTCAAGCATTTCACCCAAATAGCTTTTCATTTCTCAAAAAAACAAAAAACAATAAGTCCTGCGAGAGCCAGAAAAAGAACAAAACAATTCTGTTTTTATTAAAATGCATAAAACTTTCGTGTAAATTTAATCCATCTGCAGTTAAATCAGGTTTTTAATCTTCATTTTTAAAAACGATACAGATTTCTTCTTATAAAAACCCAGACGTGTGCCACGACAGAAGTGTGTGAACACCACTAGAACCAGAACAGAACCTGCCCAACCCACCTGGCGGACAAAAAAACCCACCTCCCTGTGAATTTACAGACATTTGCCACCACAATCAGACAGATGTTAGGGCTCCGCGATCTCTGTGTGTAAAAGTGCAGAAAATAAAAAACTAGAATATAATGTAAAACGTGGAGAGTAGTGGAGTCTGTTAATATGTTGATCTGATGGAACCAACCTGGGTTTTTCTTAATCCAAGCGGTTCTCATGGGGTCATCCTTATGTTCACTGGTAAGATGCTTGACTCCCCCCTTCCCCCTTCAAATGTCCGAATACTGAACTACATCAAGCATTTTACAGTCTGGGAACCGGGAAACACTGGAGAACCAGGAAGATTAGGGGGTATTGGGGAACAAAGGTACAAGAGAACACGGGTATTGACCCGTTCTCAGTTTGCAGGGACGTTCACATGAACAACAAACTGTATTTCTTCTTCTGCAGAAGTTTGCCAACACTTAACACCGCCGTGTGACGACCAGGAGAGTCTGTCACATCTAATCCAAGAGGAAGAGTTAACGACAGTCATCACTTCAGCAAAACACATCTGCACAGAGGCGTCTGCAGAACCAAGACGGGAGTTTATTTAAGTGTTGAATAAGGTATTCTATGATTAAAAAACACCTGTTTTCAGCTTAACTTCAGTGGTGAAGCAGCTAAAAGCCATTCAAAACATCCTGTGAGTCAAATAAGATATAATATAACAATAATGTTACACTGTCTTGCATACCAACTATGAAATAGTCCTTTTTTTGTTTTTAAAGCTTTTACAAAAACAACAAACTGTTTCTTTGTTCCCACATGAAACATGAGGGACTTCTTTTTCAAAATAAGATGTTTTAATTATTATTTTTATGTAAAAATATGATTTACTTGCATATTTTAAGCACCTTATCAAATCATTAATGGTTTTGTTGAACTGAAACACCTTTTTGCTGTATTTTCATCCAAATATGACAAAATTCATGAAATTTTAAAGATATAAAACATGAAATTACGTCACAAAACATGGAATTTAGGAAACAGGAAAAGCATAAAATTTTGGAAAAAAATAAAAAGAGTTTGGAAAAATATTTCATAGGACACCAAGATCCTCCAGACGCTGAAAGGAGCTTTTGTTCTTGGATGTTTGTTTCTGGAACCCATGACATTAAGGCTGAAATTAACAGACTTTCTGACAAAAACACTAGTCTTGCTTTAAACTCTTTAAATTTATGCATTACAAATTGCATAACACTCCCCTTGAGCCATGGATGGAAATGGAAAACAGCACATTTTTCTCACTGTAGTGACATAAATCTATTAAGAAGTGGCAAAAAGCGCATAAGGAGCCTTGTAAGCTTGGACCAGAAACACATTCATTTATTGTTTTTACAGAAACTTGGCTGGGAGTTAAATGTGAGTCGCTGGAAGGAAGTCAACTGGAATGTCTCAAGCAGCCATTTAGGCCTTAGATCCATCAGAGCTGCAAATGTACACAACCAATGTGACAAGAGACAACACGGGCTAATCAAAGAGTGATGATGTCAAAATCTATTTCTTCCCCATTGTCTTTGTTCATGGGTGGAAGTCTGTTTGATGGTGTGGACAAAACAGGATGCAATGACCTCATAAACAAGGCAGAAGGACTGGGCGACAGCAGACAGTATGCAACCAGTGAATTAATGCACATGCCTGCTTACACAGAAAATGTGCAGCAGACTCATGAAAAATGGCCTCGTCTCCACAGATCAAAAGCTACACTCGGACGCTCGGAGATTCTAGTCAATGAGAGCTCTTCCTCCCAGACGGAGCTTCTGCACAGGAGTCCACCAGGCGGCCGAAACCAAAGAAAAACAGGATACAGCTGGTCGAAAACGAACACCGGAGCCAACAGAGCTAAAACCCAAGCCTGGTACTGTAAGGAGGTCTGGGAGGATCACAGCGTGAGAGGTGCATCATCTGAACAGAAACTGAAACACCTTAAAACGGAGATCCGCCCTGTCCACATCCTGAGCCGTCAGCAGCTGAAGGTTTTCTGCTTTTCTTCTGCTTTCTTTTTGAAGCAGCCTCATCTTTCATGCAGCCAGACTGTCTTGTAAGCTTTAAACCAGTCTGAATCATCAGTTCTCCAGGTTTTCTTCTTTGGTTTTTCGTTGCCTTTTCACTCATTTTCAGTCCAACACTTGAAAATTATCATATTTGTTTGTTGAACCATTTTAACTTTGACTTGCAAATTCTTCAGGCATAAAAGGATCCTGAACTCAAGCGATGAACCGGTCTCGTAGGGACCCATTTTAAATTGAACTTTAGACACTTTTCCACCAACAGCATGTCCCAAAGACAGTCTGTTTCCATTTCTTTTGTTGCATTACAAAAATGATGACATAAAACTGTATTTTAGCACCAACAAGGTAATTTCCCAAGAGTTAGAAGCTGAAAACTTTAACTGAAAGACGATGCATCTTGACTGAAATTTAGATTCACTTCATCTGCAATAAATGTTTTTTGTTCTTCAATTCTTTACTTCCGTTTTTAACATGCTGCACAACGTGCTCTTATGTTAGAGGAAAAGTGGGAAAAAGCAGCTGAAGTTATGAGTAAAACTTTAAAAAGACCTTTAGAAAAGCTGGAGAATCCACTATAAAAGATTACACGAAAATCTGACTCCGATGTAGAAAGAACTTAAAACATTTGCATATTACTGTATATTTAACTATAAAAATATTCAAAGTTAACACCAACCTACTGAGCAGAAGTGAATCCATTTCATGATACTTGTATTTTTAATCACATCATTCATCTTTATACAGTACATTAAGCTAAAGAAACATTCAAGATTGATCAAGAAGTCCTTAGATTTTATTTCAATTCTTTTTTTTGGTGGTTGTGTCTGATTGGGGCAGCAGCTCCAAAGCCTTGGTTAAAATTTGCATTAGCTGCACAATATATCATTAATAAATCATTGTCATTACAGTATCGGTGAGCGCAATAACAATATTAGGAAAATAACTGCTTGGATTGCAATAAATGTTAGGTTTCAAGCATGATGGGTTCATGTTTTTGCTGCCAATATATTTGATCAATCCTACAGACTGAGAAAAATGTGAATTTATCACAATATTAATGCAGTTGTACTGAAATCTTCACAAAGTACATACAGGTGGTAGTTGTGACCTTGCATAGCAGCTAAATTTAATGTTAAACACGCTGCGGAAGCCACAGAATGAAGACTTAGGAAATTTTAACTTACTGCTGCGCGTGTCGTTGTCCCAGTCCCAGGCCTCCAGAATCAACGTGTACGTCCGCTGGACAGAGAAGAAAAACAAGTCAGGAATTTTTTATAACTTTACCTTAATTCAAGTAGGTCTGAACGAGCAGATCACGTTTCACAACATTTCTTCCAACATGATCACAGAAACATATGAGCAGGAGAGTAAAATTAGGTTTTGCACTCATGAATCTTTGTGACAAAGTGTTCCATTTTTTTAAAAAATGACTATAATTTGCTTTATTCTAAACCAGCATTACAAATATTGATGGCACGTTTGTCTCTTCTGTAGAATACACACAGAGAGCCTTTGTTATTTTGTTCCCAGATTAACTGCCAAGTAAACATCACCAATGATCATAATGTGCTCCTATTGTGAAGAGGGAACAGTGGAGAGGATCCTTTAAGACGTCCAGTTCTTACACAAGCATCAACACAACACACACACACACTCGTACACACACACAAAGATGATGCAAAAATCAATTTCTTTGCTACTACAGAGCCTCGTACGCGACTTGGCCCCGTTACCTAGATGTGAGCTTGAGTTACACCACCAATGAAACCCAATGAGACAGAAATAAGAGAGCGAGCTACAGTAAGTACAACTGTGAGAAGCCAAAAGCAGCAACCGGAGACGCGAGGCGAGCAGCGCGTCAAACTGCCAGGCATGTACCAACTGTCTCCTGGCTCAGCGCGAGGTGCTCGGTTATGAACGTACGTGCGCACTTCAAGCTCAGGAGTGAAACTCGGCAGCTTTTTGAAAGTCAATCAAAGTCAACCTTTGAGCAGATTAGGCTTGGAAACCACAGGTTGCTGCCGCTTAGAAAAGCATCTGACAGGCGAAAACACGGCCGCTGAAAGAAAACAAGCATGAAACCTTGGCTGGGGTGTTTATCTCTGATAAATGAGTTGAAGCCGAGCAAAGCACCCGCAATTACGCTCACAATTGGAGAAAGTCGGCGTGCGTTCGTGCTTTTACAGCTCAAGCCGCGGATGACTCAAACGTCAGTTTAATAGAGCTTTTGACAAACAGCACGCAGAAATTCAAGGTGTAGCCCTCTTCAGATGCTAAGCATCTTCAAATTGTTGATATTATAGCTTATCTTTTGGGTAATTCTTAAAAACAACTCCAACAGTCAAAGCAGCTTCTGTAATATAATGTAAATATTATCTAATACCGATCATTGATTGGTAGTTTGATATCAAATGCAATTTAAATTCAGACATTTTTTTTGGTGCAAAATATGTTGTGGTAATGATTTGTATTTTGCCTTGTTTTCATAAAAAGTTAACCCCGTCCCTGCATGGCCGAACGCCAATAAGAAGGTCACTTTGCCAACAGTAACCGTACAAGATGAACGGGCTTAGCCCTCGGTTGTCAGTGAGGTAAATCACCGGTAAGTGGATTAGTTTCATACCAACTTATTCTTTACACCTGACAAGCAGAGTGATGAATGTCCTTTTCTTTCTGCTAAAATGATAAATAAATTAGGAAAACATCAAAATCAGGATGTACCGTTACTGTCAGAAGATAGTTTTTAAACTTTTAAAAGTGTAAAACAGGTTTTTTTTGGTTGGTTGGTTTTCTTTAGATGCAGCTTTTAATTGAATAATTTTGGTTTGATCTGCAATTCATTAAAAACAAACAAATATATGAAAGCTAAATCACTGATATAAAGAGAAAGAAACAGCAAAAACATAACTAAAACTATAGCTTTGGTTCAATTAAATCATTTTATTGTTGCAAGTGTTTGATTTCTTTTCTTTACGATCAAATTTTCAGCTTGAACCGTTTGTTTTTTCTTATTACTGTTTTAATATTTTCACTTTTAATCCACCTACAGATAGAATTCTGTTTATTCTGCACAGTCACAACACAGACTGGTTTGAGATAAATCTAAATGCACACACAGATGTAAACACACACACACACACACACAGATGGAAACTAGCTAAGCAAACCAGCATCACTGCTAGGCAACCAGCTGACCTAAATAGCTCTCATTACATCACTACCAGTGACAGTTGTAGTGGCCACAGTGAGACTGCTGTGACCTCTAGTGTAATGTCACTGATGGGATGATCAATTGGAGGGAGTGGCTGAATGAAAAGAAAAAAAAAAATCATGGAGGATTTGTGAGCAAGGAGAGGGAAATCGGAGACGACGGCAGCAAAATGTGTTTGTAAGTCTGTGTTGTTGATCTGGGGGACCAGCAAGCTGGTAGGCTGGTTGCTGCTGGGCTGTGGGATTAAGCAGGCTTGTCTGGCTGTGGGTGGTGGTGGGAGGAAGGGGAGGGGAGTGTTATTGTGGAAGACCATGAGTGACATGTGAATGGGAGGGAAGATGCTGGGTTAGAGGAAAGCCTAAAGTTTAGGCAGCGCAGACGATCGCATCAACAGGTAGGATAGAAAAAAGGCAACTCGGCGCAGCGACGGAGGAGAAGGTTTCAGGTAGAAAACAAAACTCGGACAAGAGAACAAAGTTTTGCCATTTCTGATTGATGCTCGTGTTGCAGAATACGTCACATGCCCAACCAACCGCAGACGTGCAACAGATGCAGCCTCAAAGATGGATTATGTGACATGAACGTGCATCATCCCACGACATGTAGCTCGGCTTCTGACCTTTCCACCCATCCCCCCCCACCACCCCCCCTTCAATCACAAAAGGGATGGGTGGCTGCTCCTGTCTGAGCATGTGTGTGGGTGCGTGCATATGCCAATGCATAGAGATGAAACCACGGGTCGCAATACGTGCATTACTGACTGAGGGGTCGTGTTTCATGAGGACAGGCAACTTTATGATGGTCACAGGAAACCCAGGTGGTTTTTAAGGTTTACAAAAAAACCATCCGGGCTTGCTTTGCATGTCTACATGTTGTAAACAGTTTGGTAAATAGTCCCCCGAGTCAGTTAGGGATGAGCAAAGCCACGGACTAGTCTGGTTTCCCACAGACCATCCCAGTCTGTGATTAGCTGGATTAAGTGACAGCTGCCCAAATGGTTGGAACAAGATAGATGGATGGGCAGGGGGATAAAGGGGAGGAGTGGGGGTAGGGAAGGGGGAAAGGCTACTGAACAAAGACCCTTGTCCCAACACCGTAACTCACCCCCATTCCAATCAAAACCATTGTCCGTGAAGAGACGCAGTCAGCACGGGGACAATTAGAGTCAGCATGTGTGCTGCTGGGTCTGAGCGGGACAGTTGCGGGACAGTCCGCCAGCGGTTCTCGCACGAGTCCTTGTGTTAAATCCAACCGTGCTACCAGTCGGGAAATATCCAGATCTCGTTAACCTGACTCTTTTTGTCAATTCAACACACAATGCTGATACATTTGACGGCGTGGGGTGCTTTATCTGAGACTATGAGGAATACAGTGCAGGTCAAATCTCCAAAACCCTGCCCAACCTTTCCCCCAGTGGATTAGAGGATTTACCCAGAGGAATCCTAGTTTTCAAGTCATAAAGGGCGGCACGGGAAAAAAAAAAAAAAAACCATTTTTATGTGTCACGTGGTCTGTCTTTGCTGGATGTATGGATGTAAAACACAGGTGTCATGGCTACACATCGACTGGAATTAAAAGTCTTTCACTGAATTCAGGTGTTCATTTTAGCTGGTAACAATGGGCCACAGCTGAAGGCAGAAGTGTGGTGCTGGTAATTCCTGGGGAGAGCCACAGGTGTAGGTTCCCACGCCAGATGAAGGGGTGGACGGATGAGTGGAAGGTAGTTGTTGAAATATAAAGGGAAAGGGGGGAACAGAGAGAGGTGGCAGTGGGAAGTGGAAGCTGGGGCAGGTTGGGGTCACTAAGCATGGGATCTGCACGCTTCTTTGTGAAAAGAGGGGTCAGCCCTCTGCATGTGGGGTGACGTGCGTGTTTGCATTCGAAGAATACTAAGAATGTGAGATCCAGGTCTGGTGTGTAATCCCATGCCTGATCCCAGTCTGCCAACAATTCAGCACCACTGGAGGGGTGTGTCTGCGCTGCAGATTGAAGCTTTGATTGACTCGTAACGGCCTCTCGGGGAAAGCCGGGATTTCAAATGTTGATTTGGGAGTCTTTCACATGAGGTGTTTTTTTGACTCCTTTCAAGCATAAAACTCACATACTAGTAATTGCCACAAAAAAAAACTATGTGACCTTGGTTTATTTCTGTTTTCCATGTCAAAGAGAGATGACCTGATCAGCCGCCTCTTCATCTTCTTTGTTACTGACGTCCTCTGATTTATGGCCTTCTGATGGGACATGAGGTCAACTTATTCATCCCATAGCCAGTAATAGCTACAGATAATCTTCATTAATCTGTGATCTCATCACATTTCTTGGCCTGACTGATAGCAAGTAAAGACATCGAGCTGCAACAAGCAAGGAAACCCACAACTTTTATCAAATCAACTATGAACTGCCCCATGCATGTTGGCGTGATTCGCGACTCATTAAAACGGAATAATTCTTCACAAAGTCTAAAACACCATCTGAGAAAACACCTCCAGAGGTTTCCAAAGGCGAGTCGGCCTGTTCGGGTCGGACGTTTCTCGTGGTCAACGTAAAAACGGACGAGAACTGAACCTGCTCTGCATCTTTTCTGCCAGAAGGTTCGACTAAAACGTAAATCTCTCCTCAATCTGTTCAGGGGCAAGGATCAAAGACCTCTGGTGGTAAAATCCTCACATATGTGGAGGTGATGTTGGCAGGCTGAGGTAGGAGTTGGTTGGATTCTGACCATTTGACGTCCAAACCGAACACTACCAAACTTGGCCGTGTTGTTTTAAACAAATAGTTTTCCAAAATACCCAATTCAGACGAGAACAGAAATAATGAAGTCAGTCCAGCATGTGAGGATACCGTTGATCAGACAGACATTTAGGAAATAAAATGATTTTCTTTTGAAAAAAAAAAATAAATTAAAAAAAAACAACCAAATTTGCCTTTTGCATGTGGGTTTACCAGTGAAAATAAACCATAAACCATTTAGTGCAGCAATCCTAGTTAAAAGCGAGCTCATTTATTTACACATCTACATGCGTGGATGAGGAGGTAGTCATATCTCTCAGGGCGGAGAGTTTTGCCCATCAGTCGCTTGGCAGAATCTCGTGCCAAGAGATGTCGCACCGAAGGCCAGGCATTTGACTGGCTGCTGTGTGCCGGCTGCGCGCACACATACACGGCCCATTGAGCATGGCGCTACTATGCCAACAGGGTCATTACCCATGCACTTCCAATACAACAAACCCCTCCTCTCCCGGTGCTAATTAACCAGCATGATCCAAGGCTATGCAAGACGCAAAAACAAACACCGACACGCGCATGACCGTTTGCAGAGGGCAGTTAAATGAGTTAACAAGCAAACCACAGACAGGCCAATGCAAACACTCACCAGTTTATAATTACTTCAAAATAAACTAACAATGTGGTTAGAGATGGGGAAGAGGAGGGGGGACTGCTAGGGTTCGACTCGGCTTTCATTTTCTTGTTCTAGAAAAAGGGAAATAAACCAAAGGGAAAAAACAGCAACAGCCTTTTTGAAAGGGCTGCTGATCACAGACGACACTTTAAACTCTGCATCATCATACGTGCCAGGGAACACACTTAAAGTTTCTTTTTTGTTTATCCTGTGCCCTTGTGTATTTGTTAATTACTTCCTCTGGCATTAAGTCTGAGGGCTACTACAGCAATAAGCATGCTTCAGAAACATTACCGGGCTAATTCCTGATCCAAAGCAACAGGACGTCTGACTGGAGTGCGGCACAGCACCGCCTCCAGCCGAGCGCCATTATCATTTCAAACAGGTTCAACAGTACAGTGACAATTTAACTGCCCGTGTAATGACATGCTTTAATTACCTCCACAAGGAGCCTCTAGCACCTGCACACCATTCATTTAACAAGAGGCAGGGGATGCGAACGCACGCTCCCATTGCCGAGCGACGGCAGAAATGCAGACGCAGGCGGCGGCACGACGCGTGTTGACAGCAGCATTAAAACAGTGTTGCATGGACCTGTGGTCATCATGGTAACAAGGGTTTTGGTTAACAGTTAATCGCAATAAATGAGGCGTATTGATGGGTAAAGTCACCAGTGGAGCAGTGGAAACAGTTTGTCATGTGTGAATGTGTAGCTCACCAACAAATCACAACCCAGCAGTGCTATTCATCTAAAACTTCAAGCTCATTTCAAAACATCTACTAAAATAAGAAAACTGTCATTCCTTGACTAAATGCACATCACCAGCCGCTGGCTTATATGCCAAAGCTTTAAACTAAACTCTCACATGATCTATTAGTGCTCAGAGTGTGTGATGGGGATGAATCTCAGCTACTACCACATCAAATCTTAGCTCCACATCCGTAAAACCGACCGAGTTACGGCCAATTTTGTGTTTGCTAAGGTCAATAAGCTGCAGCAGCCATCTTGAATCAAGTCGACCCCACATGTTAATCAGCTGTAGACGTTCATTTAATGTTTTACTCTGAGTTTCAGTAAAGTCTGTCCACTGGTTGATGATATTTTGCTGACAGACATATGAAGACGCAGAACATGATGGCGGCAAGCAATAATTCTGGGAAAATGTGTAACAATCATATCTACAAACACTTTAAACATGATAAATTTACAAAAAAAGAAGCTCTCTCTGTCCTTTTCCAGCTACTTAACATGCAAACTCAATCTACTTCTAATAAATATCAATATTCCACATTTTAACTTGGAAACAGACCTTTTTTTTGTCACATTCTGGCCTGACTGGACTTCTGTAACTCTACATTTTGTTCAGCATTAAAGCTTATTGTTTGCCGACTATAGGAAGAAACCAAAAACCTGCACCTTGGATAAGCTAGGTGCAGTTTCAATCTTCCCTCCTTGTTTGGTCTTTACATACACAATCCTGTTTCCAGAGTCTCCATGGAAGCCCAATTTGCATACTGGTCCAAACATTCAAAAATGGAAAAGCCACCTTTTCAGTGACCTGTCGGTGCAGTGGTTTACTTCAGCTGTTTAGAGAGGATAAATAGGAGGATAAATGCTTGGATTTTTATACATTCAGGCAACAAAAACAGAACATTTTGCTGCTGCAGATGAAAGCTAATTGGTACAAATTAAATGATTGTGCCTGATTAGTTTGCAGGCACCATCATCACTTCTTATCCTCTGCCAACCCCCAAAATTTGATGCTTAAAACAAAATGACATACTGAACATCATGCTCTACTTTAACTATATACAAGCTTGGTTCTGATGAACCAAGCTTGTGCACAGCTGTTGCTTTCATGGTTCTAGTTTGGACCAGTAGATTTGCTGATTATCTAGGTAAGGAGGACAGGACAAGAGGGACGCCAGTGCTTTTTGGTTCAGACAGAAAATCTGTTCAAAGTTAGAAGAAAGTCACAGAACAGCTATGAAATCCAAAGCCTGAATCGTGAAAGAAAAGGGTTTAATGATTATTGACTTCACTATTTTAGACCAAGCGTTCCAAGCAAATCTGCCAAATTACACTTCAGACACCAAGACATTCCCTCTGTCACACTGAATAAGAAAACAGGCTTTCAGCAGTTACTGAGATGCTGTTTTTATCCCTTTCCTTTTCTGTACACTCTGTACCTCGTGCGAAAATCACAACCTGAACAAAACAGAGTGTTCTTGGGAGGAAATTTCTGTGACTTCCTTCCAAACATCAACAAAAACCCATTTAAACGTCAAGAAAGCGATCAGACGGTTGTGATTGACTTCAGGAAGCTGCCCGGATCTCCGCTGAGGCTCAACAGACCGACAACAGGACAGACCTAACACTCAACCACCAAGATACAGCTTCTATTAAAGACCTTACTGGTCCATATTTCCTTAACAAAGCCCGTCGCTCTCAGACTGCAGGTTTACTTGTGGTTCCTAGAGTTTCTAAAAGCAGAATGGATGGCTTTTAGTTCCAAATATTTTCCATGAGCCTGACATCCTGTCTACTTTTAGAACAATGCGTAAGACTGCCGTTTGATCAATCCTACAGTCAGGGTTGGGTTTCCTGAGCCCTCCCTTAGTTATGTTGCTATAGGCTTCGCCTGCTGGAGGACAAACTGACCACGTTTCCTCACTCTGCTGCTGTTTTATTGTCATTAAGCTCCATTTTTCCTACTATAAAAACCACATTGGATAACTTTTACTAATTAGCATTTCATGTACTGCATGTGAAAATACTGTATTCTTATAGGAACTAATTGGCCGACTAGATTTTAATCAAGATCTGAATTGGGTTTATGGTTTGGATTTGTGTTTTTGGCTTTTGTATAGTGACCTGAGAATTGAATTGGTGCTTTAATCTACATATTTAGTTCTTTAAAATTTCACATTCAAGCTTTTAGTTACAATATTGTGACATCTAGGCAAAACGTCAGCACTGAAATGGTAGAAACAATCCTTGCGTCCTACAGCTATTCTCAGCAGTAGATTGCATGCATAAATGGCAGCCTGTATGTGTTACAGCAACAACTCTAAAAATAAATCAAATAGTGCAGAAAGCAATAACTGCGTTGTCACAACTTCTCCAGTGACAAAAACAAGGTGCATTAATTTAATGCATGACAGATTATGTTTATAGTCTCAAATTAATAGAAAAGCTCAAGAACTTCAAGTTTAAATTGCAAAAACACAAACAAGTATAGCACGACGGAAAGGACTGAATCAGTTTTATTCATACAGGTCACTGTGATTGGGTTGTTTAAGCAAATAAGTTTCAAATTCAGCAAGCACTGCAAGATGGAGGTGAATATTAGCTTTTCCTCTAAAAGTTACTCCAAACAAGAACAGAACAAAACATTTTTTGGATACAGAACAACCACAAAAAGCTGAAGCTTGTCCATGATTCAAACCCGATCACTGGGACGATCTTTTCTGACAAATCTGTCCATATTTTTTGAGTAATTATCTTAAACAAAACATAAAACTAACAATTCCACAGCTACAGTACAGGCCTTGCAAAATTCTTGTGGGAAGTTTTACAATTTACTTCCATTTTACGCAATTTAGATCTTGACTCAGACTGCAAAACACTCATTTTCTCCAATTTGCTCCCAGATTTGTAGTGAAGTTCTTTTTAGACGTGCACCATTTTAGACCACTACAAAAACAAAAGCTTTGTATTTATTTTCAGGTTACTAAGACAGAAAGTAACAGAACAAAGGTAAGGACTAATTGTTGATGTCTGCTGGTTAGGTTGAAATTTGGCTAAAATAAATAAAAGTTAAAGCTTTGCAGAACCTACAAAAGGCAGGAACCGTAAGGCTACGACCTTCAAACCCAAACAGGCACAACTCAATCACCACTTCTGGAAAACGCCGACCCCGTCACCTCACCACGGGGGCTCGGCCCAGCCGGCTAATTGCATAATCGATACCGAGTCGAGCCAAACCACAGGTGAGACTCGTGCGAGTGGTTTTCCACGCGGCAGCGCTGGGACCAGAGGAGGATGGCTGGGGGAGGGAGGATAATTGTTTACTAGAAGCCTATGCAGCCGTCTCCTAGCAACAGCTGTGACGAGCTCCATATCAGGTGTGGCCAACCATGACAGCCTGCATTAGCCTCCAGCTCTGTGCATCCAAACACATAACTAACTGCACAAACAACGTGATTTTATTGGGTTTTTTTTTACTAAAAACCAGTCAGTGTCTTACCTGCAGTGGATAACTGTCAGTCATTTGCATAAAGCATAAGAAAAAATGCACACAGAGTGTCTATAACTGATAAATGTATCCCACCATGCAAATTTAATTAAATAAAAATACATTTTACAGCTTAAACTGCCAGGGAAGGTTCGAGAAGGACCTGTTTTAAATGGTGGAAATGTGCTCTTGAATGAGTCCTGCCATAAGTAGCAGTTAGCTTAAAGGAGTCAAGCTAACCTTCGAACTTCTACTCCTCTGTGCCGAAATTAGCTACTGCAACTGCTCATAAATCCACTCAAACAAAAACTATTTCCTTAGAGAAAAGCTAAGTTCACAAACCCTGCTTTTATTTAGCTCGTCACACAAAACTCCCAGTCTCTACGTCAGCAAGATTTGCAAGCGTTAAAACTGAAATCTGAAGTCTTTCTTCGCAGTTGTGGAAACTTCCAAAATTATAAACCTGTAACTTTAAAATAAACAGGCTAATTTAAAGATATCTGCAGTGAGCTAACATCCTCAAGAACAGTCTTGAAACCAAAAACCAATATTGTCTGTAGTGCTAATTTCCTGAAAGATAACTACAGAACGACAACTAACCTTAAATAATAATAAACATATCAGTTCATTTATGATTTATGTTATTGTTTAAGGTTAATCAATAATTCATTCATGGGACAGAACTTAAATTTTGATGTCAATCTTCTTTCCAAAACAAAAAGTCACGTTCTTGTTCTTCATTTAAACAAAAAAAATGAAATTAAAATGCTGAACATTAGTGCAAAAATAAGTAAGTGGCACATATGGACCTGAGGATTTGGTTTAGGATGCAGGTAAATGTGAAGGAGATGGTCTATGCAGCTTGTTGTTGAGATGAATAACTGTGTGGGACTAATTACACATAAGAGTGCAAGGACACACAAGCCCAGCTCATCCCTCTGTGCTAAAAGACATGTCAGAGGTTATAGTGTTTCAGTAAATCCCCATATACAGTAACTGCAAAGAAATTGCCTTAACTGTTAAACTGTAACGCCTAAATTAACTGTCAGCTTGTTGCTTGTTCTGCCTGACTACATGCATCCAGTTACTAGCATTGTGAGAATGGAGGTCTGATGCATTATCCAAGCCCGGAGAAGATACGGTTACAGGCAGGCTCACGTCCATCGGACGTCCGGCCGATGCAGCTGGACGGCAGGGAGGGATTGAAAAGAGAGAGGCAGAGAAATTCCACCGGCAATTTCATTAGTGATCAGATGGAGGCAAGACGTGCCTTTCTCCTCCGTTCATTCTCCTGAAGTGCGCAGGCAGTGCCAGCCGGCAAAATGGAAACTCAATCAGACCTTAACTTGGTCAGCTGCCTGCTGACCCGAGCTAATGTTGGGCGTTGGGTTCATAGAGTCCCCCGAAGTTGGGTCAACCAGAATAATGGTGCCCTAAACATTATGGGAGTTAATTTTATTTGTTCCGTTAAGATCGTTTACACGCTTATGTCTACGCAAACATTACCAATTTGTGCTTTATTTTGTCAGCCGTTACAGATTAGGTCACAACCGGACGACAGTGGAGTAAAATAAAACAAAGATGTCACAATATACTGGATTTGTGATTCAGATTAGGATTTAAAAAAACAATTTTTAAAATTAAAAAAGGGGATAGTGTTCCTAGAAGAAATGCATATCAACAGCTGCCTTTTACGTCAGTTTAAAACCAAAATCAGTGTTGAGTATGACTCCCAGCTACTACCACACCAGGTTTTAGCTCAATATCAGTAAAACTGCTTAAGTTATAAGCATTTTGTGGTGAAGTGGGTTGGCTCCAAAAGTTCAATTGTTAGGGGATCACGTGGGTACGGACCAAGATGGACGCTTGAGGCTCTTCTCCGCTCCAGGCTAAAAATAATTTTACATCTACCTCCAGTTAAACTCGTTCTTATCTACTTTGAAACATTCCGGGGATGCCTCGAACACAACGTGAAAAAGATTTCCCTATTTTTTCCCCGTCGGGCTCCTCCACCAGGAAGAAAACCGTTCCGAAAGATTCAAGTCAGGGCGAGGTCAGTGCTAATGTCTCGGAGCTAGCCGACCAAACTACAATGGAGCTGATATTATCTGAGGTAAAGTCGTTGGCCTCCCGGATGAAAGATATGGATGCATCCATAGGCACCCGACTCGATACTATTGATGTCGCATTGGGCGATTTAAAGACTTCTGTCGGTTCGGTCGAGAGCTCCCTGTCGCTGCTTTCTAGCAGAACGGCGGACTTGGAAAAGCGCATGGAGGAGGCCGAGGGGAGAATCTCCGAGACAGAGGACAGCCTCGGCGCCTATGGGACAAGCATAGCCGCCATGGAAAAAACAGTGGAACAGTTACAGCTAAAAATAGATGACCTGGAGAACCGTGGTCGGCGTAAAAATTTAAAAATCATTAATTTACCAGAGAAAGTAGAGGGCAACACTCCGCTTGTGGACTTTCTCCAAGAAATGCTACCGACCTTGGTCGGTTTACCAGCTGAGCACCCAGCATTGGAGATCGAACGGGCCCACAGGGCTTTGGCTCCTGCTCCGGCCCCGAATAAGCCACCTCGAAGTATCCTGGTCCGTTTCTTGAGATATTCGCACAGAGAGGCTGTGCTTAATGCAGCAAAGAAGAAGCGTGACATATTCCATGGCGGCTCCCAACTGAGATTCTACCCCGACCTGTCGGCGGAGGTCCTGAGGAGAAGGCGAGAATTTGGTGCTGTGGTGAAGGAGCTGATCCGCCGCGACAAATACCGTGGATTCGCTTATCCCGCTCGCCTCAGATGTCTTCATGAGGGGCGAATCCGTTTTTTCGATACATCTGAGGCTGCCGCTGCATTTCTGGACTCGCTTAAATGAGGTACCCTGTTTATTATTGTTTCTTTTTTCCTGCTTTATTCAGGAAATTTGGAGGAAGATGGACTTTATACCCGTGCTGAGACCTAAAAACATTCTCGTTTTTTCTTCTTTTTGAACTTATTACGTTGGGAGGCCTCTCAGCGTGGCTAGATTTTATTTCATTTTATTTATTTTCTTTTTATTATTCTTTCCTGCCTGGACCACGGATGGTGTTTTGAGCATCTGGTTGTCGCTGTGTTCGAACCTAGAACCGGGAGTTGTATGCTGTTTGGAAACGTTAGTGACATCTTTTTGGGTTGTTCTTTTCTGTCGTTTGGGGACAGGATAGGGGAGGGTGAACGCTGCTGTTTGCAGATTCAGTATTTCATTTATTTTATTTGTTTTTATGTTAAATGTCAGGAACTTAGATGTGTTTTTTTTCTTTTCTTTTTTATATATACAAATGTCTATGCACAGCCCAACTTATTCAAATATGACACCCAGTGTTTAAGAACTGTTCTCTGTCCTTATAGTTTGTATGTCTGGCTCTCTTAGGATTGTTACCTGGAATGTACAGGGACTGGGTCATGTGATCAAAAAGAAAAAGGTTTTGACTTTTTTGAAAAAAAATACACTCGACATAGCATTATTACAAGAAACTAGGTTATCTGCTACAGAACATTTGAAACTTAAAAGGGACTGGGTAGGTAATGTATATTTTTCCGCCCATTCACAAAACAAGAAGGGTACGGCCATTCTCATACATAAGAATCTTCCTTTTATTCTGGAGCATGAGGAGAAGGATTCAGAGGGGAGATTTATTCTAATTACAGGGTCGATCCATGGACAACATATAACTATTCTCAATGTATACGCTCCTAATGATGACTCGCCCCAGTTTATATCACGAATGATCTTATTGTTTAACCATCATTGCAAAGGAATTGGCTTTCTGGCTGGTGACTTTAATTGCGTAATGAACGCATCTCTGGATAGGTCCTCCGCTGCGAAATTGCCGAACCCGAAAGCTTCAGCTGTCCTGAAAAACTTATGCACAGATACTGGTTTGATAGATATTTGGCGACATCTACATCCTAAAACAAGGGACTATACATTTTATTCACATCCCCATAACTCCTATTCTAGGCTGGATTATTTTTTTATCCCCAAGTCGCTTTTACATTTAGTTCAAAGTTGTAACTTAGACCCCATAGTCTTGTCAGATCATGCACCAGTATTTTTAAGTGTTGATCCAGTATTACGTATGTCTAGAACTTTTACTTGGAAATTCAATACCTCCTTTTTAGATAATGAACCCTTTCGCAACTTTGTCCGGAATAACTTATTGCAGTTCTGGCTTGACAACAAGGAATCTCCTGTATCTTCTGCTATGATCTGGGATGCAGCAAAAGCTACTTTGCGCGGCTATCTTATCTCTTACTGCTCTCACCAAAAAGCGGCTCGAGCGGAGAGAAGAAATAACCTTGAAAAAGAGGTGATTCGACTAGAACAAATACACAAACAATCACCAATATTATCAAATTTAAAGGCACTAATGGCTGTTAAATCTGAGCTTAATATAGACTACACCCGCCAAGTTCAGAAACTACTACTTTATACTAAACAGAAATACTATGAATTTGGTAATAAGCCCAGTCGCATGCTTTCTCACTTATTGAAAAACCAAAACAATAGTCGCTTAATCAATATGATAAGAACGCAAAACGAAGACGTTTCATATGACCCTAAAATCATTAACAGCACTTTCCGGGATTTTTACACATCTCTATACAATACAGATATGGCTGACCCGGAAGATATCACCTCCTATTTGAGCAATATATCTCTACCCTCTGTTACGGGAGAGGATCGGGCCTTTTTAGATGCTGCAATCACCCCGGAGGAAGTTTGGGCTGCAATTAAATCTATGCCAAATGGGAAGTGTCCTGGACCTGATGGGTTTCCATTGGAATTTTTTAAATCATTTTGGCCAGAGATTCAACCAATATTAATGCCCGCTGTTAATGACATTTTGAGGAACGGCATCCCCCCCTCGTGGAGACACGCTTCCATCAGTCTTCTTTTAAAAGAAGGTAAAAGTCCCCTGGATTGTTCCTCCTTCAGACCTATTAGTTTGCTTAACGTTGATTATAAAATTGTAGCAAAAGTATTGGCCCGGAGATTGGAAAATATCCTTCCTAAAATAATAAACCCAGATCAGGCAGGTTTTATAAAAATGAGATATGGCACAGACAATATACGACGCGTTCTTAATGTTGTTCAGTACCTTAACACTCACAAAAAGCCTGCAGTAATTGTTTCCCTTGATGCCGAGAAGGCCTTTGACCGAGTTGAATGGCAGTTTCTTTTTCAGGTGTTACATAAATTCGGCCTGGGCCCAAATTTCATCAACCTGGTTAAAAGCTTTTATTCAGACCCAACAGCCTCAGTTAACACAAATGGCTTGATGTCTGAGCCCTTTAAGATTCATAGGGGTTGTAGGCAGGGGTGCCCCCTCTCACCCTTACTGTTTACATTGTTTATAGAACCTCTGGCCGAGATTATCAGGACTAATCCAGATGTATCTGGAATCAATATAGGCGGTAGGAATCATGTAATTTCACTATTCGCAGATGATGTACTTCTATATATGTGCAATCCCGAGAAATCAATTCCAGCCATCTTGGAATCTATGGCCACGTTCAGCGCTTTGTCAGGATATAAAATCAACTTGGGAAAGTCTGTCGCCACTCCTTTCGGCATCCCTTCAGAAAACCTCACGCAATCTCCCTTTCAATTGTCTATGAGAGGCTTCAAGTATCTGGGTATTTCTGTCCCACCTGATCTGAATAATCTTTTTGGAGCTAATTATTCACCTCTAATTCAGAAGATAAAACACGACTTAATAAAATGGGCTCCTTTGCCGTCCTCTTTTTTAGGGAGAATCAATATTATAAAAATGAATATTCTCCCACGACTTAACTATTTATATCAAAATCTTCCCTGCTATCTATCTCCTGCACACTTCAAGTCACTGAATTCTCATCTATCTCGCTTTGTTTGGAACTATAAACACCCAAGAGTTAAGTTTTCTACACTAACTAAGCCAAAACATCTTGGAGGATTGTCATTACCATCCCTGCAACTTTATTATTGGGCAGCACAACTTAAAATAATTTCAAATTGGTTTATGAATAGATGTAACTCTTTATGGTTAGATCTGGAATCCCAATCTTGTCTCCCCAGCAAACTTAATTCTCTCTTCTTTATAAGTGGCATTGACCAAATACCCCATCTCAGAAGCAACTTTATTGTTTATAATACCTTGCTGGCTTGGCGAGATGTGAAGAAATATCTTAATATCTCTCCCACCCTCTCTTCTTGGTCATCGCTAACCTTGAACCCAGATTTACCAGCGGAGATTAGAAATATTGGCCTGTCTGAATGGTCATCTAGGGGTCTGTCAATTATTATGGACATACTGGATTCTGACTCTGTTAAATCCTTTGAACAAATTAAGGCCGATTTCAATATTTCTAATAGAGATTTTTATAAATACCTACAGATCCGTCATTTTGTGAACTCTCTCAGGAGAACAGGAGCCTTACGTACAAGATTGTCAGAGTTAGAAAATATAATTGTCATGACCAAATCTCCCAAGGGACTTATCTCCAAGATATATAGTTTATTATCTGGCTCTGACTCCTCAGCTTACGATGCTATGAAGCTGGTGTGGGAACATGATCTAGGGCTGAAATTTGATCTAGCAGATTGGGAGGAAATTTGTATTGGGATTTTTCCCAGCTGCACCTCAATTTCTATACATGAGCAGAACTTTAAATTTTTCTACCGAACTTATTATACACCTGTTCGCCTTCGGAGGATGTTTCCAGATACTTCGGATCTTTGTTGTAAATGTAAAACACATAGGGGCACATTTATTCATCTGTTTTGGTCTTGTAACCGTATTCAGGTTTTCTGGAAAGCAGTTCATCTGATGATACAGGAGATCTTTGGTAAACGGTTCCCACTAACTCCCTCTTTCTGTCTTTTTAATCATACTTCGGAAATTTTATATAACGCAGATACTAAACATTTGCTTGTAACCCTCTTATTTCTGGCCAAAAAATGCATTTTACTGAGATGGTTAGCACCGCAGGCCCCCACTGTTGATATGTGGATTTCACAAATCTCTGATATTGTTTTAGTTGAAAAGCTGACTCATGATCTCCATCAAAGGTCAGACAGATTCTGGGGGATTTGGGACCCAATACAATCTTTCTTACAGAGACTGTAATCTTTATTTATTTTATTAATTTACTTGTTTTTTCTTTTTTCTCTTTTTATTTCTTTACATTCTATATATCGTTCACTTGGTTGTCTGGAAGCTTTNTTTTTTTTTTTTTTTCTTTAATTTTATTCTGTGTTGACACTGTTGTGCTTCTTGTTTGTTTGGGGTGGGTTGTTTTTGTTTGCTTTGGTTGATGTGTGTATATAGTGAAAAAAACAATAAACAAATAAAAAAAAAAAAAAAGTTCAATTGTTGATTATTTTATGAGATTCAATAAAATCCATCCACTGGTTTGAGACATATCCTGCAGACAGACACCAACAGTTGATGCTAAAGATGTTTCACAATCTGTTAGCGCTCAGAGGATGAGATGGGGATTAGCTACACCAGACCGTAGCTCAAGATTTTAAAACCTGACTGAGTTAGCCATTTGTGATACTGACCATCGAAAAATCACTTATTTGTGACTGTAGCACTCAAATTTCACAACAACTTTAAGTTAAAACACTCGTTTCTTTCCCAATCAAGCCCTAAGTAGTAAAAAAATAATAAAAGTGCTTTAGGGTACTTCGTTTTACATAGACGCTGCTGTCACCGGTGGATTTTACTCGATGTTTGCCTTGGCCAACTGACAGGAGGATGAAACTTTCTGCTGGCACACCGACAACCCAGAGCTGAAGAATTATTGGTAAATTTCCAAAAAAATGAAACACAGAAGATCAGAAAAATCAGCCTAAAGCAACTGAACCTCACTGGTGTGATGAGAGAAGAGGTCGTTTCATCAAAAGGCAGCTATTTTTGTAAAAAAGACAATAAAGTTTCAGTCAAAAGACATGAAAGTAGAGTTAGACTTAGAGACCAATTCATTATAGGGTTTTTTTTTTTAAATGGCTGATGCTAATTTAAAGATAAATACATCATGGCTGCTGATGGTGAATTTATAAAGCCTACAAATACATCAACTTCATTTTCTCAAACATTACGGTGAACCAGGAAAAAGAGAAGCTTCTGAAACGTTTATAACTCGGTCCATTTTACAGCTACCGAGCTCAAATCTGGCCTGGTAGTAGCTGACACTGATCCCAAACACGTGTTCTGAGCGCCAACGAACGACGCAAGATTTTGGTTTAAATTTTTTCCCATCAACTACGTGGAGTGAACTCTGTTCGCAAAATCTCTCGCCAATCAATTTTACAGACATCGAGCTAAAATTTGGTGTGGTAGTAGCTGCACAAGATAATGACTGGTAGTTTTCTTATTTGCTGAAAATCCCTGCTTCCAGCTCAGTTTCTGGTAACGTCGTTGCGCCACCTTGAAGCACACCTGCAGTCAAAAGAAAGACCAAGTTTCGAACCTAAAGCGAAGTAATTCTTGATGCTTTAAGACCAATGAAGAGTCGTCCCCTGGGTGGTTTCAGCAGGGCTCGGAGCGGGCAGTCGGCCAGATGACACAGCCAACAGCACACTGCATCTTTGTCTCCTCAGTGAGGACAGCAACGACGCCACGGCCAGTGACCCCCGCAAGATTGTTGTGACATCTGGCACGGGAATAGTGCGCCGTTATCAGCTGGAGCACTTAACAGAAGGACAACACACCAGAGCGGCCCTCTTCACCTCTGCCTCGAGGTGTCCGTCAAGGAGTCAAACAAGAGCCTCTCAGAGCCGTATTCTCCATGTGACGTGAACCGTGCAGCTAATCCGCAGAAACCGCGAGCTCAGGTGGTAAAACTCTAAACAGCCTCACTCCTCCAGACATATGGCGTTTAGTGTGCGAAATCACACCTTTCCCCCCTGAAGCTTGAAAAATGTTTGCAGAGGCAGCTGCTGGCACTAAATGTGATTTGTGTCTCTGAGAGGAGCTGCAGGGAGCCCCGACACGAGGAAAGGTAAATACGTGAATTCGACATGTAATATAAACAGACATCTCACGTAGATTTAGGAGCGTTTGTTTTAAAGCAAAAAAAAAGAATGGAGGATTTCCCTCTGAGCTTCTGGAACAGTTAGGATTTCACAAATTAAAAAAAGTCTAGGAACAAACAACCAGATGCTCAAATCAAAGCATTAAATCAGAGTTTCTCTTCAAAGATGTTTGAACCTTCATGAGTTAGAAAAATGAATCCTGAATCGGCTAAATTTGCTTCACTGAACTGATAACTGGGGTCAATAAAGGAGTGACAAAAAAGGGGAAATTCAGTTCATACCTAAAGCAGCAAAAAGGTGTTAAAAGAGTTAATTGAGATCTTATGTTCAAAAACCCGTAGCTATTTTGGACAAACCTAGAAACTGAATTACGTCCTCTGTTAGCGCTTGGAGTTGTGGTTAAATCTCAGCTCCCGTGATACCAAATTTTAGCCCAACATCTGTCAAATTCCCAGAGGTTTGGCTGTTTTTGTGTGGGCAGATTAGTTGTGGTGGCCATCTTGAATTGGGCTGAATCCAAAAGTTAATGAGTTGCATTTAAACAGCCATTAGTTACTTGGGTAGCTTCATCGGAATCCAGAGATTGATGACAAGATTTTAAACCAAGATGTTGGGCTTCAAGCACGTGTTGGGAACAATATTCAGCTACGACTGCAACAAGTTTTAGCTCAATACCTGCAAAACTGGCTGTGGCAGCCATCTTGAGTCAGTTTTAGACAGATATTCAACGATTAAAGTCTGAAAGTTTCATTAAAATCCAGAGATTTAGGAGATATATAACAGTCCAGACAAACAAATACGACCAAAATCATCGTTGGATAAACTTCTCACTAAAAACAGGTTTAGATTTTAAATTATCCCAATGAAAATTACAATAACAGCCTTAGAAACCAGTGCAGGAATGAGAACTAAGATATTAAAAAGCTGAACTATGAGTACTTAGCATTTTTGTAATTTTCCAAATCACCACACACGTCTTGTTTTTAATGTGCCTAATTCAGCAGCTATCACTCATCTGCAGTCACACGAGCTTAACTGCCCTGAAGGGACCACCAGGGGCCACCTGGCACCCTCAGCAGGAGAGGAGACCGAGAGTGGGGAGGAAGAGGAGGAGGAGGAGGAGGTGTCAAAACCAGGCAGAAACACACTCAGAACCACAGCCTGCAGGCATCGCTCACTTCAGCTGAACACATAATTCAGGTTCACGGGATAATGTCGCCCATTCATCATTTTTCAGAGAGAATTAAGTGAAGCAGGGACACCCCCCACCCCCTCCTCCCCCCCTTAACCCCCATCATTCTCACACACCTGCGACAGCCTGTCAGTTTGGGCCCGATTTGCATAAAAGATCAAATCTTCAAACACTTGTCTCGTAACAGCCGTTCTAACTGGATCAATCTGTCGTCGTGGATCTGCGGCCCGTTGGAAGCGAAGAGCTGCGCCGTGACGGTTTGTCCCGAAAGGAGAAGTCGAAGCAGTTCCTCCTCCTCCTCCTCCTCTTCCTCACCAGGATCTACGAATTAAAGACTTCCCCGTCATTCCCGTCACGGCCTCAGCAGGTGCAAGCAGCCGAGCTGGAACAAAGCCAGTCCTCGCGCATCCGAACTACACTGATGCTGCAACCGGATCCTGGAGCAGCCGCCGGTCAATTAGTGTCTGAACACAATCATTATCACCCGCTGCCAAGGGCGATCATGTTTTTACCCATATCTGTGTGGCTAAACATCTTGGACCAGTGGAGGCATTTTAATGAAGCTCTCAAAGTAATCACTGGAGTCCCATCAAACCCAATCAACAAGGCTATAACTCAGCCACTTTTACTGACATTCAGCTACAATCCTGAGTGGTAGTAGCTGAGAGTCATCCTCAGCATATACTCCAAGCACTGTGCAATATTTTAGTTAGCACGGGTCAGATTCTAGTGAAACTCGTCTTTAAAATAATCACTGTATGTCCGTTTACAACTGATTAATGTTTGGAGTCAGCCCAGTTCAAGATGGCTGCCACAGCTAACTGCCTGAGCTAATCTTGGGCGTGGTAGTAGCTGAGAGTGATCCAGAAGGTTTGACCCAAACGGCGATAACTGCGTCTCTTCTCATCAGAACATGATCCTGGTTGAAAGCTCCTGCAGGAGAGGCGGTGCGTGATACAAGCTTTTAATTTAAGATGGATTTTCTCCTGATAAACATGTACAAAATTTGCAACTTTCCTCCGTCGAACCTTCTGTTGCTGCAATCTGGGCAACTATTACAGACATCTGATGCTTCACAAGCCGAATGGACTCATCTACGCCTTTATAAAAACAACCGCGTCAAGGAAATCAAAAAGTGGAAATGCTGTAGGACCAGAATCAGTGCCATCGGGGCGAGTACCGTGTTTGTTTTCTAGTTACTGAATGTGTTGCCTCGGGTGTTTGAACATTTAGAGCCACATCGACTGAAGCAATCCTCCACAGATTAGTTCAGGCGTCACGAATTGTCTGAAGGGAAGAAACTCAAAAACTCACCGGCCACGCAAACTGGAAGGGGATCACGATCTTGGCGGCCTTGTCGATTTTGTTGGCGTTACCCTTGGCGCCCATGAAAGAAAACGTATTTCCACCGAGAACCCGCGTCGACCCGGCTCCGAACGTGCACGAGCCGCCGGTGGTGACCTCCATCTGGTACTCCTTCAGGCACGCTTTGAAGTACGTGTCGCACTCGTCTCGGGTGCAGCGCAGGTCCGGGGAGCTCCGGGCGCCGTCGCAGCACTCGCCGTCCGCCCGCTCCCCGTTGACGTTCTCCACGGAGATCAGCTGCAGCTCGAAGCAGCCGGTTGACTGGGACACCTGGAAGAAACACGTCCAAAAAAATTTGGTTTTGTGGTTTGATTCCATGTAGAAATTAAAGCGGTTTAATTTTCTCAGGGCTGCGGCTGAGGGGGGGCCTGGCAGGGCCTGGGCCCACCCAATAAACATCCTGTGTTTTATTTGTTGGCACTTAATTAAAGTAAATATAGATGCTTTTAGGTGATCAATTACTAAATAAAACTTTTAGTTTGGTTGCAGAACTGCAGAGGGATAGATCGTTCTGTCACGGCCATCCCCCAAAAAATTACTTGTTCTTATAATTAAAATATCCAAAATTCATTAATGATATATTGGCTAAAATACCCCAAATTCCATTCATGACCTAATTTTATTACTTCTGATTTTGGCAGGCAGCCGCTGCGCTTCTTCATTATTCTAAAGGTGTGAGGAAATACAGTTTTAAAAAACAACCTGACATATTTAAAGTTCATTTGAGGATGTAAAACTTCCCGAAAATCATCCGATCTGATAGGTCAGGAGGGCTCTTCCATGTAGGAAGTGCAACTCAACAGTGATCGAGTAACAAACAGGAAGTGGAGCCATTTAAAAAACAGGTAAGTGAATAAATGGCAATCAGCTGCACCTTAAACACAGTGATCCATCACCAAGGAGGAAATATATGCATGTTAGTTTTACGTGTCCAGGTTCTTCTAACGGCTTGTTAAGCAGATATTTATTTAGGTAAAGCAATTATTGTTATATTTTGTGAAGTGGAAAAATCTGAAAATACATTCTGACCAGAAATCGGTGTTATATCGGACATGGTTGCCCTGATTTCTAAAGATCGGTATCAGGCAAATAAAAACTCAGTCGACCTCTTTAACAATCTGCTGACAGTCCAGTAAGAAAACTTAATATTTCTCCTCACCACCTGATCAGGTTTCATTTCTACGTCCTAAAAAGAAATTGTAGAAGTTATGTAAATTTTCGTGACACGTTCCAACTTTTCACATCGTTCGAGGTCGTTGATTAACCAAAAAACTGCAATTTTAAAATACAAAAGCTTTTAATGTTTACCTAAATATATATAATTTTATCATTTGAAAGGTTTTTTAAAGCTGTATGGAGGTGAAGTCATTTATTTTCTGAGCCTCACAGTAAACACTGGAGGCAAAACCAAAATGGATTTATTTTTAGGAGATCTTGAGTTTCTTTAGTTCGGTTCTTTATTTAGCTCCAATTTACTACAAAGAGTCCAAATCATGAATCCAGTTCAGAACCAGATTCAAATCCAGTTACAGTAAATTATTTATAAGAAACCATTCAAGTCGGATCTGAGAAGCCTGTTAGTAAAAGTTCTCTAAGAGAAGCAGATCGAGGCGAATCGTCTCTTCGTCCCGATCCTCCATCTTGTCGCGGGTTGGCGACAGTGGGAAGGAATGACTCTGTTTGAACAGAACCAGAACCGGGCTCGGTGTCTCAGCTTGTGGCAGAGCTGAAGACTTCAGCTTCAGTATTTCTGCACGGAGACACTTAGTAATTCGGACAGATTCTGAGCAGGAGAGAAACGACAAACGTGGCAGAAGTGACGAAGGACCTGAAGGGAACGTAAAACTGAAACACCTGGTACGAAAAGAAGAGCGCTTTACGAGTCGAGGACACGAAACATGAATTCCTCCTCAGTTCGATGAAATGAAGACTTTGCTGCGCGAAGGATGGGTTTCCTGTAGGAACATCATCTGAATCTGCTCTCAGACACTCCGGTTCTGCACTTTAAAACTTCTGCAGGTTTTTACCAAATAAACTTTTTTTTTCTCAGTTTCCAGAATCAGGGTCCAGCAGGGAATTAAAGACATTTTTTTTTTTGTTTTAACCTGCTGGGCCACCCACCTTCCATCAGGCCCACCTGGGAACTCCTTCCTGCCTCCGCCTCTGATGCAACCTGCGCCTCAGATGACCTTCCTGCGGGATTTTAATCGTTTTAGTTGATTTCTCTGTGAAGAAAAAACGCCGCTGCGGCGCCAAACTTGTCCCAGGCCTCGTCCGAGCCCGTTTGCATCAAGTGGAGACTCTTAACCCCCC
>NC_051448.1:4765122-4776763 GCF_001649575.2 Kryptolebias marmoratus
CTCTTCCTCCCCCTCCTCCCCCTCCTCCCTGCAAATTTGAATTCAGCTTCACTTAAGACAAACCGCAAAGCAGGGGTCGGCTTTAATTAGACGCAGCCCGCAGTGATTAGCCTCATCCGCTTTAAAGGGACTGTGCAAAAAAAAATTTAAATTCAACTCTGAGCAAAAGTCACCCAGAACTTTATCAGATGCTTCGGTTTGAGGGGCGCTCGCTGCAGCGGTTCTCTGGATACGTCGGCGTGACGTACTGAAACGCGGGTACGCGCTCAGTGTAAACAAAGCACTTTTCTTCACTTCGTGAGCACAACACGGAGCAGGTGCCATTAAAGCTGTCAAGATGTCCGACTGTTCGGACTTCTGCATCATTAAATGGTTGTTTAACTCAAACTCATCAGGGTTTGCGTTAGAAAACAGTAAATATCCGTCGCCCCCGTTTACAACTAAACTCGGTTTCCTCCCCAGAATGACTCTGTCGCCTCTCATCCTTGCAGCTTCTTTTTAGAAGAAGAAGAAGAAGAAGAAGAAGAAGAAGAAGAACTTCACCTCTCCTCTTCCCACCTGGCGTCTCCGACTCCGTTCACATCCGGGGACTATTTCACCGACTGTCCGAAGTGAACTCGTCAGCGTTCGAATGTAAACAAATGACTCGTAATTGTTGGCAACAAAACATAACGCTGCTGATTTTACTCATTCAATTTTTGGTTGTAAATGATATGCATATTTAATCAGAGATGATACGCATAAAATTCAAATTAAAACGTAGAAAACGTGTTTTTTGACATGGTTACTGTTTACAGGTCAACCGATGACTTGCTCTGATGCCGATCTTTAGAAATTGAGGCAGCTGATGGCCGATATGACACCGATTTTTTAATCTTGTTTATTTGTTTTTATAACACACTATAAGAATAATTGCTTAACTTAAATAAACGTATAATTACAGACCCTTAGAAGAACTTGAACATCCAAAAAAAAGACATAGAGGAGAATTTTCTGGCTGGTGTTTCATTCAGAGCGGCACAGAAAGGCCCAAATAATAGATCGGTTTCTGGTAGTTTTTATTTTCTTAGTTACAAACTAAGAAAAGGGATATTAAAAACACCTGGCTCCGGTAGCTGCTGCTCAGGCAGCCTTCAGCTGAGGAGATGTGGAAGAAAGAAAGCTAAAGTTTTTATTTCTTTAAGCTTTCTTTTGTCTTTCTTTGACTGTCAATCCGACAGAATCAAGTAAAAGCTCTGAGTGACATCAGAGTTCATAAAAAAGAAAACAGATTTGAGTCTCCTGGGTGAAAACACTCTGATTATCCATCATACCAACATTTTTAAGTTAATTAATTGTTTTTCTTCTTACTTTTGATCATTTTTGTACTGAAACATCAACATTTTCAGTCACTTCGGCTGCTTCTGTTGGGAAATAAACACATGGTTGCTGGCAGCTATTTACTAATTTTATTCATAAAGGTTAAAGACACGTTAACCATCAATATGAGGAAAACAAATTGAATTTTTGTGCTTTTAATTCTAGCTTTAATTAAGTCCAGAGAGTAATTTTCCTTCTGCCACCTAACATGTGTTTTCCTCCTTAAAATGTTGGTTTTTAGTCCTGAATCTGTGCAAAAAAAGCTGTTTTCCAGGTAAGTAGTTCTGAAAATACTGCTGCTGTCACTAAAATATGATGATATATTGTGAGGATGTATTTTTCACTTTTCTGTTGTTCTAATTTTACTGCAACATTATTTAATTTTTTTGCAGAAATAAAAGGACAAAGTGGAAATAAAAAAGCAGGACTTTCAATCGTTTAAGCAGCTTAGAGCGCCCTCTAGTGTCCAAACAACAGGTCAGTTTTAAAACAGATAGATAGATAGATAGATAGATAGATAGATAGATAGATAGATAGATAGATAGATAGATAGATAGATAGATAGATAGATAGATAGATAGATAGATAGATAGATAGATAGATAGATAGATAGATAGATAGATAGATAGATAGATAGATAGATAGATTATTGATCACAGGGGAAGTTAAAGTCCAACATTAAACTCATTAAATAAAATAAAAATTAAATTACAACAGTCTGTTTAAAGTTCACCATGATGTTAAATAAATACATTAAAAGTCATTAAATGAGTGAATGAATGGATGAATGAATGCATCGTGCTGGCTAAGGTTCACCATCTATAAGAGTTTCATTAAAGTCTGTCCATGAGATATTTTGCTAACAGACAGAAAGGGTTAACGCCAACAAGTGATGTCATGGTTTTAAGCAAAAATACTGCACAACATTTAAGGTTTGGATCATGTTTTGGGGATGATGCTAAGCTAACACCACGCCCAGTTTTAGCTCAATATCTGTGAAATCAGCTGATGTAGCAATTTTTGTGTTTGCTAAGGTCATTTAGCCGTGGTGGCCATCTTGAATGGGGTTTACATCCAATGATTACATTCTGAGAGTTTCATTAAAATGCATCCACTGATATTTTTCTAACGCTACAAACTATTATCATCATCTTCGGCAGTGGGGGATAATAAACGACATCTGTCTGATTGTGACGAGCAGAAAAAAAACAAAAAGATCTCTTTGGTTATTCAGCCTGGGGTAATCAGCCACAGAACATTTTACTGCTGGAACCAGGAGGGGAGATAAATACCTGCAGGTTCAGGCGCAAACATCCTTCCATCTGTAAGAAAACCTGAACGTGAGAAGAAGATGGAAGAAGCACAAAAGGGTCTAAAAGTAGGGAGAAATCTTCTAAAACGAGGGCTGAAAGATTCCTCTCTGACCACAGAAAGTTCTCCCAGCCACGACAGCGTGGACTCTGAAAATTTAAAAGAAACTAACATAAAGTCTTGTTGCTTCAACTAAAAATGCGCCATCTTTAAAGCCATAATAGCAGTGCTTTTCATTTGAATTTTCGTGCTTTTAAGGCAATTTCTCCATCATTAAACGACTGTTTGGGGGATTATGTGACTCAAACTCATCAGGGTTTCTGTAAAAACTGTCCGAAGTGTCCTCGAATGTAAACAAATGACTTGTAGTTGTTGGCAACTGATTTTACTCATTCATTACAAATTATGTGGTTGACTTTTGGTAGTGAATGATGCGTATTTAGTGGTTATTTTTATCATAGATGGTACACATTGACATGAAACACTGGGAAATCGTCTGTTTGGACAGCTAATATGGCTGTGGCTTTGTGAGACGCCACTCATCCACAACGAGAGACGGAAGCTGCCAATCAAAGCGTGACCCCAGCCGTCCCCCTCCCATCAGGCGACTGCCGGCCCTGGAATTTGCTGCAGATAGTCTGAGCCACTGCAGACGCTCGGACTGAAGCGTTTCACACGCTGTCACGACTGGTGTGTGTGAGCGGCTTCATTCGAGCTCTTTGGGGTGGGGGAAAACGGTTTTAGGTACCAGGACATGATTAAAAAAGATAATTGAAGTGACTCAAAACGAAGCACTCACACGTCAGATGAGCGGGGTCCAGTCCTGGTCCTGGAGGGCCGCCATCCGGCGTGTTTCAGATATTTCTCAGGTGTGTCACAGCAGAGAAACACCTGAAACATGGAGGACAGTGTCCCTGGTCCTGTATGAAAAGCGTATGAAACGACAACCGAGCAGCTCCAGCAGAAATAATTTGAAATAATCCAGATATACAGATGAGTTCATGCAAAACCAGCCCAAACCATCAGCCCTCCTCCACCGTGCTTTGTTCATGAGCTGGTCTGAGCTGTGCTGCCACGTTCCTCTCAGAGGGACGGGGTTTTCTCTTGGTGATCAGTCCAAAGAAAGACACAGCTGTTCAGTATTTCAGTATAAAAGTCATACATACGAGTTCTGATTGACGTCTCACCTGAGACACTTTCTCAGTCGTCTTAAAAAACTTCACTAATTAACTCCTGTAATGTTTAATATGCATGCATTTTGCACATAGAGCTGTTACTCTTCTCAACATGTGACTAAAACTCTATCTTTTAAAACAACGGATCCAGATTATGATCCGGATCGAACTGTTTCTGATTCACGCTGTGGCCTCGGTGGAGGTTTCCTCCCATCTAAGTTTTTATTCTGAAATGATACACAAAGCTTGAGTCAGACAATCAAAGAAACAAACCCGTTAATAACATCAGACTGGATCGTGTTTAATGAGCTCCTGCTTCATCTCATCAGTCTGATAAGATCTGAAAAGTCAGGAAGGACTAATATTTGCAGCAAACCTCTGTTTGCACACACCACATGTGCACGGGGAGAGGCGTGTGTGTGTGTGTGTGTGTGTGTGTGTGTGTGTGTACAGGAGCTGGGAGGATTATGGTTGGGGGGGCGCGCGCTGTAGGGGGGTTGCCAGCCTCCGAGGGGGTGGGGGGTGAAGTGGATTTCTTCTCTCATCCATTTTTCATGGCCTTTCTCCCCTCAGATCTGCAGCCTCTGTACATACGGCTGACAGGTCGATTCTCTTTCATCTTTAAGCATCTTTTAGGGACTCTCTGTGTGAGTCTGCTGGTGCAGTGGGGGGGTTGGTGCCGATGGAGGCAGGGATGGGTCAAGGTTGAGGCGTGCTGTGTTTCGACTCCCTCTCACACCGCTGCCTGAGAAGATGATGCTCGTTTGCTGATGTTTTCTGCCTTTCGATCGAAGCAGGCAGCTCCTGGATCTCCCTCTGACCGTCACAGGATACCAACTTCTAAATATTTTAGTGAAATCTATGTTTTCCACAGAGCAGATGGCTCTACCTCAGACGAATATTCTGGAGGCCGTATATAAACGTTGCTGTTTAATTGCAGATTATGTCCCTCGTGGGTTAATTCAAACACATGTCCATTAAAAGCAGCTTTGAATAATTAACCAACCTTGTTTGTGACCTCCACAGTGTTTCTTTTCTAAGCTACAGACGCCTGATTTAAATATTACAAATTTAAAAAGACAATTAAAGCAATTAGGAACAATTATAGTTATTTTGGTAACAAAGTCTTTAGCCGTTGGGTTGTAATTAAATGAAGGTGGATAAATTTAAAACAGATGGATTATAAAGACCAGTTGATGACCTTTGAAAAACCAAATAGTTTTATCTTATTTACAGTAGGCTGTCAAACACTAGATTCTGTTTTTTTTTTGTTGCTTTATAATCTGGAATTTCAATGGATTTAAGTTCTACTAAGAATAAATCTTTCAGATTAATAAAAAATAAAACTGAAAACTGATGCCTGCGTGTATGCGTGGACTTAAACCACCTTTTGTCTGTCCACCTAAAACATTGGACTTTTGGTCCAGTCTTCACGACCGAACTGCTGCAGCTCCTTCAGGTTGGATGGATGTTCAACAATCTTTAAACCAAACCTGAGATTCTCAGTTGGGTTGAGTTCTGGGCTTTGATTGGACCATCCAGCTGTTTGTCCCGTTGCTTCAGCTGTCCTCAAACACCTGGAAGACTCCAGGAGGTTCTTCTCTGTGGGGATGAGAGGTGATGTTTGGTATCTGACCACAGGTTTGAGGAAGCCCAGCTCTGTGCAGCTCACAGTGGCCCGATGGATCGATGTTCTCATCTCTGCAGGAGAGCTGCAGCTCCATCAGGGTCATCTCTGGCTTCCAGGAGGTTTCTGAGCTTAGGTGGTTTGCTGTGGTGGCATCAAATGCAGCGAGCGATTTGAGTTCTTACCAAGTCAGTTAGGAGCTGCTGGTTCCCCAACAGCAGAAGATGCTGACAGCTAGTTAACTCTTGTTGCCTAGCAACAGTGTTTCTAGGACTTAAACCTACCGAGCTCCAAGAAACCGTCTCCTTGACCTTCGGTCTTTAAAACACCAAACTTTAGATGTTGATTCAAAGTTCATGTGTTTATTAAAATGTTTTATTTAAACTATCATGAGTTAAATTCATTCTTAAACAGATCTGAGGTTAAAAAAGTTTTCTTTTTTTGACTTTGACAGCTGACGGAGGAAAGGGCGTTCTGGCTGCGATAAAGGACGGCGTGCGGTCGCCGCAGACACCGAGGAGAACCTCTTCATCCCCTCATGTTCTGCTCGGCTGAAGGCGCTTTTCTCCCGCCGACAGCTTGGATTTCATGCTTTCATGCTGGTCTGTGTGACAAAACTGACAGATGTTTCCGAACTCACCAGAAATGCTTATCTGGACTCGAGCAACACGGAGCGAAGAGGGAAACGCTCCGTCTCGGCGTGCACACGGGACGTTTGGGAATGGGGTAACGGTGGAGAAAAACCCGACGGCACAGGCAACCTGCTGGATGGGTTACTGACACTGCATGTCCTGATTTACCTGTTCACACTTGGCAGGTTATTGAGACCTGCCAGAAAGAACAAAACAATCAGATTTACTTCCTTCATAATCTCTGTAAAGTCAGAATGAGATTGAGAGAAAAAAGCTGCAAATGTTGCATATTTAAAGCACCTTCTCTGTCCTGTCACCAGTCTGAGGGATGGAATATGAAGGTCAGATTACCTTACAAACCTGTGAGATCATAAATTATCCTCAGTGATGAGGACCTGAAGCTGCTGCACAACAACTCCCTGGGTTAAAAAGAAGAAAAGACAGCAAAACATTTAAAATCGCCGGTCTGCTCTTCAGAGTTATGGGCCAACATCTCTGGAGTTTAGTGCTGAGGATCACCAAATCCTTTAAGAGTTTTATGTTTAGGTTTAGTTAAAAAGAAGCAAATGATCTGTTAATAATAATGAAGGGAAAACATCCTTTTTTTTACTGTTTAAAAATGCCTGAACAGGACTTTTTCTTGGAGAATGACATTAAACAACTAGAAGCACTCAGAGAACAAACCTCCACCGAGGTCCCAGCGTCAGTAAAAGATATCCGGATCATGACCTGGATCAGAACCAGAATTTAATCCAGTGTTTGTTTGTTTCAACCCCAACATTTCCAGAACATTTCCTCCAGATCTGTTCTTTAGTTTGTACCTGATCTTTACCGACAGACAGACAAACAAACCAACGGACACAACCGGAAACAGAAGAGTCACATGGAGGAGCAGAGACAAGGTCTGTGACCTTTGACCCCATGAAGCCTCAAAATCAGAAGGCATCATCTTTGACCCATGAGGTGTCCAGCTGTGCAGTTTGACGTTCCTACATCACACTGTTAGAGTTAGAGCACAGGATCGCCGTTGACCTTGACCTTTGACCCCGAACTTTGACCGGATCAGCACCAAATTCTAATCCCTTGTTCCTTGTACCATGTCGGACGTTTTCTGGAAATTTGCATAAAAATCCGTTCATATCTTTTTGAGCACAGACAAACCAACACTCCAAAAGCTGTAGCTGTAGCGGCCATCTTGAATTGGGTTGAATTCAACAGTGACTCAGCTGTAGACGTACAACCAGGGCTCACTTTCTGACAGTTTCATTAAAATTCATCCCAGTGTTTCAGGAGATATTTTGCTAACAGACAAACAGGGTTGAGATCTTTAGTTTAAATGATAAATGTCACGCAGTGTAGTGCTTAAAGTATGTGATTGGAATGACTCTCAGCTACTACCGCACCAAGTTTTAGCCCAATTTCCACTAAATTGAACAAATTATAGCCATTTCTGTGTCTTCTAAGGTCAGTTACCTGTGGCGGCCATCTTGAATTTGGTTGGCTCTAAAAGTTATCAGTTGTAGATGTTCATCTGGTGACTATTTTCTGAAAGTTTGATTACAATCTGTCCTAACGTTACAAAAACATGAGAAAAAACATCAGCAGAGAACCATAAAAAAATAACCTTTTATTCTCTTAAAATCCTTAATAAATTGGGTATTTGTCTGCTGAATTACTGCCATCCTTCCAACCTATTTATCTGCTGGTTTTCTAAAAAGCTAAAATAGCAAAATGACAAAATCTGACATCCCTTTGGATGAAGTCATCTCTTCAGATAAAGAATTATTAACCTAAAATGCATTTTGTCAAATAACAACAAACTAAAGCAGCACCTGATGTCCTGGTTTTAGGAGTAACCTGAAGGATATTATTGCGTATTTTGTTGGAGAACTACGAAGCCTTTATGGGGAAGATAGTTGAGTAGAGCAGCTAAAATTAGCAAATAATAGTGCAAACTGCTGCGGCGGATCAGCTGAGAAGCCTCATCTATAAATCAGAGGTGACTACGGAGTATGAAGACTTTGCTCACAAAGAAACTCCAGGTTTTAAAAGCGCACCTCCCTTCCACATGTGTGGGGCGTGATTTGCATACAGATGGAGTGTGTCTGCAGGAATCGCTGCCTTTGTGCTCCTTTCACTGCAGAGGTAGCCATGGCACTAGAAGTTATTGGATCTTGACTTTTTCTTCAAAGGGCAGGTTTTAGGTCCCACCTGTGAATGGACCGCATTCAGAACGAGAAGGGGTGGTAATCCATCTGCTGCCGACACACACACACACACACAGATGGTCTCTGAAGAACAGAAGCATCCCATGTGTCTAGTTACAACATGAAAGCAAAGGGGACGCAATTTAAGGAAAGCCCTATCCGCCCATCCCCACCGAACTCCTGAATGCTTGGTGACACTTTACAGCTGCTGATCTTTAAAGGGATAGTCCGGCCTTTTTTAACCCATCTTCTGTCAAATAGTCCTCAATATTAGCACCTTAAAGTCTGTCACCTTTCCTGATTAGGCTAATAGCTACCCAAACAGGACTTAAAAAGGCTGAAAAAACAAGTTATTTAAGAAAGCAACACCGATGTGACATTAAAGCTGCATCATTTGATGTTCTGCACAACATCGTTCGTTTAGTTTGTCGCCGTTTTCTTGCTACGAGAGCGTGCGTGAGATCTTGTACGATACGGTGACGTCAGTTAGCACTCAGAGTGTGTTGAAGGTGACCCTCAGCTACCACCACACCAAACTTCAGCTCAGTATCTGTGAAACTGACTGAGTTAGCTGAAGGTCGATCAGCTGACGTGGACAGTTGTAGATGAACAAGATGGCCGCCACATCTAATCAACCTAAGCAAAACATGAAAATGGCTAAACCGTAACTAAATTTGGTGTGGTAGTAGCAGATAGTTGGCCTAAAAATATATAGATCTCGCATGAAATCGTCATTTACAAAGTTGAAGCCGTATTTTTGCAAAATTACCAGTAAATAATAAATATGAGGTTGGTGTTACATCTAGATTTAAATATTTAGATTCAAAACAAAAGACGTTTTGGACATCAAACACATTTTATTTCAACTTAATGCCGTTTAATCCAACACAGTTAGTGCACATGCAAAGTTTAAATATTCACCGTATGTTTGTACCGAGATCTTTGCTTCGAAAGTTCAATATTTTAACATTTAGGTCATAAATTAACAAAAACTTAAGCATTACTGAAAACACTGCCCACGATGAGTAAACACGTTTAACAAAGCAGAAAATACATGATCGACTTATAAATCAGCAGTGATTGGTTTCAAAACGTTCTGAAAATATAGATATATTTTTTTTAAAAAACACAAAATCAGTCAGACACCAGAATAAAATAAAAAAATACAAACATTTCTTTCATTTAAAGGTATTGTGTGTAGGATTTTTACTGATATTGGACAGATGAATGAGTGCTACAAACTCGGAGCCACTTTAGAGCTGAAAACGTTTATTTTTCAGCTTCCTGTCTGATTGTAAAGAAGCAACAGAGACAAGACTCGAACACTTTGTCAAATAAAGTGTATTTTTTTTAGATTTGTGACATTTATCCACCGATCAAACAGCAATACAGCTCGTTTTGAAGAATACTACACATAGCACCTTTAAATTTATTACCCTCTTTGCACTAATTATTAAAAGCACAGTAAAAAAATGTCAAAAGAAAACAAAAACATCACGGCTGAAGAAGCAAACACGACATATCCGAGGGGGTACATCTATAAAATTCAGTTTTCTGTCACAGAGAAGCTTTAAACGTCGACTCTTCGGGTGTTCTGCTGAGTTTATCAAAAATGCCTCAAAACCAAGAAAACCGACAACAAATCCTTTTTCTTGTCGGCCTGAGTGATGGAGGTAGACGTGCTGGGCTCGTGGTTAAAATCCAGCTTAGGCAAGAAGAGCTTCACCAACCGTTTATTTACCTTAAATGTTAGAGTTCCTGTGTGTCGAAGTGGCAGAAATATGGCTTGGCTGCGGCTCAGTCTGTAACCTCACTTTGAACCGTCAAAAGCGTACCTGTGGTCGTTAAAACTTGCAGAACCGGTCGACGGAAAGCAGGCGGTTCAGAAAATACCGAGAGGATAGATGTCTTGGACGAGGACACGAGGCTACAGCCAGCTGTTAGCGCCTCGCAACGGCTAGAAAGTCACAACAAATACCTCTTTTGTTTATGGAGAACGCGTTTATTTTAGGGGAGATCAAGATGCTCGAGTTTTATCGAAAACTTTTAAATATGAAGAAAAAGAAAACCCATGGATGTAAATGGATGTCTTTCGTTTTCTAATGCAGATGCAAAGCTGGCCAAGAAAACTACTAAACATTAATGTTGTTGATTAGAAAATGTGGAAAGTTTAGTTTTTTTTACGTTGAACACGCAAGCTTTCAAACATCACCAGAAAATAAAATGGCTGAGAACATAAATAAACATAACTCCGTCTTCCCTTCAGGAGCCGAACGGTCCTTTCACAGAGAAGCAGGATGAACCAGGTGAACCTGAAGTGCTGCCTCGCTGCCGGATTCCCTTTTTTTAACTCTGCAGCTTGTTTTCAGCCGATCAGGATGCCCCTCGGTTAGAAACTCCTGACTGCTGGTCATCAGTTCAGGGGGGAAACCCGGAGAACAACACGCCTGTGTCTCGTTTTTACAATCGACCTGATATCTTAATAGCGGCAGCACACAAGCAACCTCCTGGTTTCTCTGCAGTTTCTGAAAGCAACCATTTCGAGCGGCGACTTTCCAGTCATTTATTTGGACTTTGGCTGCTTTTCCGTTTATTTCTCAGCCTGGTTTTTGGACCCGATCAGACACTGGAAGTCCTAAATGTAAAACGACGGTTTTAAACCCGACCGAACATCCCAGTTCTCCACATTTGACAGGAACATTCAGTTACAGACTGGCCTTAAAGTTAAATGGCTTTTGTTTGTCACATTTTATTGAGTTAAATCAGAAGCAAACTGACATGTTGTGAATGCATTTCGTTTATTATCTGCTTCTACTCCTAAATGTTTATGGCTAACCCTTTAAAAATGTGAATAATGTACTTTTCCTAAAACAAAAAAAAGAGACATTTTTGTTATTTTTCTACATTACTGGATAAACAGGACCATAAAAAACGGAGTACAAAATGATTTTTTTTTTTTATCAGGTTCTCCAATAAGATACACCAAAACATTAGCAGGAATCCAGTTTGATTTAAATCAAATAAAACAGCTTTTGATCCTTTAAGTAGCATCTCACTGGGCTGCGAGTGACTCTAACTGGGATTAAAAAAGGTGAATTTTCTGTTTTAGTCTCCCTGAATTCTGTGGTCGTGTTTTTAGTGGCCAGTTTTTAAAAATCGTGGCTTTTCGTCACGTTTATGGCTTGTAAAACTGAACTCTTATTTTGTTGCGAGTATGATTTAATCTACTGGAGTACGCTTCAGAAATGAAGACGGGGCAGTTTGCAGCATCCGTCGTGGAGGATTCAGGTCCAGGAGGGGAAACCCAGACATCTCTCTCCCCTGCAACAC
>NC_051448.1:4776773-4811950 GCF_001649575.2 Kryptolebias marmoratus
AACACACAGCTCCTCCTGGAGGATCCCAAGGAGTTCCCAGTCCAGGGAGGATAAATAATCCCACTGGTCTCGGGTCCAGGGGTCTCCTCCCTGTGGGATATGCCTAAAAAACCTCCAAAGGGAGACATCCTAATCAGATGCCCGAACCACCTCAGCTGACAGTGTTCGACGTGGAGGAGCAGCGACTCTAGCCCGGCATCTCTACAGAGGAAGCTCATTTCAGCTGCTTGTATCGCGTTCTTTCAGTCCTTGTCCACATCTCATGTTCAGAGCTGAGGGTTGGACCAGGAAATTTACAGCTCAGCTCCTTCTTCACCACGACAGAGCAAACCAAACGTCCGTATGACTGAGGATGAAGCTCCTAATCCAGCAATCCATTTCCCTTTCCACCCCCAGATGGGAACCATGGCCTCGGACTTTAAGGGGCTGACTCTCATGGGACGTAAAAATGTCTTTTAACGGCAACATTTCTAGACATTTTGGAGACTCCTTCACGGATCTCATTCACCAACTAGCCGCCAAAAGGTCACAGCCCAGTGAGACGCTGGCTTCGTGTCTTATAAATGATGAGAATCAGGTAAAATAATGACTGGTGTGGTGAATAATGTTGTCACAAGGAATTCTTAACAACAGCTGCCTTGTTAGTGATACGGCTCAAACTCACAGATCATCCCATTTTTTCCCCCCATAAAGGTGCAGTTTCTGAAAGTACTCGCTGCAGTTTGAACAAAGGTTTTACATCCTAATATTAATTTTCAAACTGATTTAGCATTTCGTTTTGGTGCTTCTTTAAATGAAAGGAATTATCAGCAATTGTTTTAATGTTTTAAGGAAATGTATAAAACATAGTTGAGCAGGACGTAAAATATATTTGTGTATTCAGACAGACAGGAGCTCGGTGACAGGGAGGAGACTCGTATGGCTTCAAGGGTTAAGCATGTGTGCATATATTGAAATGTAGTTTGGGCAGAAATTACTCCCAAAATATTTAAGGACGTGTAAAACCAACATCGGCTTGGTTTGAGAAGCTGTTTGTCTATCCGTGCTGGTAATAAGACGCCAGGCGCCAGGCTGATTCAGCAAAATTACTGATAAGTCACAAACTGATTGTCGGCTGTTCGTGTTGTTCGACAAATCCAACAGGCCTGCAACAAGTCATCGCTTTGTGAAGGGTGCACAGATCTGTTTGGAGACGGCGTCCATTTTTCTAAAGAAAGATGGGGACCCTGGACATCTCTGATGGAGTGGGCTTTTTACGGCTTTATTTTCTCCTCATTTTGAGACGTTATCTGCTATAAATGAGGATGTTTTCTCTGTAGGAACACTATTGCCTTAGTTTCAGTTCTTGCATATATTTTTAAACACTTCTACGTGGGAGTTTCTTTCCACAAATGAAACAATTAATGAAGTACAAGCCCTTTTCAGTGAGAGGAGAAAACGCCAACCGACAGGATGGAGAAAAGAAGCTTTGTCGTCCGCGGCGGATTCTGAAATGTGATGTTTTGAGACTGTAACTACGTGCTGGTCGTCGTCACATTCAGAGATTTGTTTTGAATATGACCAGAGTTTGATCATTTACACCTGAGATTTGGCGAAACGCTGCTGATGTTCACCTTGTAAGATCAAGTTTGACCATTTTCTTTTGAACGCACGCTAATTTTTGATTAAGGTCTTGAAAAGACATTGATTTGCACTGCAAATCAAAAAGTTAAAAGAGAAAAGCCTCAATTTGCTCCTGTTTTCATTGTCAACTTCCCTGAAGCATTTAGTTTTCCATCTTCGTAACAAAAAGTGAAAACTGGATTTATTTGTGTTGCTGTCCAACACATGAGTCAAACACAAAGCCCTAGGGATGGAAAACAAGGCATATAAAAATACCTTTAATTTGAAACTCTTTTGTTTAAACAAAAATAAACATTTACTTTAATTTCTACACAAATAATAATAGACAAAGTTTAATTTCTGTCCAAAAATTTTGGTAAAACACCTTAAGTATCTGCCTTTTTTATTTTTTAAATCAAAAATATTGACCGAGTTAACCAGTTGTTGGACCCAGGTTTTAATTTTGCCACTGTTTTTTGTTTTTTATTATTGATTTTGACAACTCTGCTGTACAATATGCTCCTGAAGGCGGTAATCTGACTGGGCTGCCACTAGTTGGCGACTCAAAAACGTTAGAAAACTGCGAGACGATTGGAAAGGTTTCAGTTCAGTCTCACTAAGATCCGAGCGTCTGTGACCCACTGACCAGTGAGCCGTGCAGCCACGCTCGACAAGCCAATTTCTGAAGATCAGTTTAGGTGCCGGGATTGCAAAGCTGTATTATTGGCTGTGCACATTATTTCGTTGGCAGCCGACCCCGTGATTAGGATTTATTCCGTTGAACGTAAGCGTTTCAGTCGGCTCCGACACGCCTGAGACGCCCAACCGTTTGAAGAGAAAGTCTGCATCACAACCCCGAGCCTCTGCGAAGACGCTGGGGAACCTCGCGAACGCCTTGAGACGTTTCAGAGACTCTCTCACGAGTCGCCAACGAGTCGCCAACAGTCGCGGCCTAAACTGAGATTGTGCTTCAGTACCACAGCGTGTTGAAAACAGAAAAATAGCCCCTCTGCTGAGAGGAAGGTGTGATTGAGGGTTTAAACACTGATTGCTGATTTGGAATACTATAATTAATAAGAAGGTAAGTTTTAAAGGCTGAGAACGGGATAACTTTCATACAGTTTGCTTAAAAGCTTCAATCATTACAAAGCTCGGTGTTTGACTCAGTGGTTTCCAAACTTTTCAACTTATGACCCACAAAATAACAACAGCAGAGACTTGTGACCCCAAACATCCCTGGTTAAAAGATATTAGCATCGCTACAAAGCCAATTAAACAAAGAAAAACTGACAACACAAACAGTCTCAACCACTATTGTCCTGCTTTTATATCCAATTATAACAACTGCTTTTATTTCTTGTAACACTTGTGGCTAAAATACACTTCCTTTTTAAATTTCATTTGATTTCATCTGAAGACCAGCTGGTGTTTCCAAGCCCACGGTTCTCGGTCACATATGAAAGGACTCCACTGTTTTGTGTGTATTTTTAATGGTTATTGTCCAATAAAAGCATCACAAAATCTATTTGCGCTCAAAGCACGGCTTCTTATCCAAGAACTAATTCTTTTGATGCAATTTTAGGACTCTAAACTTTAAGCAAACTGTGGCATTTAACACTTTACTGTTACAGTTTACAGCAGGGGAAGAGTCAGATTATCTAAATATTACTTAAGTGCATTATACTAGTATGCTAATATTCTGATAATATTAATAAGTGACAAGTTAGATCCTGTAGATTCTCATTTTAAGAACAGCAGTTCTGGGCTGAAGTAAACCTAACATGGAGCGTTTTGAACGCTTCAGAAGTGCCGAAAAGCCGAAAACAAGAGTGGACAATGACGAATGGCTTCTTCTCAACCAACGTTGTGTCTTGGAGGTGAACAGTTTCATGCAGATAACATTCAAGACCTACATTAAAAGCAGCGGAGCCTCCCTTTAGTTGTGCAGGCGAATGAGTTCAGTGATATGTGGCTGTCTGAAAGTGATGGCACAGCAAATGAAATGGTTAGCATATCTTGTTGGTTTTCTTTTTTCTTAAAAAAAACGGAGAACGATAAGTGCCAGAGACAACCAGCTGAGGCATTTTTTTTTTTTTAAGAGGGTTGTACGTAAAATTTAAAAAAGTGATTCGAACAGAACTTCATGAGACCAGCTGGTAATAAGAAGAGAAGCCCACCCTTCATCATGTACCAATAAGCAAAAAGGCAACACAGGACGGCGAGCCATGAAGGGGGGCGGTGTGTGTGCTGGGCCGGTGTTTGATTTAAGGTGGAATAAATGACAGAGAGAGCCACTAGTTAAGGCTAGTTACACATTAGTAGAGATCTTGTACTTGGGAGACATGTTATTATGGAACCAGATGAAACTAAAAATGACGCCCATGGTTTTGGGTATACGCTCGTCGTAAGCAAACGTCATGGCCTCGTGCAGCGGGACTTTGACCACCTCGATGAACTCCCCCTCGTGCGGCTCACCTCCGCCCGCGCTGACGCAGTTGTCGTCGGACACCTCGGCGTAAAACATGGTCTGCTTGGCGCCCGTTACACCCACGCCGGATCTGTGGGGGGAGAAACAGGATCTTCTGATAAGAACAGTCAAGGAAAAAATAAAACTTCTTTCAAAACCTTCTTGGTTGGCATATATGTAGCTTTAGAAGCTACATGTCCTCCTGACAACCAGCAGTTTAGTTTGTCCTCTTTTTGCCATCTACAGAGGACGTTTAGGGCTTTTCAATGGTACCAAACATGAAGGGGTGGGGCTTTGGCACCTTACAAAGATTAGGGAATTTTAAAAACTTGTGATTGGACATTATTTTTTTCCCTGCTAATCAGGAGGGTATTTTCATTTTCTGATTTTTCTGTTTCCATCAGCGTGTTCTAAAGCCTTTTGTGCGTCTAAAAAAGGTCTAATCCCAAAGCATGAGGTTCAGTCCACCGGGCTGCAGCAACACCCCCATGGCTCTCATGTGGGTGAAGTTGATACAACAGAAGCAGCCCACACATAACAACGCTCATAGACAACACCAACAGAGCTGGAGGACGTGTTCAAGTCAAATCAAAAACATACGTAGGAGAGCCCGCCCGGCTGCTACAGTCGGATGTGGGACTGGTAGATCCTGGCTCCGTTAAACGCTCCGTCGACCCTCAGGCAGCTAATAGAATCTGCTGACAGAGACGAACGGTTTTCCTGACGCCTGACTCGCTCACACAACCACAGCACTTTCAGCTTGTCAACCAACAGGTCTGGGATCCCACATCTATGAGCCAAAGTTTAAATACAGATACATGACAGGTCTTTTTACACTGATTTTAAATTAAATAATTAGGTATTAATAAAGATACTTAACCTACTGATTATAAAGATAATAACCACGCAAACAGTCTGTGGGATTTCCTCTACTTAAATAGAGCCAAATTAAAACTTATTTACAAAAACTCTAAATTGTTCCTAGATGTGACAGAGCGGTAATGCTTGTTTGTCTCATTTGTCTCTATGTTCCTGTGATGGACTGAAGACCTGTCCAGGGTGTCCCCCGTCTCTCAAACAGTGACTGCTGGAGACAGACAGCAGCTCCCCACGACCCTGGATGGATGGACGGATGGACGGATGGACAAATAGAAACTCTAAATTGTCCCTTGGTGTGAGTGAGACTGAATGGCTGTTTGTCTCCATGTGTCCCTGTGATGGACTGAAGACCTGTCCAGAGTGTACCCCGTCTCTCAAACAGTGACTGCAGGAGACAGACAGCAGCTCCCCACAACCCTGGATGGGTGGATGGGTGGATGGATGGATGGATGGATGGATGGATGGATGGATGGATGGATGGATGGATGGATGGATGGATGGATGGATGGATGGATGGATGGATGGATGGATGGATGGATGGATGGATGGATGGATGGATGGATGGATGGATGGATGGATGGATGGATACTCTAAATTGTCCCTTGATGTGAGTGAGACTGAATGGTTGTGTCCCTGTGGTGGACTGAGGACCTGTCCAGGTGTCCCCCGCCTCTCGCACTGTGACCGCTGGAGACAGACAGCAGCTCCCAGCGACCCGGAGAGGAAAAAGCAGGTAAATAACTGAACTGAACGGAATAAAAGGTTCATTGCTGACCTGTATGAAGTAATCCTCTTCAGTTTGGAAGCGGGCACGTCGTAACCACACTCCTCCAGCACCTCCTGCCGGGCGATCTCCTCCAGGGAGAGGTCCGGTTTGTCCACCAGGCCGGCGCAGAGCTCGTAGGTGACCCCCGCTGAGGCCGGGGGCCACTGGGACGAGCTCTCCTCCTCTGAGGCCGGCTGGGCCTCCTGAGACTCCGAAGCTTCGCCCTCCTCGGTCTTTTCAGCAGCCTGAGGAGTCTTCGTCTTTGCCTTTTCCCACTCACACATGTACACAGCTGCAGGTGAGAGAATAAGGAGAAATGGTGATTAAACAGAATAAAGACTTATAAAACATTTCTCAAGTTAAAAGCCGAATGTTATCCTTGTTGCCATTTTTCTCCCAGCAGCATTTATAAATGAAGGGAGGAGAAAAGTATATCAAGGCCCAGACTTCCTTGAATTTAGCGCACTGCGGAGTGAAAAAGCCTCTGGCGACTTTTAACAAAGGAGGTTAAGCTTTGTACAGTAATGGGGGCTGCGGTGGTCTATTTATGAGTCTACATTTCAACAAATCAGTTGACTGAACAGAGTTTACATTGTGCTTTTTAAGTGAAATTGCCCACAGGATGTTTGACAGTCTAATCTTGGACCGGTGTCACGAAAAAGAAGAAAAAGCTGCACAGTTTATGAATCTGTTTTTTGCTGCCGGTTTGCCGCTTTGTGAACAAATAAGAAAACCTACCTGGACGGAACTGCTTGACGAGGATGAAACAGTGTGAGGTGGTGTTGAAGATCAGCACCGATACGCTGCAAAATCCAGAGGGGGGAAAAAAAAGCCAAAATCACACAAAACTGGTTAAAACTTCTGCACAAACGACATGTAACTGCAGGGGAAAAATAAATCTTCAGAAAGCATCAATTCCAAGACAATAATAATGATGTTTTCGTTCCTTCGGCTGCTGTTTCGGCTGTTGCCACAGTGAGCGAACTCAGCGGAGGCCTTTTCCTGACGCAACCTGGATTCAAACCAGATTCAGGATTACAAGACGGCTGACCACTGAGCTGCCGCAGCCTCTAAAGACAACAATAAAAATAATGATAATAACTAAAAAAACGTTGACCTTTGACCCCATGAACCTTGAAATCAACAGTGATCACCTTTGACCAATGAGGTGTCCAGCTGTGGAGTTTACCATTCCCGTTATACAGCTGCAGATCTGGAGCACGGGCTGACCTTTGACCCCTAAACTTTATTTACTTATTCCTTGTATCATGTTTGATACTTCCTGAAAATTTCCTGAAAATCCGTTCCTAACTTTTTGAGTAATCTTGTCCACAGACAGACAGACGCTACTAAAAACATAACCTCCTTTACAGAGGTAATAATAATAATAATAATAATAGTTTTTGGTATTTTGACACAGATCTCTTGTTTAGAAATGACAATTAAACCTTTTATTCTGCATGACTGCACATATCTTAACCTTCAGTGATTCACAGCACGCCGCCTGGCCGAGCGTATTCCTGTGTCGGACATTTCCTGCGGTAAAAATAAAGTGATACTAAAACACCCTCCACTTCTAAAATAAGAACGAGGATCCAGGGATCAGGAGGTCAAACTGTTGGGAATTTGACTCGTCGCTGCGAGGATCTGGAAATGAAAGTAGAGCGAAGGTCCCGGTGAACTGTGGTCGGGTCGCTGCGGGCGGTTGTTGTTTTTTTTTGTGTTTGTGCGCCGCCGCAGGCTTCAGAACCGGGCTCTGTGTTGGGAAAGCGGATGCGCCTGAGGCGGCAGGAAGCCCTGCCCTGAGTTTCCCATGCTGAAAGGGAACCAGGAGGCTGCTGTTAAAATATCAGACCCACTTCGGTAATGATTTCATGTCTGCAGATGAGCGTTTTCAGGAAAAAGGTTGGCCCACAAAGTTTATCTAAACTCATCTTTACACTCAGTGGGTCACACATTTTACTTTGATAGATTTTCATTTCTGCTGGAGGAAATCAAAATAAAACAATTAGTTTATTCAAATTAAGTAGCTTTATTTGTTCAGAATTCTGCATATTAATTTAACCGTGCATATATCAAAACGTTCAGCTCAGAAGAATTATTTTTTAAAAGTTCCCACATAGATCTTTAAAAACATAACTGTCTTTGAAATCTGTTTTTATCTTTTAGCTGCTGTTCTTCTACTTCTAGCTAATCATTTTCAAGCCTTTTGCTACGTTCACCTCGCTAAACTTAGCTTTTAGCTTTCATTCTCCTACTTGTAGCCTTGTGCTTCTGTCCTGCTCCTTCTAGCTCGTTTTTAACTTCTTCACCAACTCTCGGTAAAGTCGTTCAGCTGTCAGCATTCCCACTGCGCTTCTGCAGAAAATACCAACGTCTCTAATTATAATCCGCACTTTAAAAGCTGAAACGGCCGGCGTCAGTAAAGGGTTAAAGAGTAAAAGTTGTTTTCATTCAGAAATTGAGCGAGCCAGTCGTTACACCGGATCAGCTGCATTCTTATTCGGACAGCTAGTCAGGACTTGTTTTAAAGGTTTAAATAAACTGAACTTGACTGTGTACAAGTACAGCAGGTAATACTTGAACAGGGAAGTATTTTTAGATGCTTTCTCTGTGGCTCTTTAAGCAAAGTCCAGAGCTAGGAAGGCAATAAGAAGCAGGCATTAAAAACAATAATATATATATCATTTAGCCTAAATGTCTACAGTTACCAGACTACATCTTCCTGTGTGGTCGGCCTACAGGTCAGTCATGTGTCTGCTGATAATTACAAACACTTCTGATCCTTTTCACACCAGCAGCTACAGAAACAGCAGCTCGTCGGTCCACTTCCTGTTTCAATCACTTCTTTCCCGTCCTTCCTCCCACTGAATGAACAGAAACAAAAACAGCCTTTTCCCACCGGCTTCTTCCAAAACTAAAACGCAGCAGGGACTCCCTTCTGACCTGCGGCTTTTCTTCAGCTGTGATGCTGATGCATCTGTGAATTTTACCAGCTTCTAAGAAACTGAGTGAGGAAAAACTAAACAGCACAGACGCATGTGAAACATCCTGCAAGGGACCATTCCTACTGCGGAGCAGAGACGGATAAAATAACTGCAGTATCCGCAATAAAAGCCGAACACAGACCTGAGAGATGCAAGCTGGGAGTCCTGCGGGGCTGTTAAACATCATTTCTGCTCTTCTGCTGCTGAAAACAGCTGTAATGTTTCAACCAAGGAAAGCCAAAACAGATCTCAGGACTGTTAGACTTCCTCTGAAGGGATCCTGGCTGAACACTGAGGAAACTGGGTAAAAGCAGAGGCTAAAGGCTACAGAGCTTCACTACCAACATACTGTCAATGTATTCTTGTCTCTTGTGACTAGGGTTGGCCATCGAGTCTTGAGAATCGATTGGAGCCGGGACTAACATTCAGATGGGCAACCGTGGACAGAGAGTGAGAGTGTGGCTGAACTTTAATAAAAGAAATTAGCAGTCAGTCGGCTCAGTGCTACACCTGCAAGAAGATTTTATAATGCAACTGGAGAATGCACGACCAGCCTGGCCTAGCGCCGCACCGCGGTCAGAATCAGGTCTTAAATCAACACTGAGGCAGCTAACAAGTTATGCTCGTCATAAAAATGGTGGATCAGCTCAAATGTAAATACCAAGCTAACGTCAGCGCGTGTATTTTTATATAAATAAACGACCTGAAGGTGCCAACGTTAGCCAGGAAGTTGACCAGACGACACCGCGTGCTGCTCCGTCCACCTCCAAAGGGAAGCTCTTGGTGCAACAAACGGAAGAGTGCCACGGAAAGGTTACAGCCTTTATTGCCTCTTAAAAGAACTGGAATCGAGAATCGTTAGGAACCAGAAATGTTCAAATTCAAACGATGCTTAACCCTATTTGTGACAGAACTGAAGAAATGAAGAAGCTGGGATATTTCTCATTTACTAAAACCAATATGAAAGTATTCCCTCATGTTTTGTGAAATTATTGTCTACTTTTTTCTTGAATCAATCAGGACTACAGGCTGCAGGTGCAACTACAGTCAGTTAGTAAAGCTGTATAAATCTTAGTTTGCGTTTATCTCAACTTAAAGAACGAAGAACAATACTGGTGAAGACCCTCTGTTGACCGTGTTGAGATTAGATTTCGTGGCCCAGCTCTTCTGCATTGATCTGATTGATTTGCCTCTGAAAGAAGCTGAAGCACAGATGGTCGATCCGGTCGTTTCATGAGGATTTTTTGCTTCGCTCGTTCACGTAGAAGCAAGAGCACAAACAAAAAAAAGGTCTCACACACTTTAACAAAAATGCAAAACAATCCTGGGTCCTTTCAACAAACGCTCAAACAATTTGCCAGCATTTCCTCTTTAAGAAAAGCTACATGTTGCCACGGGAAATCTTTTCTCAGAAATACAGGTTTTAGGCTTGCTGCTTTCTCTCAGGGGGACTATTTTTACCAAGAACCTGTGTTTGGGGTCAGTGGAGGAGGAAGGAGGGTTGAAATGACCTGAAACTTGCCTCCTGGCATTACGGTACACTGAGGAGGGGAACTGATGGGTTTTTTTTTACATTTCATCCCATGAAGCTTAGACTTTTACAGCCACTGTTTCATTTTGAATAACAAGTTGCCACATCTACTAAAAACAGGCCTGTTTAGTTTAATGGTCCAATCAAAGAAAAATGAAAGATAAGGATAAAAAAAACGCCAGGAAGAAGCAAAGACTGCTTCTGCAAATTCTTTTTAACATTGCATGCTGATAAAAAAAGGTCAGTTTAGGCTAAAAGAATACATTAGAAATAATTTTCACAAAGCACAAAACAAAACATAAAAGTCAAGAACTCAGATCAGAAAATTCATCCTCGTTTTCTGATCCCAGCAGCTACATGGGATTCAGATACTTTAGACACGAGCTCTTCAGATTAGAACATGTTTTGGACATGAACATGCATGACCCAGAGATCGACAGGCATCATCAGGAAGGCTGCTTGCAGACAAAGTCAAATATGTGGAGAGAAAAGAGTCTCAAAAGTCTTCCAGAAGCGTACAAGATTCACAAATGCACCAACAGGTTTTCAAATTCACACATTTAGGAAAAAAAAAGAAACAGATTTACTGGGTTATTTGAAATAATGTACTAAACCAGTGGTGTCCAGTCCCGGTCCCAGTCCTGGTCCTGGAGGGACCCTGTCCTGCATGTTTTAGGTGTTTCTCAGTTCTGACACAGCTGATCTAAATGACAGTGATTAACAGGCTGAGTGAAGACCTGCTGAAGAGCTGAGAAACCTCTAAAACATGCAGGACAGTGTCCCTCCAGGACCAGGACTGGACACCACTGCGCTAAATTAAAACACGTTACTGGATTCTAAAAATGTAAATTTTGTGGACTGCATTGCTGAAATAAACAACCCAAAATGGGCAGGTTATTCTTCTTCTGGAAAACGTTAAGAGAAGCAGCGCCCTTTCCTCTATCAGAGGACAGTGGACACGATGGCGGGGCGTCCACCAGCTGTTCTCTTTTCAGAGGTCTCCACAGCGAGTCATCCTCCTCCATCTAACTCTGTCTTCTGTGTCCTCTGTCCTCCGTCCATCTACCTCCATGTCCTCTCTAACTGCATCCATATGTCCTCTTTGTCTCTAACATCCTTCTACCAATATACCCACTGTCCCTCCTCTGCACATGTCCAAACCGTCTCAGTCTGGGTTTTAAATGTGTACGTTTAAAAAACTGTTCATGCATTTGTGAATACCAATTTTTCTCCACACAAATATGGCTGTTTTTAGGTGGGGTTAGGGTTATTTGATTTGTTGGCAAGAAGCACATTCATGGGAGAACTAGACTGGGACGCCGCATGCACTGTTTTACCTGTCATGAGTTCGCATGAAGTCCCAGGATTTCTTTGTGCCATTCTGTGAAGAAACACATTTAACAGCAATAAGTAAATGCTTTAAAAACATCCTTATTTTAAATATATTGACTGTTCTAACTGAGTGACACAGAAGTGAAAATAAACACTGTTGATATATTAATAACTACACATAACAACTTAATGTAGAAGTTGAAGCTGAAACAGCATAAGTGCCCCCTGTAGGCGGGCTGCGGTATAGGTTTAACTCCATGTTAACACATAGGACATTTGCCTGATTAAAATAAAATATAAATATGATCTGTTTTTCATACAAATCTGCATGGCTTAAAATCAGTGCATCACTTAAAAAAACAATATTTGTGAACTAAAGAAAAAGATCTGATTTATTTAATAGGTTTGCTGTAAAATAACATGAAAAATCCATGTCCTAAACTACACCCGACAGAAACATATACTGAGGCAAAACAATTATTAATAAACCAGAAAAATGTGCAAACAGAGGAGAATTGAAATTTTATAAAACCAAAGGCAATTCCTCCTTGTTTCATTTTATACTGAACAAAAAAAAACAACAAATTTTTGTCTTATACCTACATGGAGAAATTCCTAATTTTGGTAATTTACCCAAACTAAAATAAGCTATTAAATATTGTTATAAAGGCAATGGTAACATTATTAAACTGGATATTAAACCAGGTGAAAACTCCCGTTTTCAGAGCACGATTGTGGTCAGAACCAAAGTGGTGTTTGACCTCTATGTTGTCTGATTGCTGGTTCTTTTTGATATTTTATTTTATTTTAATTTATTCATATTTAAACTCAGCCAAAGGAGCTAAATACTTGCGATTTATGTGGAACTCATTGCTTCATTTCATGTAGATTTTACTGTTGTTCTTAAAATAAAATAAAGAACAAATGCATTGAAATTCAAATTCTGACATTTGTATTTCTAAATGACAAACACCTACTCAGTTTTTGAATAATAATGACTGTATTTGGGAAGGAAGCCTGTTAAAACCTTTCTGTTTGGGGAATCTTTAAGCCGAGGAATACTTTCCAGCTTCACAAGGAAACTATACAGCCTTTTTTTTAAAGAGTAGAGTATATATTTGCTATTTATAGCCCGGAGGAACAAATTAACACGTAGTAAACAAAAGCAACACTATATATGTCAAGAGTTTCCTTTTAAATATCAGATCTGATGTGTGAATTTACCACAGCAACTTTGCATATATTCTTCTCTCCACTTTACTGTATAAAAATGGTAAAGTTGGCCTACATTTTATCTGCCTGAGGAAATATGACCTTGATTCATATTTAGGCTACACCTCCTCTCCACCCACAAGCTCTGTCAGATGCAAGGAAGAGCAGCTTCTTTCTCCATCTGCAAGAGATCTGGTGTTGGAGTGAGTCGGTGCGGCTTCAGGAGGAGCTGGAACAGCAAGCTAATTGCACCGAAACGAGTTCGAAATCTGCGATTTGTGAAGCACAAGTAAAAAACGAGCAGCTAAGACAAGAAGAGACGGCAGTTAACTCTCCTTCTCTGCCGTTAATCCAGAGAAATGAAGCCGAGACAGATGCTTTGGCTGCTCTACAGTCTACCAACTTAATTACTCACAAAATCCTGTTGTGTCAACAAGTGAGTCTGTGTCTCGCACAAAATGAGCCCCATGTTGGGTCAAGTCAGACTGAATGGTCACTACAGCAGTAGCTGGCAGTGTGTGGGACATTTAACGCAGTACGTAAATGGTAAAAAGCACTTTGCAATGTGTTTCTTATTAATACATACTCATACAGAGCTTTCTACTATATTTACAGTATGTCTATATTCTCACTAGTCCACCAGGAAGCATATGGAAGACAGTGGGGGGTCCAGTGTCTCGCCTAGGGACACTTTGAGAGACTGGCTGAGGATCAAACCCCCAATCCTCTGATTGGAAGACAACCTTCTACTCAGGGACTTCAAACGTAGCCGGCAGCCGGCGAACATCGTCGTGTAAAACCTTTTTTCAGACACATTTTGGCTGGCTACTTTTTATTGATTGACCAAAAAGATTTTGTAAATGTTTGCCAAGAAGGGTCCCTGAACTGCGTAATGATGCAAAATGACATTTTATATACAATAAATGGTGATTTTCTTCCTCCCCGAGTTTGTTTTTGATCATTTTTTGTCGATTTGTGGGCGCAGCCATCTCCGAGTTCTTGTTTATCGAGGTCGAGGCTTCTGATTGGTTGATGTTGGGCTCGTGGCACTGCATCGTTTTCCACAGAACGGTCAGCAACACCAACCTGTGTCCACATCCAAAGGATCCCACAATGAGCGCATCTACATCAGAGAATACCTGATGGAGGACATAATAACAGAAATGCACTGTGGGAAAACCTTGATGTAGAGGTGACTCTAACACATACCTTTGACTTAAACATTACTGCTGATCACCAAGTAAAATCATTCATCAGGATAAAGCAGCCTTCCACATCGCAAGAATGGTTCAAGCACCTCAAGTGATTTGGCCTCCAACCTCTCCAGGTTTCATTGGACAAAGTAGCCCAACATCCCAACTTAAAGGATCTGCTGCTGACTGCCTGTTGACAGATCCCAGAGAAATACGGCGTAGATTTAACTGTGCCGTCTAAATCCACTCAGTGACTCTCTACGAGGACTGCTCGTAAGAAGTTTGTTCCTGTAGTAAAAAGCTAAATTCAACCTTTGCAAAGTTTTTGGAAAAAGTAAAACCTAATGACCTGAGGAAAACTGATGTAATTTAAGTGCCAAACAAGCTGCCGATCTGCCATGTAGGTTAACAGTTGCAATCAAAATCTTACAAAATCCTGATGTCATTAAAAAGATTAAGTTTAGAAACGTTAGAATGAGGCTGTATGGATAACACTGCTTCTGTAATCACTACTTCCTGCCATTGTACAAAGGAAAGGACTAAGTGTTGCTGCGGTGAATGCTGTCAAACTGGGTAGTTTTGTCCAAAGGGGTCTCACTTTTCTAGAAGTTCTGTATAGAACTGTACTTCACAACATGGATTTCCATTTTTAAAAGCTTTAGAGGAAATCTGATAGTATCAGAGCAAAACGAAGACTACTGGAATCATTTAGATCCCATTTTATTTTTAATATTCCATGTAATATTTTTTAAAAAGTCACAGAAAGGAAATAATTTATTTAATTGTGACACAAAAGACAAACCAATGGTGAAGACCTTGGATTGCTGGGTCATAAATTAGGTCAGTTTTAGCTCTAAATGCTCTGCTGGGATTTGCAGTTTGATAGACTTCACAGACCCCTTTTTGAAATAGGGTTCATATTTTATTCTGTATTTTTATTGGGCCTAAAGTGCAGTTTAAGCAGAAATGTAAAGCTCCACTGAACAAACAGGAAGATAATGCTGTTGGGGACCACCAACACGGTGATAACTACCAAGACAGCCTATCTGCAGAATCATTCATTTTTTCCCCAAATAAAACTGCAGGATTAGAAAATGTCTAATCTGAAAATACGACCTAAAATCAAAGAATTAGAAATTAAACATCTTGATTATGACCCAGTTTGTAAAAAGCATGTGTCAAACTCTGCTTCTTAGGGGCCGCGCTCCTGAATGTTTTAGGCCTATTCCTGCTTTAAATGAACTACTTGTGGACGTGCTTCTGGAGAACTTGATGATTTATTGAGGAGGTAATTAAACCAGGTGTGTTGGAGCAGAAAACCCTAAAACTTCCAGGACAGCGGAGCCTGGAGGCCTGGTCTAAAGGGCTCAAACATCATCATCGATTGAGCAACTCTATTTTTCTCATATTATTTGAGGTGAAGCTACTCTGGATGAATGTGTCAGGACACACACACACACACACACTCTCTCTTTAGTGTCCTGTCACCACACACAGATGGTGGGGTTCCCCTCATTACTTGGGCCACTTGCTGAGAGAGGGGGGTTGGCGGGAACAGCGGGAATGGCCTCGGGGAGATTGAGAACCATGGCCGACATGGATTACGACGGAGAGATTAGCCCGTGGGGAGAGACGGAGTCGGAGAGGAAGGGAAGCAGAAGCAGCCGACCCGGGGACCCTTAAGTCGACGCGGCCCCAACAACATCAGAACCGAGGAGCTCCTGTGAGAACGTCTAATGACCGCCTCTTTCAAAACACACAAGCACTCACACACCTCCTGTGCTGACACCATCAACTGGCAGCTGCAGCATTAAAAAAAAAAAGAAATCAACCATCGGCAAATACAACAGCACTTTGAATGTCAACAGTTTTATTTCCTGGTTTAGGCTTCAGTGCCAGAGACCCAACAGTCTCTGCTTTTTCACAATGCCACATCTTCACCAACATAAACTCACTTATGACTTATAAAATATACGGATATAAGACAGGTATTTCTAAAAACACAAAGGTTTTTTTAATGTTTCAGCCGTGGCTCCACATGGAAACGGTGCTTAAGGAGCCCAAAAACTGAATTTTATTAAACCAGGCTGCAGAGTAAAAGAATAAATAAATCTTCAAACACCACCGTTGTGTTTTCATGTGGACAGCAAAAACGCAACTTTTAGAAAACACTGCCATGGTCCCTCCTCCTGCCTGACCTACGACCCCAAGCATGGCAGACGCGGCAGCGACAGCAACAACAGATTACAAGCTGGTGTTTGTGCTGCAGATTTCAAATATTCAACTACAGCAACACCTTCGTGCTCCAATTTACTACAACGAACAGACAGGGCTGATGTCTCAAAGAGAGCAGAGAAAAAAATGTTTATTTTTTTACACCAAAAAAGGGTTTTATCATTTTATTAAACAATCTCTGTCAGCAATACTAAAAAGCAAACCCTGCAGAAAAAAGAGCTACATTTAAAAACTTATGAAATTGGATTACTTTCAAGGATTTTTTTAAAAAACAACAAAAAAATTATTTAAAAAATAAAAAGTCTGTGGTCCTCCATTTACTGTAATATCGCGCAGGTTCAATGAATTTGTCAGCAGTCAATTAGTCCTTTAAATTCATTACCTAAAAGCTAAATTACACTTTATTATAAAATCAGTCAGCAGTACTATTATTGTTGCATTAATTTTACCTCAACTGGTTCTAAATTATTAAAATTAAAACTCAACTTTTTGCAAAAAGAGATACTTTTAAATTAAATAATCAAACTAAATATGGATTTGATCCTAAATCACATAAAGGAAATCCTCTGTTGATAAAACAAACATAAAATATACAAATAACAGTCATTAATTGATTGCTGCGTTTAATCTTGAACATATTTTTAATCAGCTTTATGAGAAAATGTGTATTTCAGGGTCATGGAGCTCACACTCGCTGAAGGAGTGAGGGGCCACTGGCTGAAACGAGGTAAATGGCTCCAGATGAATAATTCAAACCATCGTGTTGAATAAATGAACGTCTATTTTTCACGTCTAAGTAGCAGCTTGTGATTCTCTGTCAGAGATAAGAGGGGTTTCCCAGAGTCAACAAGGGACAATCACCTGCTTTGTAGAGGGAGACGAGACAAAACAACCAAAAACCGACGATTCGGAGAGTCTCTCACACGACATTATCCACTCTCAGGGTTGGAGTCGGGGAGGTCAGCAGGTCTGATCAGTGACCGGAGGCTCAGCTGCAGATGTACAGATGAGAATAAAAGGACTCCAGAAGAGAAGCTCCCTCAGCGCGACACAAAAAAAAGAAATAAAAGCCTTTGTGGGGAGTCTCTGAAGAGCCCATCCTGAGCTGTGAGCTCTGAAGGATCCATAATGAGGATGAAAGTGTGGATAAGACACGAACAGAGCTCAGCATCATCTCCTCTGTTGTCCATCTGCCATCTTCAGCCGATCTCTTGACATGTGTGTGAACTCCAGACAGGACAAACTCCTAACTCAGCTGCTCATCACATGATGGGGCTTAAATCATCCTAAAAAAAACAAACAGCACCATCCAATCACAGAGGCAGTTTATGGTTTGTCTAAGAGGACATTTAAAGCCTCTTCAGCCTAAAAACTGGATGAAACAGGCTTTTTGTTTTTAACCAGCACTACAAAAAGTCACCAATACAGTCTGCTTAAATCCACACATCTTTGTGGGGGTCAATGTCGTTCACTAACCTCAATTTCTGCCAATATCGATCATTGTCAGCTGGTTCAAGTGTCTCCTCATTGCTTTTTTCTGGTTTCAAGCCCATCAAACCCAGCAAAATAAAAAAAATTCACAAAAAAAACCCCATCAGGCAACAGTGGCGCCAACCAAAGCGGTTTTCCTTCAGAACTCCTCAGTACCAACAGTACCGACCTCCTTAGCTCAGTAACAGAAAAACTACACAGCTATCGTCAAATCCTAAATGATTTTTGGACAGCAGGCTATTTGTTTGTTTAAGGAAATATTTCTCACTTTGTTGGAGACCATCAGGACACACCAGCATGAAAATATGTTTTCTTTTAGAGGGACGGCTAAGAGTCTATGAGCTGCGCTTTTAATAAACCTACGGTACAATAATAATAATAATAATAATAATAATAAAAAATCAAACAGAGTTAAACTGGAAGGATAAACTGAGGCTCATAACTTCACACATTTTTCTGTCATGAATATTGGGACACTACATTAAAGTAGCTAATGTGACACTAAATACATGATGAGACGCTTGTCAGAGGAGTTGAGAATGTCCCTTCCCTCCATTTTCATCTTCAAAATTCAAAAACATGAACCGATGGCCGAGTAGAAGAATGGATGGATTTACAAGCCCCCTGAAAAATGACTACCTCAGTAATGCAGGGGATAAATGACGCTTGACAGGCGTGCGTTAGCAGGCATTAATGGACAACATTAGAGGCCAGCAACACCCAACATGCAGAGCCCAGACAAACCGATAATAACCTGAACAAGAAAACTGAGATAAAACGTGCTGCTCGGCCTTTCGTTTGACAAAGCAAGGTGTGGGAAACCTGCTGACTGTGAAAAAAAAAAACAACATTTTAATTGGCTGTGTGATCTGCTTTCCAGCACGTTTAATCTAATAAAACGCCACAAGACAAGGTTCGCGCTCCCTCTGAGGAGGAAAGCGTCATCAACCTCTCTCCTCCTCAGAAGCGAGGCGTTTTTTTCCTCTCCTCTCTGTGATTCTAGAAAGAGTTGGAAAATTAGAAGTTTGCTGAAATGTTTCCCTTCCTGACTGTCCTGTCAAAAAAAAAAACAGGGATCCAGATGGAGAGATGCTTCCAGTCTGAGCAGAAGCGTCGAACACTCAAATACAGACCTATATTATCACACAGAAAACAGCTACAGCTGAAAACAGTGAGTATTTAACCTATCAACCTTGAGTGAATTACATTATATTGGAGGAACTTCTCTTGCAGATGTTGCGCCAAATTAGAGCCGTTTGGGTTTGTTAATAGAAACCGAATTTCTGAATAGACGGCCGACAGGAATGACAACCCAAGACCGATTTTTAACCCTGAAAATCAGAGGAAACTTTTAACCTTGCTAACAGCAGTTAGGGATAATTGTTCTGGCCAGCTCCGGTTTGACATGATTAAACAGTAAATGAAACGCATCATGACCCAGTTTGTGTGGATCCGGAGCAGCAGCAGCAGCGAGCAAACCAGTAACATGAGAGGAGCTGAGGAGTGGAGGAGACGCAATTTCTTCATTTCAATGTGAACAAAAAGCAGAAATTTATGAGCTGGGTGTTTAATTGACATGAGGGAAGAAGAACTGAGCTTTACATAAGAAGTAAAAAAAATAAATAATAATGACAATCATATTGTAGTCTTTCCAAAATTGTAGAAGTTCATATTGAGAAAACTATGTGAGAAAACTAAACCAGTGGAGTCCAGTCCTGGTCCTAGAGGGCCACTATCCTCCATGTTTCAGGTGTTTCTCTGCTCTGACACACCTGATTTAAATGACTGAGTGATTAACAGGCTTCTGCAAAATTTGCAGACCAGCTGAAGAGCAGAAAAACATCTAAAACCTGCAGGAACAGGACTGGTCCCGGTTTAAATAAGCTGTGAAATGGGTGCGCAGCAATTAAACATAAAATAATATATACATATATTTTAACTAGGGCTGGCATTTGAAAGCAAAGTGCTCTAAGTAAACATCTGTTCACACCCACCCACGTGTTCTTATATTTATTTACCAAGATAAAAATAATCTGGTTTCTATAAATGTTACTGCAGTAAAGAAGCAATCAGTAGAATCGTCTCAGTACTGAAGTCTTTTCGATGAACTGTAATCTCTCCATTGGCATTTGATAATTCAGGGTCGTCCTACCCAAACAGGGACCTCTCGGATCGAAAAAGATGAAACTACGGCTCTCATTTTGTCCTTTCAGAGCCACCATTTGCCTGCTTTTCCTCGTGATTCCTTTCGTTCTGACCAAGACGGTGGATCTTAATCAAAGACTCTTTAATGACATAAATAACTGATAACTCTATTCAAAGTAAATCTGGGGTGCAAATAAAATCACTCAGAATTGGTAGACAAATATGAGCTTACTTTTCACAAAACAAACTCTACCAGGGTTTAAAAGTAGCAAGGTTCTCCTCTGTTCTTTATGAAAACCAGTCAGTAAAACACAATCTAAACCTGAACAGTGAAGACTTATATATTTATATATATATATATAAAAACAAAAGAAAATATATATTTATATATATATAAAAACAAATTTTCTGAGCCAGTTTGATAGCTGAGCTCAATAAGTCCCCTATGCCTCATAAGTCACACAAATAAAACATCATCTGCTGTCAGGTCAGGCTGTTAAACAATGTCACTTACAGCTCTAATTTAAAGCATGTGCTGATGATGCTCAGCCATTAGGAGAGCCCCCTCTGCTTGGCTAACGTTAGCATTAGCCTGTTAGCCTAGCTGCCTCAAGTTTGCACAAACTACAGACGGAACAAGTGAAACTGGACCGCTGTGGGGTTCAAACAGACCGAGTACGGCTGACGGTTTTCGTTTTGGTGTTAAACTGCTGACAGCTGTTAGTGTTTGTGGTCAGCAGGTTAGCCTCCGATGCTAGCAGCTAAATGAATGAGGCGGCGGGGGAGGGGGGTGGCTGGGCTAGCCGACAGCATCCAGATTCAGCATCCTCCACAGCAGTCAGAGGTGGCTCACCTGGTTGTAGGACACCCGGAAGGGTTTCAGGTAGTTGGACTCTGTGCACGGAACGACTTCAATGCTATTAATCTCCTCCATGGTTCATGAACTGGAGCAGGATGCTGGCTTCCCGATGTTTGACTGTCACCGAGCACTGACAGTGAAGGAATGCCTACGGAAGCCGAGCGAGGACATTTAATTGAACTCAAATTCGTTCCAACAGGAGACTACACGACAAATAAAGGACCTTAATCTTGAGGCAAATTTGTAGTTCTTGCCCTCTTGTTTGTCTTCTAAAGAAAGCTAAAGGTTCTACTGATACTGAGGACAGAATTTCAAAACTAACAACAGAACAATAATGGAAAAACAACATTAAATAATACAACTAAGAACAAGAGACAAAGAGGAAGTGATGGAATTATGCTATTAATTAGCATATTTTGTATAATCTAGTGTTTTTGCTCACAGAATTATTGTTTAAGCCTCTCTTTCATGAGAATTAAAAACACTTTCAGTAATGGTTTTTTGTCCTATTTTAAATCTGAGGACATTTAAACAAACAAAGATACAGTACAGCTCAATATATACTGGGTATTTACCTGGTACTTATAAGGTACACACCCTGTAGCTACAGGAACCAGGCTGTATTATGAAGTGACTTGTTACCCTGTACTTCCAGGGTAGATATTGGTACTTTCTTGGTACGTACCTAGTACCTATCATATGACTTGTCACCTTGTAAGTACCAGGTATTTACCTGTACATACCAGAGACTTACCGGTTACATAACTGGTGTGGATCTGGTGCGTACCAGGTACATATCCAGTACACACAGTTAAGTACAAGTACACTCTGTGTAAGTACCATAATGTGCCTTGCATGTACAGGGTAACAAGTCACTTCATAATACAGCCCGCTCCTTGAAAGTATCAGGTATGTGCCAGGTGTGTCCCAGGTAAGTACAAGTATGTACTTTATAAGTACAGGGTAACAAGTAAATTCAAGTCCCTGCCTGTACCAAATACATACCTGTACATATCGTATGGGATCAGTTAGTGCTCAGAACCCTATTTCCTAATGCCACGTACAAATGACCACACAGACACAGGCAAAAACATTATCACCCTTTCACCTTTAATACAACTGCTTGAAATTTGAATAGATATTCCTAAAATCACTTATCTCTAGACTTATTACAGAAATCAACCTGCTGGCCATTGCTTCAACGAGCGTTTCTTCCCTCTAACAACTATTTTGATGATAAAAACCTACTTTAGCTCTTGTCTTGTCCTCTCTGTTGTATTAAAGACACTTTCAGGAGCACAAGTTAAGATCTCAAATGCAGCTTCCTGTTGCGTAAAACAAGAACAGTATTGTAAAGAATATGGGTGTGGGAGTCCTTTCTCATACATGTAACCTTATGGGTGAGGCTGCATGATGTCACCCCCTCACATCTATAACAGCCTATTATGGAAAAACAATCTTCAGTCTCAATAGAGTGGACTTCCCCCCCAACAAACGAGCACCAGTCCACCACACCAGTCCACCACCCACTATACAAGGACAGGACGTAACACTTCTGCAAACTGATTTACATCTAAATAAATACGGGCCGAGACGAAACAATGTGCAGACCCAAAGGAGGGACCGGCGTCTCTCTGCCCGGCAAGTCCAATTTATATCAGCCGATCGGGCCAAGCTGCAGGGCACGATAAGGCGGGAGGGACTGTTGAGTTAAAGCATTGTGCTGCTCCTCTGGTTTGCTGGAACAATCTGAAGGGAACACAAAGAAACCGCAGCAGAACACGAGGGAGATGAAACGACAAGAAGTGGGAGCAGAAATGAATAATCCTGGATTTATGAGTCCAGCGGTTTTAAGAAAAAGAGGAAAGTTTGAAAGATTTAAAGAGTAACTCCATCAGTTTGTTACTTGATGTTTGATTCATTTCTCTAGAAATAAATAAAAATAAACTATCACTACTGGCAAAACATCCATGAAATCAGTTTGTTTTATAAACATTTAGGTGGGCCTGCTTGATATTTGTAATTTACTTCAAGTCGTTGTTCCAAGATGTGATCAAGTTTCTCCCAAAAAGGTGTGAAGCTACAAAAAATACATAAGTAAATACAGAATGCAAGGTTTTTATTCATTAATAAAATAAAATAGTACAAAGACAGCATTTAATGTGCTAAAACCTGAAGCTGGGAAAATAATTTTTGAACTATAAGTTTGTTTTTAAGGTTCATGAATTCAGTCTGTTTGGATAAATAACTGCTGCAATCGTTTATTTTCAGGAACAAATGTTTTTGGGGGACAGGGACAACTTTGTAAATAATACTGCCACAAGTGAAAAATGGCACTTTCCAATCTAAAACAAGAGCTGAAACACTCAGTTAAGATTGAAAACTACATTATCCTACATAATACTCACATATATCAGAAGATGTTGTGTTGGAAGTGACTCTCAGCTACTACCACATCAACTTTTAGCTGAATATCTGTAGAACTGACTGATTTAGTTATGTCTGAGTTAATGTTGGATGGTGTTGGTCAGCTGTAGAGCCGATAGTTTCTTTCTGCAAGTCTCATTAAATCTCATCAATGGTTTATAAGATAATTTGCTCACAGACATACAGAAAGACTCAGGCAGAACCATTCTCAGTGCCTCCGTGGACAGACAGGAAGATGGCTGCAGGAGGCTCCAGGTTTGGCGTTGGACTGAGCCTTGGTGAAGTCTGGCCTCCGTCAGCTGCGTGCAGACGGTAATTGGTCGTGACTGAAATGTCCCTTCACCCGCATGTTCTTAGGAGAAGGGGATCAACACGTTACGGGTGCCCCACGATCTCACCGCACGGCTGATAAGACTTCTGGAAAAACCTCTTTGTAGGCGATGCTCACATGGGGCCCAGGAGAGGATGCAGCGTTAGCCTTCACCCTGCAGGGAAACAGAGAATATAACTCCTTTTGATAAATCTGTTTTTCTTACAGAAGCATCTTTAAAGTTGTGGACTCACCAGCAGTCCAATATGACCACACAACATATATCTTCTCTGTTGTTTCAGTAAGTATTTGCAGTCTATATTACCCGCCATTTATTGCCAAATAGCAAAGGCAGATGGTTGTTTTTATTTGTCTCTATGTGTGTGCATGAGCCACAGCCAACTGGCCTTAAAAAACACAAAAACAGCCATAAAATATGATCTGGTAGCAGATGAGAGTCGTTCCCAGCACATACTCTGAGCGTTGCACGAGTTAGCAGTTAACGTTATTTTCAAGGTTTGACCAAAACGGCTACAGCATGAGATGATCTCAGTTTAAAACTGACATGATATGCATTCCTTCGATGAAAAGCTAGAGAAACACAGAGAACGCCGAGTCCTGAATGAATCTGCCTAAATTTGCTGAAGACGCTGAAACTGAGCTGTTAGCAGAAGGATGCTAAAAGAGCAGAAATGATGCTTAAAACTAAAAGGAGCAAAACGAAGACAAAAAAAATGAAAAGAGTAGAGCAGAAACAAAAAGGTAGATGTTGCAAGGGGCTACATGAAAGCTTAAACTAGCAAACATTAGCTAAAACTAGCAAAACATCAGCTAAAAATAGCTAAATTCTAGCTTTAAGTAGCAAAACACTGTCCAAAGCCAAGTAATAGTAGTAATATTAGAATTAGCATTAGCAGAATAAGTATAGCATTAGTAATTGTAGCATTAGCAGAATTTGCATAAATAGTACTAGTATTATTAGTATTATTAGCAGTATTAGTATTTGTATAAATAGCAGACGTAAACTAAAATGAATTTTAAAAGGAATGTTTCTGATAGAGTTAAAAAAAATCTTAATGCATTTTAACAGCAAAACATTCTGTAAATAAAGGTAAATATTTTGAAAAGTATCAAAGTCATAAGACCCCTCGCCTGGACAAGTTAAATGTTTTTATATGAACGATTAAAATACCACAAAGTATGTGGTAGAGTTAGAATAAAATATAGGAAAACAACAGTGTAAACTCAAAGGAGCGATACTTTTTATGATGATTATCCTTTTCTTAACACTGCGCTTCTTTGTGAGTCGTTTTTGATTTGTCCATAAGTTTGTTCAGAAAATGATTCAGATAATGTGAAATAAATGAATTTATCAATTAGATAATGATATTTGCTGATATATAAACAAGTTCAGTTGTAGGAAAATGTGTTAGAGCATCAGAGAGAGTCTTGTATCCAAATCTGGAGCCACGTTGGTCCAAACAACACTTCACCGTTGTAAAATCTCTGCTCTTATGGTTGTTTTAGAGGTGAAAAACGCCACTGTTGTCTATCCATAGCATAGTTTATCAGTTAGGGTCAAGCAGGGATTTAGGCCAGGGCTTTGGGGAATGCACTTAGCCAAGGTGGCTGCTGCGCCTCTGTTAGACTCGGGGTGTGGGTCAAAATGGCCGATTTCCATCCGTCCAGCAGTCTGGACCTTCAGCCGCCACAGGCCCCGTCCAGGAGACGCTCCTAAATCCTCCCAGCGGAGCTCGGATTTCAAAATAGCGCCACATGTCAAAAGGGCGCTTGATAAGGCGGCACAGAGACGTGCACTTTGCCTGCTGGAGGTGTGCCGGGAGGTGATGGAGGAGCCGGGGGTGAAGACAGAAACATGTCCACCCCAACTCACCAGCGTTAAAATATTCAAATACGTTAGGATTTGGATCTGGAATCTGGAAATTTTCAGATGGAATAAACTAATATTTTCATGCTTTTTTGCTTAGAAGCAAATAGGGTGGCAAAGTCTGCAGAAGTACTGTTAAAAAAAATCATAATATCATTTAGTAGTCTACAAAATGACAGCTGCTGAGTCTTTTAACATCAATGCGGGGTTCGAAACACAGTTCATTACAGTTTATTTAGTTTCTCTAATCCAGTTCAGTTTATTTACAGATTAAAGGATCAACTCACAGCCAAAGTCATCCCAGAGCACTATACAAGAAAAATAATAACAAGTCTGAATTCAGCTCAAATCAGATCCAGATTCAAATCTAATTAGTCGGTTCAGTCCATTTATCGGGTCATACTTCAGCATAAAGTACATTATGAAATGCTTATTAGTGAAATGTTATTTATCCGAGGAAGACAGCAAATTGTGTCCAATCTTCACTTTGTTGTAATCCTAAAACCAGAGCAGCAGGTTGGCAACAGTGGGAAGAAATGACTCCCTTTGAACAGGAAGGAACCTTCAGCAGAACCAGAACCAGGATGAGCGTCCGCCTGCCTGGACCGGCTGGGGTTTGAGAGGACAGGAAAGAGACACAAACAGAAAGATTGGTCCAGGTGTGGTTCCTATGGGAAGAAAACAAAACAAAAACAGGTGTTCATGACAGAAATAATTACAAACACAAACATGGAGAGGAGAACGAGTAAAGACAGCAGCAGAGTGAGGGAATGTGGTCAGTTTGTCCCCCAGCAGGCGAAGCCTATAGCAGCAGAACTAAAGGAGAGCTCAGGAAACCCAACCCTAACTATAGGATTTATCAAATAGGAAAGTCTTAAGTCGTGTCTTTCAAACAGACAGGGTGTCAGACTCACGGACAGAAGCTGGAAGTTGCCTCCCATTTTAGAAACTCTAGGAACCACAAGTAAACCTGGAGTCTGAGAGCGAAGTGCTCTGTTAGGAAAATATGGAACAACTTTATACGGTTTGTTTCTCATTCACACACAGACTCATACAGGACTGCAGATTGGGGGAAATTCTGTTTTTACCCAAAGATTCTTCGACTCATCAGAAGGTTGGGGCTCGACTGAAATAACTGAAGCTTTAAAATGAACCAAACATCAAAACACGTTAAGAGGCAAATCTAAGTGATTCTGCGGACCATTTATTGACGGATTTTTATTCAAAAAGCAGATAAAAACAGTATGAGGCAGTGCAGCATGTGACCTGGTCTAAATAAATCCAAAATTGATGTCAAACTCCTCACCAATGAAAAAAAATTTCCCCTTCCCTCTTCCTTCTCTGCAGTGGAAACTGTTCTGTTTCGCACTCTTGTATTTTTAGTTGAAGGTATTATTGTTGCACTCTCCTGTCGCTTGGGTGCCCCAGGATGTGTTCAAGGTCAGTATTCCTGTTTGTCGTTATTATTATTATTCTGCTGGAGAAAAGGCCCCTCACCCACGGTGGTTTCCTGCTGCTTGTTTGTCTACAGATACAAATAGACCCGAGGCAGCAGCCAAGTGATGCTGTTGTAGAAAGAAACTGGAAGTTATTCTTAATTTGTTTTTAAGGCCTGTACCACAGGATGATTGGGCCCATTTTCGATAGTTAACTCCAACTGCACTGAATGAATCCGTTTTTATTTTTCCCAACAAAGGCAGAACTAAAGAAGTTTGTTTAATTGTGAGACCTTGCTTGATCCATTAGCCTTTAAAGCACAAGTTGAGGATGACTCTCGGCTACTACCACACCAAACTTCAGATGATTTTCTGTAAAACTGTTAAGTGATAGCTGTTTTTGTCCAGTTCGTCCAGTGGCTCATGAGATATTTTGCTAACAGACAAACAAAGTTTTACATGAAGATTTCACTTAATGAGCGCGTGTGTTAAGAGTGACACTCAGCTCCTACGCCTAATTTTAAGTCACTATCAGTAAAATCGTAGCCTCTTTTGTGTTTTCTAAGGTCAGCAGGCTGTGGCGGCCATTTTGGATTGAGTCGGCTTCAACTGTTAATCAGCTGTGGATGTAGTTTCATTCAAATCTGTCAATTGGTTCATGAGATATTTTGCTAACAGACAGATGGAGTTGACTCCATATAGTTAATGGCAACATTTTAAACAAAGCTCTTCAATCTGTTAGAACAAGCTTAAACATTTTTGTGTTTGTAAAGGTCCGTTAGCTGAGCTTGAATTAAAGTCAATTGGTTGTAAATGGACCTCCATTGATTAGATCTCAGTAACCATTTTCTGGTTCGTGAGATATTTTGCTAACACAAACAAAGGCAAGAACCATTATTGTCTTTGCAACTGGTCAATTAAAAAGCATAACAGGTCGACTCTGTTTAAATCTTTTGTTTGGGATCCTTCGAAAAGACATAAAGAAACCCTCAAGGAATTAAATATTCAAGTTTCCTCCAAAATCTCTTACTTACCAATTTTTACAAAAATAAAAGCTTTTGTGTATCAGTTTGTCGCAGTGTGTTTTGTGTCGATTCCTGAAATAACCTAACATTATTACAGACGGTTGGGTTGCACTCAGGCAGGTGTTTGGGCGCCTGAAGGGTCCTTCACCTCATTGTGAGGGCCCTCCTCTGGTTGCTTAGCAACATAAACCACCTCCAGTCACAACAAGCATCAGTTTCTGCTCGGCCATTGTCGAGGGAGTTTATGTTACTGCCGCTTCTTTCTAAAACAACTTTTCAAACAAAAAGACGATCAGCAGGAAGAAAAGCTTCATACGAAGAGCGTTTCCGAGGTTAAGATGTAAAAAACTGACAACAATGAACTTTATAGGATTTACTGCCCTTATAAACAAATGTAACACACACAAAACACCTTATAAAAGTAGGAAAAAGTTCTATTTTCACAAGTTAGACCAGAATCCGGTCTTCTCAGTTCGTCTTTTATAAAAGCTTGTTCACATGAGGACAACAGTCACAATAAAAAGCAAACAACACATGTAAAATGGTTACAAAATTTCTAAGACTTTTACCAGTATCTATAGAAAAAGACATTTTTCCTCCATAGTTGGTTTATATGTATGAGCATGTTATAGTTTTAATTAAAACTTAATGATTTTTATATACTTTTGCACCACTGTTCTACTGTCACGTCAGTAAAAATGCTGTTTTGGTTTGTTGTATTAGCTGGATCAACAGTAGTTACTGTAAAGTTGATCAATGTTATTATTTTAAAACAGGTTTTTATAAAATTCGGATCCATTTTCGTAGCTGAGGATATTTCTTCAAACGATGCCAAATCCTGAATCCCACTTTTCCTCTTACATGTGGAAATATTGCAAACATTTTCTTTTCTATTGCAAGATTAGAGCCGACACTTTGTGTTTGCACGTATTGTGATTTTGAACATCATAATCTCATCCGTTTATGGGATGTAATGTTTGCTGACAGAGGCTGGTGGTCTTCTGCGGCTGTTGAAGCGGGACACTTCAGGACAGCTGCTGCTGCTCTCTGTCCTCCTGCTGAGAAGGAGTCTATTTTAACAAACCAGACCCATTGTCTTTTCCCAGGAATGACCAGAGAATGGGGCAACTCTGTGGGTCAAATACTCTTTACTTGTTGGGATGGTGGGGGGGCAGGACGTGGCTGTTTCCTCTCCATCATTCACGTCACAGTGGGAGCGCATGCCGTCGGAGCTAATTACCTGCCCAGGAGGACCAATTATGTCCTCCTCTGATGTCCCCTAAAACAATATAACCTCACCTTCACGACATCTCTGATCATATCAGAGCGAATGCTTCATTTCAAAGCTTTAGAGCAAAATAAAACGTAAATGCAGTCAAATTAAAGCATAGAAGAAGCTCGTTGAAGCCAGGTTCAGGAGTGAGGAGATGATCAGTGAGGAAGAGCAATTTCCTGTCTTCAGACAGTATGTCTGTTTAAAGGGTGACAGGTAGTCACAGGGCTGTTTGGTATCATGGTGTGTACATGGAGCATAAAAAGCTGAGGACAGAGAAAGACAGGTTAAAGACTGTAAGACCGTCTCGTCCTGAGACTACAGAAGGTTAAGGTCCTCAGGACCGGAGACAACCTCCCTGGACGTGGCGAATGGTGACCAAAGAGCCCAGAATGAGATTAGAGGTGAACTCCAAGGTCAAGGGTCATCAGTGTCAGATCACACCATCGGTTTGTCTCAGCCAAAGGGGACTTCATGGAAGACGACTGAGGACATGGGAGACCTGGGAGGACGTCCTTTGGACAGATGAAACAAAACTGGAGCTTTTTATCAACAAGTCCCATCAGCTCTGAGTCCACAGACCCAAACCAGAACCAAAGAACAGAACCCTGAACCTACAGGGGGACATGGAGGAGGCTCGGTTCTGTTCTGGTTCTGACTCAGGGGGTCCCGGATCTGTTCAGGGTCCAGTGAAACCTCAAGACTATCAAGGCTTTCTGGAGCCAGATGTGCTGCTCATAGTCAGAACCAAACATTGGACCGTTCTGAAGTGGACTCTGAGCCCTGATCTAAATCCTGCTGAACATCTGTGGAAGGAACCCTTCAGACCTGAGAGCTGGACCAGAACACCTGTGGACACCTGTGGACAGGTGAGGAAGTCTTAGAGTTACAGATTCACCTGACAGACCCAGTTCTGTTAGTTTAGTTTGAAGCAAAATTTGAAACCAATGTTTAATTTTAACTGGTTGATTTTTAGTTTTTTGTTTTTCTTATTAAACTTGTCAGTTTCCTGTTTTGGTGAAAGACTTCTTAAACACATCGTGCTTTGGTTTCCCTCTAAGTGTGTTGCATGTTTTCATTAATCTAAAAATCTATTTCTGGCACAAACAGTCGAGCAAAATAAATGCGTCAGGGTTGATTAATCGTTGCATTGTCGTCCTTGCCTTTGTCTTTGCTCATTTCTGTGCACAGCCTCGTATAATTAGCCCTCCACATCATCAGTCAAGTGTCATAAAACAGAAGGACACAGAAAAAACTGACTCAGTTGTACAGAAACGGGAAAAATCCCACTGATATCATGACTTATATAAACCTCCTGCGATACAAGAAAATAATAACTGTTTTTAAGGAGGAAGACTTAAATACAGCGGGAGCAGTTTAAATTTAGACGCCTGGAATTGATTACGAGTTGACCCAGATGTTCAGATGATGAGCCGAGCATGAATGAATCCCAGACGAGTTGGTTTCAAAAAGAGACCCGACGAACGGGAAGTCAAAGCATTTCTTTTTCCCCGGACTGTAAATTATATTTATGTGGAAAAAAACACGAATCATAAGAAGAATTAAACTTTTGCTCTTTTGTCTGAACACATATCCAACTGTTAAGTGCTGATGGGATTATTTAACAGAAATCAACATCACTTAAACACCACTTTTGTCCTTTAAAACTCCTGTTAAGTCGATTTAAACACTTTGTTTAAAAGAGGAGGAGAACTGAGGGGAATTAGGGATTAGACAGACACTGCAACTTAATCTGATAACTCATAAGCGACATAAAAGAGGTTTGTGGTTCTACTTAACAACACTGACCGGTTCTGTGCGTTTGAATAGTCCTAGAATGTGAAACAATGACCAAAATAAAACTTTTACAGCATTAATTTAAGCTTTTCATTAGTTTTATCAGGCCAGAGTTTTAGACTTAAATGTTTTGGTCAAACCTTGAAAATATGGTTAAAAGTTAATTGGTTGAATATTTTCTGAAGCTTTCAGTAAACTCTGTCCAGAGGTTCATGACATATTTTGCTAACAGACTCCCAACACTTAGTCCTAAACCTTTAAACAAAGATCTAGTCCAGTTGGAGAATGTGCTGGGAACGATCTAGCTACAAATATACCAAGTTTTAGCACAATTATCTGTAAAACTCTCTGACTTTGAGTCATTTTTGTGTTTTTTGAAAAGTGAACCAGCTGTCCTTGGTTTAAAGTCAAACGTCTTTAAAAAGAAACCTGAAAACCTGAAAGAAAAAGTCATTATTGAGGTCAAAAGGTTTTAGAAGCGCCAACAGGAACAATTTCATCCCTTCGAAGAGGAATTACCAGCAGATTAACGTGGAATAAAAGGCGTTCACTCCTCTGCTTTTCTGTAACAAACCCTCCGTGACCCAAACACAAATCAAACTGCAGCCATTTCTTCCTGCTGTCAGCGGAGGACACTGATGAGGTTACGTGGGAGAAATGCTTCTCGTGGATCCGACAGTAAACGGATTTGAAACCGGGTCGCTCCGGGCTCAGTGCTCCATGTTACAGGATTAGGCCTTCGGTGTGACAACAGGTTGATTCCTAATTTAATCTGAATCACAATAAAACGGTACATCTGTTTCTCAAATCTGTCGCTGCACCTTACATGTCAGGATGTGTGACCGGGAAGCTCGGTGATTACGGTTTTCACACATTACTGTTCAAACCTGAACAGTTCTGTATTTTTGTGTTTAAACGGATTAAATATGTCACTAATAAAAAGGTGAAGGATGATGTTTTTACCAAAGTATCTTATCAACAGATCGAATTTTAATTAAACTTGCAGAAACCGATCACTGAATCTACGTTAACCTTTGGAGTCAATTCAGTTCAAGATGCACAAAAAAGACATTTTTTCTTACAGATACTGAGCTAAAATTTGGTCTGGTAGTAGCTGAGGCTGATGCCCAACGCGTACTCTGAGCACAAACAGATTTCGTCTATTCGTCTAAACGTTTGACTGTCTGTTAGCAAAATATCTCACAAACCACTGGAGGGGTTTTAATGAAACTTTCAGGAAATAACAACTGGATGTACATCTACAACCTATTAAGCTCTGGAGCCAATACAAATCAAGATGGCCGCCACAGCCATCTGTCAGTTTTACAGATATTGAGCTGAAATTTGTTTTGCTTTCAGCTGAGAGTCACTGGCAGCACAAACTGCTGCTCATTATGTGAGACCTTTGCTAAAAACTTCAGCATTAACCTTTTTTTCTGTTAGCAAAATATCTCTTGAACCACTGATTACAGAGAAAAGCTATAATCTTGATGTGTACAGTAAAGACAATCGTCTCTGCCGGAGGAAAAGAAAACCCTCTGAACCCGAGGGTGTTAAAGGACTCACAGGTGAGTCGAGGGTTCTGCTGTTAGGGGACATAAACAGTCTCCTGGTCGTGTTGAGCTATGATCAAATGAATGAATGAAAGAACGTCCTCCACTGGTGAGTTAACGAGAAATCCTCCAACTGATCGATTAAAATCGGATCACGCCGACCCCCAGGAGGACCGAACGTCTCCGTCCTGCTTCGGTTTGACAGCAGCAGGGGGACAAACTCGTCTCCCCTGAGGGGGACGGTTTGGATCGTCCACTTTGACCCCTGATGGGAGTGGACCCCCATCGCCCCGCCCAGATGAACCGACTGCTCCGGACTGTTTTTATATCATCAGTTTATTTAATAAACCAACATTTTAGCTGCACGTAGTTAAATTTAAACACATGAATGTTTATCTTGTTTAAGGGAAAAGGTTCACAGAAGTCCTGGAAGAAAGAAAAAGGCTGAATATTGTATATTTTACAGGCCTATAGCGCCCTCTGATGGCTGAATTCAGCAAAGTGCAGAAGATGAATGTGATTCGAGCCATCATCATTCAAACCACTGATGTGTTTTACTTTTATTATTATTGTTATTATTATTATTATTATTATTATTATATGTAATGATCCAAACATGTAAAACAAGTCTTTTATTAACCAAGTGCTTAAAAAAACAGACATATTACATTTAAACTGTTTGCATCATGAAAAACAAGGTAAATTAATGCAAAATATTTACATTTATTTTACATCTTACAGACAGTATGAGAAAACAAGCGCAAAGCCTCAAGTCAAAATCTTTTAAAACTACAATACGTTTATTAAATTCAGAAATTATTAATTTTTTTTAGATGTTTGGAGACGTTTGAAACCAGTTTTTAATCCAGCTGCTGCAGAAGATGGTCTGATTGGTAGTATTTATTTATATTTTACATTAAACACATTGAAAACACCAATTTTATGTTTTTATTTATAATGAAACAGTTTCCTGCACAGAATTCGGTGACCTACGAGCACAAACAGAAAATAACCCACTTTCTTTTTACATTACCTGAATGAAACCAGAAATAAATCTATATATACACAATATTTATTTAAATGTTTGGTTAAAAAAAGTCAGATTGTTTAACATATTTTACAACAAAGTTGGATTTTAGATACAGACCAACCTGATCTCAACAAAGCAGAGATTCATGAATCTTTTTGATGATCGTTGTGAGCTTCGTGTCTGAAGTCTGCGACGCCACGATTTCTTCAATCTGCCCCATCCTAAAAACAGACACATCGATAAAAGTCATACTTTAACTTTAATCTCTAAACTGGTTAGAATTTTGTCAAACAGATCAAAGCTTTCAGAGGAAAAACGATCATCTGTTTAGTCTAACGTGTTTTAAAGACAAATTAGAGAAACAACTTTAAATAAAAAGTTGTGAAATGTGAAAACCAGACAAAATGTTACTTTATTGCAGCTACAACTCTCTCTAAATAGAGTTTCCGTGGGCGTCTTGAACCCACTTCCGAAGTGCGCCGGAGGCGACACAATAATGTGCGCAGCCAGGACTGCGGTTTTCGTGCTGTTCGGAGCCGACAGCCGCAGCTGCCGGTGTGTCAAACTTACGCCGTGTTTCCCAGTGTGTTTTTGAAGCTTTGGACTTGAAAGACACAGAGCTGGTTGGACAAACGGACACCGAAGACGACCTCAAACTTGGACATCTTCTTGAGGCTGCTGAAGACGACGTGCACTCTGGAAGAGAAAAACGAGATATCGTTAGACTCTAATTTGCTTTTAATTTAATGCAAACCTGCTCTGTTTAAAATAGAAAACGAGAAAACTTCAGACTGAACGATGGAGGCTTTTTGAAGCAGGTAGAAATAACGTTTTAATTTGCAAAGTTGGAAGAAAGAAGCCCCAAACCGCTGAACCCCAGAACGTTTGATTAGTCTTACTGAGTTCCTGCGCAGCTGATGTGGAGAATGTCAAACCGAAGCGACCCCCACATTTTCAGCAGCCGCAGCTCCTCTCCGAGCAGACGGCAGGGACTCACCACGAGGCTCACGTCATGAAGCAGCTGAAGGAAAACAGTGAAACACCGATGCTGTTTGAGTCTTTTGTCTAATTCCGTGGAGCTGAAGGAGATGTGACGGCGTTTAACTCCGGCGCTCACCTTCGGAACATGTCTGCTCGTCGGGTATTTCTCCACCCAGGCCGACTCCCCCTGGATACTCTCAGACACCAGTTTGTGAGCGAGGCAGGCGTGGAACTGCGACTTCTCGTCTGGTATGAAAGCAAAGTTTATATCCAAGGCCAGAAACGAACCTGCCATTTTGTGTTTTAGGTCGAAGCGGAGGTCATTTTCTCACCGTTGAGATCAAACTTGAAGGTGATGTTTGTTATTTTCCTCTCAGATCCACTGTCAGCAGCGTTTCCTTCAAAGACAAAAGACACTTTTAAAAAGATGTTAAAAGGGAGGCGCGCTGTTATTAAAGTCTGGGAAGGGATTAAACTATCCCTCCAGGATTTCACGGGCATTTTTGTGATTGTTGCGGGCTAAAATGCCTGATTTCGTGGGGCATTTTCCTAAAAGTTGCGATTTTTTTTATACTAAAAATCAATAAAAAAACTATAACTTTTCATATATAAACCAAAAATACTTCCTAGTTTTGTAAGATAATTACCAACAAACATTGACATTCTCAAAAGGTGCTTTATTTGAGAACTTTGATAGCTTCTAAACTGACATTCATGAGCATTTCTGGATTGTCCCTGGTCTGCAGCTCTCCTCACAT
>NC_051448.1:4812132-4822647 GCF_001649575.2 Kryptolebias marmoratus
CAGGAAGTGACGTCACGTGTCTTCTTCGTGAGTTATTTGGGGTTATTTTGTATTCCACGCTACACAAACCCACAAAGAAGACACTAGACCGCAGAAACGGTGGCGAATCACTTTAGAAACAATAAATATTGGGTTAAAGTTGCGGTGTTTTGGGCAAAGTTGCAATTTTGCAGGGTTTGCTTGATTTTGCGTTAATCCTGGAGGGTCTGATTAAAGCAGGAAAGGTACTATCTGTCAACTGTTGGCAACTCAAAATTTTCTGTTCAAGTCTCAGTGAACTTTCTGCGAGGTCGAGTCTTCAGCCGACAGCTTATTCTGAGACCCGGGTTTGAAATGTTTCTGTGTCAGAGAAAACAATCGATGTCGTCGTGTCGCAGAACTGTTACTGTTTCACTTCAAACCGGCGCCGTTTAAACAGGACCTTAGAGACTCCGCCACCAACCAGGTACCAACGGTCGCCAAGAAGCTGCCTTAACGGAAGTGTCTTAAAGTGCTGAAGGGTGCAGACATTCAGGATCCTGACGTTTAACCAGCCAGCATGAGACAAGCAGAACATCTCACCGTCGGGCTTCTCGTACACCAGCTGCAGGAGCACGGTGTCATGGAGAAACGTGTAGCTCGTCCAGCTGTCCTCCTCCTCTTTCAGCCTCCATTCGTTCAACCTGATGGAATAAATACGCAGCAAAAATAAATCTGTGCAAAAAGAAAAGGTCTTAGGTTGAAACTAACGCCTCGTGGTGAAAAACAAACGTACATGTTCAGCATGTTGATGTGGCTCTTCAGGTTCTTCGTCTCGACTCTCATTCTGCTCAGTTTACTCGAATTCTGCTTCTTCTGCATCTCCAGTTCAGAAATTTGTCTAAAAACGACAAACATTTATGGAAAAGTTATCCCAACACCAACAGCTACAGGAAATTCCTCACAGTCTTAAAAAACTTCAAAATAAAACAAAGTCACCTGTCGCTGTCAGCCAGAACTTCAGTAATTTTCCTGAACTCTGTGAATAAAACACGGCGTCTCGTTTAGTTCGAGTCGAGTCAGATAAAAATGAAATAAGTTCTGTCAAACGTTACCTTCCTGCAGCGTTTTTAGGCATTTTTTGTCTTCAGAGTCTTTCTCCGAAACTGCATTTATTTCTAAAAGAAATAAAAACATAAAACTTTAGCATCACGTTCTTATTTTTTTCCTCTTCCTGCTCTGCTGTGAAGCCGCCCACCTCGAGTCGTTCAGTTAATCTTATAAATGATAATATTTCTACCTGCTTCTAAGCCCCAAATACAGCCGTCCAGGCGTTTCAGCATCTCGTCCGCCTCCTGGATGGTTCCTCTCAGTTTCTGCTGCTCCTCCTGGTGAAAGCAAACAATAAATAAACGAAATGGAACAACCTCCAGAGCTGAAAGTCATTACTCTCGTGTGAAGAGTCTCACCAGATTCACCCGCACAAGATTTGAGTAGAGCACCTCCTTCATTTCATGGGACTGCACTTTGCTCGTTTTTCTGAAGATGTTGTTTCTCTCTTTTAGTTTGTGTCTAAAAGATTTGAGCTGGGAACAAAAACAGCAAAGGTTCAGACAGAGATCACCGTGGTTCCTGTTAAATCAGCACGAGTCGGGCAACTTCTGTCAACAATCAACAGATTTGTTGTTGTTTTTTGAAATGAGATGTTAATTTTAATCTAACATGAACGCAGAATTTCTGGGTGCAGCCAGGGGGCGGAGGGACTCCTGTTCTGTTTGCAGATGGTGTTCTCCTGTTGGTGTCATCGAGCCGTGACCTCCTGACCTCCAGCTCTCACTGGAGCGGCTGGGATGAGGATCGGGCCGTGGTCCTCAGCCGGGAAAGAGTCGGACCGCTCTCTCCGGGTTGGGAGTGAGGTGCTGCCTCAAGTGGAGGAGTTGAAGTATCTCTGAGTTTTTCCTCCAAAGTGAGGGAAGAACAGAGCGGGAGATCGACGGACGGATCGGTGCAGCTTCTGCAGTATTGTGGACTCTGTACCGGTCCCGTTGTGGTGAAGCTTTCATCTGAAACTCTCCGTTTACCAGCCGGTCTACGTTCCTACCCTCACCTGTGGTCAGGATCTTTGGGTAGTGATCGGAAGAACGAGATCACAGATACGGGAGGTTGAAATGAGTTTTCTCTGCGCTCTCCTTTAGGGTTAGGGTGAGAAGTTCGGTCATCCAGGAGGGACTCGGAGTAGAGCCGCTGCTCCACCACATCGAGAGGAAACAGCTGAGGTGGTTCGGGAATCTGGTAAGGCTGCTCCCTGGACGCCTCTGTAGGGAGGTGTTCCAGGCATGTCCAACTGGGAGGAGACTAAGGAAGACCCAGGACACTCTGGAGAGACCATGTCTCTCAGCTGGCCTGGGAACGCCTGGGAATCCTCCTGGAAGAGGCGGCTGTGGAGAGAAGCTGCTGCCCCCGCGACCCGACTCCACAACAATCAGCAGATAATTAATTAACGGGCGGATGGATATAAACGCAGTTATAATTATAGGAAACAACTCACACACCTCTTTATCTGAGAAGTGCCTGATTTCTTCCCACAAAGATCCATTAACGGCTCGGAGAGGCTTGTTTAAATCCTGCCGTCGGACTTTCAACCTGAAGGTAAAAGAAAACTTTAAATGTAACGAAATGAATAAAACAACAGTTCAGTGGCATTTTCAACTTATGACAGTGGTGCAATCGAAATCAGAAACTTATAAAGTACGAAATGTACGAACTCTTCCACGGTCTCTGTGAGGGTCTGGATGTCTGCCTCGTACACCTTCAGTTTGGGACGATCGATGTGTCTGTTTTTTAATAAATCCAGCGGCGTGACATCCGCGTCAGACGAAAGCTTCAAAGACAAAACAGGAATCAGATCAGCTGCGTTTGTTTCTTCTGAACAAAGTTTAAGTTTTTGCTCGAACGAAGAGTAACCTACTCTGCCAGGAAGGGCGCTCTGCCGGGGATTATGAGTAACGAAGTCGATGTTAAACAGATTGAAGAACTCTAAAACTGTTATCGTGCCATCTTTGAGTTTCTGTAATTAAAGAGAAATCCAAACGTTGAAGGGATTTACGTATAAGACGTGGAAAAATTAACAAAGTAAACATACTTTCTGTCCATCACTGTCATAATCTTCAAGCTGGGATTCAAACAGGCTGTGCTTAAAAGCTGGGTTAAAAAAAACAACAATAAAAGAGGTCAGAAATGCACAAAGCAAGCTAATCAGAATCATAATGGTAATTTATTTAAAAACATCTCACTGGACTCGGACGCGGCTTCGTTTCTGCTGCCTGAGTGGCTGATGGTGGACGAATCGATGGTCTGAGTCGTCAGATGAGCTGCAGCGACATTTCCGTCAGCGGCCTGACACAAAAAGAAAGGCCCCAAAATAAAGAGATTATTGTTAAACTACAAGAAATTCTGTACCGTACGAAATTCTCAGGTAAAAACTGTCCCAAACAGCCCGGTTTCCATTCACTTATTTGATAAAAATGACTTTTTTCCACCTTAAAATTAAGTTTAGTTTCATTCGCTCAAAAAAAAAGGTTTAGTAGAAACAAATTCTTTGGATCACTGGTTGGAAATTTAAAGAGCATGGCAGAAAGAGCTTGTTTAAAATTAAAAATTCAGCAGCGACTAAAAGAATTATGAAGTGAAGCTTTAGATTTACGTTAATTAGGAATTAAACTGTGAAACAAACAAAACATATTTATGATTCATAATAACAGAAAGGCTAACTACACAGATTCTGGAGTCAAGAATTTATAGCATTTTTTTTTTTTTTTTCCTAAAACATGCGATCAAGACGTTGACCTACCGTTTCTTCAAACTCCGCGCTCGCTTTCAGCCTCTTCTCATCTTCTTTGCTGTCCCTTTCTTCTGGCGGAGGCCCTTTCTGGCCGAGGAAAGGCAAAGCGAACGGTTCTTTAAAGAAGTCGTCCTCTTCAGGGTCAAACACGTAGAACTCCTTGGAGGGATTCTCATTTTCAGCGGTTTTCTCAGGAGTCCTGGTGTCCAGCGTCTCCGACATGTCTTCGCAGCTCCCCAGCTCTTCGTCAAAAACGTCGTCGACGTCGTCGAAGTCCCTCAGCCGACGGGTGACGCTGTCGGTGAAGTTTCGCGTGGCTTCTTCAGCAGAGGTCAGCTTCTTTGACGACTCGGGGTTGTTTCTTTGGGGGAGTTTTGCTTTAAAGCCTCCCACCGAGAGTCTTGACATCAGCTGCTGTGTCTTCGAGCTGAAAGGAGTTGCATTAGCGGGCTCTTCTGGGCGACTCTGAGCGCCCGTGTCGTTTTCAGCTGTCAGCAGACCTACAGGTGAACATGTGGTTTTGTCGTTTGGGTTCCTGTCCAGGTCGGGGTCCAGCTGAGGCAGAGGGGCTGAGCTGCTGCCTACGGCTGCGGCATCAGGAGTTGCTTTTATAATGTTGCTCAAACGCCTGAGTTTTGACTGGAGGTCAGCGAGGCTCTTTCGTCTTTTTGCTCGTGAACTGGCCGTGCCATCTTGGCCTGCATCACTGGGTTCCATCTTCTGAGACGAAGGAGAAGTTTCCCTTCTTGGCTGATGTGCTGTCATGGTCTCCATTTTGTTTGAGTCTACGCCATCAGGGGCGGGGAATCCGAGTACCTCATCGTTCTGTGAAGTCAGCCCGGTTTTCTCCGGATGGTCAGAATTGTAGACTTGTGCTGATGGAAACGTATGTGGTGACTCATCTGTAGGTGCTGGCTTCACGCAGCCCACCTGAGGCTCCGTTACGTTCACGCCTGCACCGATTTCTGCACAGGTGCTCATCGTTTCATTCGCTGGCTGCTCCACAACAGTTGAAACAAAGCTTGGAGGCTCGTTTTCGGCGCTCGTCTCAGGTTTCTGTGTTTCAGGCTGAAAACCGTTTGAATCAGCGGTTTCTTGAAGCAACGGCGCATCGGTTGCTTCTGCTTTGAAACTGGCCGAAGAGCCACGTTTCTGAGACGCGGAGCTTTTAAATTCTTGCTCTACTTGTGTCGATGGGGACGAACCTGAATGTGGACCGTCGTCCCCACAGTCAGTCTTCTTCACAGCAGGGGGACAATTCATGTTTTCATAGGTGGGTTGAGTGTTTTGGTCCAATAAAACCAGGTCTGAGGCTGGATCACTGGCAATGTTCACAGTGAAGCAGTGGGTTATTTCCATCGACGCATCATTTGTTGTGAACCTCGTGGTTTTATCTCCAGGCAGAGGATGAAAATCCACATTTTCACGTGACTTGGGTTCAAAACCAGCAGAAACATCGACTGTGTCACTTCTCCTCGCAGCCATGGCCGCTTTATTTGCAGCGGGCCTCACAGTCTTCTCCGTGCTAAGAGGAAATGGGCCAAAGTTCAGGTTTGGCTCGGGTTCAAACCCAGTGGTGTTTGCAGCGTGGCTTCGTGACGCAAACCTTGTTGCTTCCGCTCTAATAGCAGGAAACGACCCCGTATCTTGATGGGAGGGCATCTTTAAATCGGCAGCTATGGTTCTAGCAGGTAGCTGGCTCACATTTGGGTCTGACAACACATTTAATCCAGCAGAAATGTTTACGGTGTGGCTCCTTGTCATATCCATTCCTGCGTCAGTTGCAGTGAACCTCATCGTTTTTTCTCCGTTAGCAGGACATGAATCCGTATTTTGATGAGCGGGCACATTTAAATCAGCTGCCATGCTTACAGTGTGGCTTCCTGTCACATCCATATCAGCATCGTTTGTTGTGAACCTCACCGTTTTCTCCCCATTAGCAGGTAGCTGGCTCACATTTGGGTCTGACGACACATTTAATCCGGCAGAAATGTTTACGGTGTGGCTCCTTGTTATATCCATTCCTGCGTCAGTCGCGGTGAACCTCATCGTTTTCTCGTCATTCGTGGGGAACAGGTCCATATTTTGATGAGAGGGCACGTTTAAACCGGTGGCAATGTTGACGGTGTGGCTTCTTGTCACATCCATATCTGCATCATTTGCTGCGAACCTCACCGTCCTCTCCCCATTAGCAGGAACCAGGCTCACATTTGGCTGCGACAGCTGGTTTAAATCAGTGGAAATGTTAACTGTGTGACTTTCTGTCACATCCATAGCCGCATCATTCATTGTGAACCTCACCGTCTTCTCCCCATTAGCAGTTAGCAGGTTTACGTTTTGGTCGGACGCCAATATTAGGTCAGCCGAAATCTTTACCGTGTGGCTCCGTGTCACTTCCATATCTGCATCACCTGCTGTGAATCTCACTGTTTTCGTTTCGTTTGCAGGGAGGTCCAGAATTGGGAACGAGTGCAGCTGCAAGTCCCTGATAATGTTGACGGTGTGACTTCGTGTCACGTCCATGCTGGCGTCGGCAGCCGTAAACCTCACTGTTTTCTCCCTGGAGTCATCTTCCGCACCAAACTTGATGTGAGAAAGAACACAAAATAAAACCAGTAACTTAAATGGGCTAAAATTAAAAAGAGGAGGAAAACAAAGAGAAAGCGAGCACTTAATCTCACCTGATGTCTCCACATCGCTGTCTTTAAAGAACTCTTCATTGACTTTTCTACACCAGAGAGTAGAGAGAAAGTAAAAAATAAATAGTTCAGATTTAAAGAAAGCAATTTCGGTGTTTAGTCTTCCGCTTAGTCTTTAAAAACTGTTATCATACCTTTACAGGTAGATGACCCACAGTCCTGATCCGTGGCGTTGACCTTCAGGTTAACACTCTGATGGTGGGTTAAACGAGGCTGAAGATGATCGTCTCCGACACCGTCCGTCTGAACTTCTGTAACCTCCATGCTCACCTCGCCTTCCAAAATGCGTCCCGTTTGAGCTTCAGTGATATCCATGCTCACATCGTCATCGGGACAGATTGTGAACCCTTCAGAGGGTCGAGCAGCTGCAGGTGTCATCTGAGCAGCCGCGGGATTAATGGTTGGGTTTGTCAGCAGGTTATCGAATCCTGTATTCAAGCAGAGCCCGACTGAAGACCTGACTCCTGGTGGACCACAGATTTCATCCCGTTTCCTCGCAGACGCCACAGAAGCTAAATTCGTGGTGATATTTGTGGGGAGGCATTGGGTTATATCCATCGTTGCGTCATCTGCAGCGAGCGCTGTGGCCGTCTCTCCGGGCGCGAGCGAAAAGCTCACACTTTGGGGTTTTAAGTCGGCGGCGATGTTTACAGTGTGACTCCGTGTGATGTCCATGAAGGCATCGTCTGTAGAAAACCTCACCGTTTTCTCTCTGTGGTCAGCTTCAGTCACGAGTGTTTCCTGTGGAAACGACACAGGCGAGTTACAACCACAGCGTTAGCTCATCATAATTCAAATATTTTACCATCACAAGGTAAGAATAAAAAGGCTATGTCAAGTTCAGACTACAACCTCTTGGATATTAAAGAGAAGAAATCATCAGGAAAAGAAAACAATAAGTGGATTCATAAATAAACTCTTTGTGAAACAGTTAAAAACCCTCCACTGTAGGTGTGACCACATCTATCTTCACCCAATGACATCGTCGATGGAAGTCAAATGTATTTAACGTCAGATGTTTTTGATTTTTTTACAAGCGTTTTTTTTTAAATCTGGGTTACTAAAATAAATAAAATAAATAAATACATGTTGTACTTTGAAGCTCACCTTCTGGCTTTCAGCAGGAGCGTGAACAGGAAGGTTCACCAAAGATCTGCTTCCTAAATGTTGAAAATGAGACAAAATTAACAACGTTAGACGACTGACACTCAAATTGCAAAAAACAAGAATGCTGAATTGTCTGTTATATTTAAAAGCTTGTCCAACTTTTTTTTATTTTTACAGCAGAGATGAACATTGACGTTTCTCAAAGGTTCAGCTGGACTTCGGGTCTAAGATAAGCTGGTCTTAAAACGCTCGTTTAGATCAAAGGTGTGACGTGGAAACGGGTTCAAGATTTGAGGTTTCGTACCTTTTGGGTCACCCGATCCTGAACTTTTACGTCTCTTCTTCAGTTTCATCTCTGCAGCCTGAGATGACCTCCTGTCACAGCGGGCGTACATATCCCGAGTCGGAAACATACACTGAAAAGGATCATCCTCCTCCTCCTCCTCCTCCTCACCGCCTCCCAGAGCGCGTTCTGTCCGGGCTGCAGTCAGGTCCGTGTTCACGTCACCTTCTGGGCAGAAAGCGCCTCTGTGGCTACTCAGCAACCCTGGAACCAGATTTTCTTTGTCGACCGCTTGCGTTTTCCTTTTTGTGTCTTCGGAGGTCGTCCTGGTTAAAGCTGCCATCCTGTCGCCGCCGGTGCTGCTCGGCTTGGAGAGACTCGCAAGGAAGTTTTCGAAATCAAGATCCAGCCGAGGCTCCGAGTCCCTGTTTGTATCACTCGCCGACTGACTCGCGTTGGCAGAATGACTAAGCTCATCCTCCGGAGCTCCTCCTCTCGTGATTAAAACGTTCTGTTGGGACGGGTCTCCGAGCAGGTCCGCATCCCCGGTGATGTTTATGGTGTGGCTCTGCGTGAGGTCCATGACCGCATCCTCTGTATCAAACATCACTGTTTTCTCCCCGCCGTCGAAGCTGACCTAATGAAGTCAGACACACATGTTAACGAACCGTCACAGAAGATTCAGCTCATAACAAACATGAAAACAATAAATGGAACGTTTCGTTTAACCAATCCGGTGCGTGTGATGACGATAACAAAGCAAAAACAACAAACTGAGCAGAAACTCACCACATTCCTTTGTTGAGAAGCATGTAAAGGAGCATTCAGCAGGTTTTCTATACCTAAGTTTGGACAGTTAAGTTTAGTAACAGCAGCTTGAATCTCATTTTTTGTGAAGGGAGATTTTAAAGAAAGCGTGTTCAAACTACTCTTACCCAGGATCTGTTGACTCCTATCATCAGTGCCCGCCACCTGGAGCCTTGTGTAAGAAAACAGCACCGACGTTAAAACTAAAAGGCGTTTCAGTGAAAACTGGAACTCTAATCAACCTAAAATGCAGCAGAACTGTTAAAAAACAAACTTGCCCCCTTACCAGTTTGGTGTTGCTGCAGCTGCTGCAGAATAACACAGAAATTAAATTACAACGAAGCCTGAAATCTTTACAGTCTCATGTCTATAAACACTTTACTGCATACTTGCTGCCATCAGCTCCTGTAGAGGACTCCGAGCAGGAGAGGCATTCTTGACATCCCTGTTGGGAAAAACACACACGTTAGATGAAAATTTACATTATTTTAGGGTATTTGGGGATTCTGTTATCTTACTTGGCAAAGAGTAGGACATCATTAGCAGGGGCGAAACTGACTCTCCTTGAATTCCTCTTTTCAGCCGGTTTTGCTCGCTCCACCTTAGCAAAAAGGAAAATAACAAAATACATAACGAGTTCTAATTAATCGTTCTTTAATTTTTCAGAGATAAACAGAAGTATATAAACTGGTAAAGTAAAACAAACAAACCAAAAAAAAAAGTCCATTTACCTTATTTTCCTCCTGCTCCACGTCACATAATACGGTGGATTTCCGAGGTGCTTTTAGAATCTATTGAAGAAATATTATAAATGAAACACTTCAGGTATCCAGAAAATGTAAGGATTATGTAAATGCTTGTTAAATTTAATGCAACACAAACCGAGGAAATGCGTCGCCTGGAGTGTCCGCCTTCTTCACTGAAACAAAAACAACAAAAAACAAAAGTGTTCAGTTGATTTACTTGATTGTCACACCTTTAAAAAATATGCAAATGAATAGGATAAAGACGGCCTGCACAGCTCAGCAGCTGTTATTGTTTAGTCCTGAAAGAACAAAATCTGGCTGCTCTTAAAATTAGTTTTTACTCACGTATTCTTGGGAAGATCCAAAGGCTCCATTTTTCACTGTAAATTTATACAAAATAAAAAAACAAACAAAAGAAACTGATAAGTTGTTTCAAACTGATGAGCTGTGTTTCAAAACACAATACCTTCAAAAGTTTCTCCTATCGTTTCCTTTGATTTTGCTTTTTTTTTTTTTAAATCTTTTAAAGCGATCATGAATGTTTCTGAAAGCCTTTCTGTGTTATTCTTCAGACTTTGGCTGTTTTAATCAGTGTATTTATTTTTTAAAGTTTTATTTTTTTTATCTTTTATGACAACATAGGACATGAAAAATGCATCATTGTTCAGTTCATTATTTACTGTGTGTCACATTTTCAGCAAATCACTCTTTGGGGATCATATTTTTCGAGGTAAAACACTATTTTCTGTCTTTCAAACTGTCAAGTCATATTTTTCACACATTTGGCTAAAGAATGGGAACACGTGTCTTTAGGACGGGCTGCTGGTTATAAAGTGTCTGAAGATCCAGTTTATTAATTTATTTTTTGCTGAAATCTTTGTCAACAAACAACACTGGTTCATCCCTTGAGTTTAGTAAAATTCACTTATACAGGTGCTGGTCATAAAATTAGAATATCATGAAAAAGTAGATTGATTTCAGTAATTCCATTTAAAAAGTGAAACTTGTATATTATATTCATACATTACATACAAACTCATATTTCAAATGTTTATTTCGTTTAATTTTGATGAT
>NC_051448.1:4823913-4847690 GCF_001649575.2 Kryptolebias marmoratus
ATCATCAAAATTAAACGAAATAAACATTTGAAATATATGAGTTTGTATGTAATGTATGAATATAATATACAAGTTTCACTTTTTAAATGGAATTACTGAAATCAATCTACTTTTTCATGATATTCTAATTTTATGACCAGCACCTGTAAGTTAGAGTTTAGTGGCATTATTTTAAACTCAAATCATCCCTCTGAAAATAGTCGAAATGGACGAAAAGAAGCTGCTAAAAGCCAAAAGAAAAGCTTTTTAAAAACTGCTGAAGCTACTTAAAGTTATAAGAACATCTGGCTCATAGGAAGCAAAACATAAATAAATATAAGGCACATTAAATTGAAGTTATTTTCACTGACATGTTAAAGAAACAGCCAGAGAGGAATTGTCTAATAAACGAGCTAATATTTTCAAGAGAAAGAAAAAGGAGAACAGCAACTATATTACCAGGCTGGCTAATTTAAAGAAAAATAGTAAATGCTAGGTATATTTGCTAAAGTTTGGATCTCATGGGACAAAATTTGCAAACACTCCTTCATAAACAAAGTGGGTTCACATTTTTTCTTGCTTTTTTCCAGAAATAAAAGTAAATGTTTACTTACACAATGCTAACAACCAGAGACGTTAGCGTCATTGTTAGCGTATTGCTAAAATCAACTTTTTAAAAAAACATGCAATACAGACCTTATCGTGTTGGTGAGGTAAACCTCTTCTTTTTATGAATGATGCATATGTGTTACTGCCTTAAACGAGTTTTTAATCAGACATATCATGAGTTTGACACCAGGTCGATGCGCGGATTTCCAACCCAGAAGCTAACGGCTTCGGTTTTGAATTTAGCCGCCTGCACGCATGCGCACTGGAGCACTGCCTCTGCCGTTTTTTTTTTTTAACTTTTGCTTATTCCGGTCATTAAAACCTTTTTTAAATAGTTTAAAAACCATATTCGTGTTTTTTTCTATCGTTTAAATAGAAAAAAAAATTATTTTGACAGAACATATAAATCTTTTTTAATATTATTATTTAAGCCGGAAGTCGTTGGCACACCGGAACAGATCGTACAGGGCGGGACGTTTTGAAAAGTTCGTACGTTTCACGTTTTTGGACTGTTGATGACTCTCCTGCTCAGCGGATCTTTACAGGTAGTTGGCCCTTTTGTATTAATACACAACACTGCGCCTTTTGATACCTTTTATTTGTGTTAAATGTATTTTTCTTACCGTCGCCAGTGAAACCCGAAGCGACCGGTTGTAAATCGCTGCACCGTGTTGCGTTCAGTTAAAATGAACTCTTTGTCTTTTGGTGCTCAGTTTTTCCAACTTTTGAGACATAGAATCAAAATCAGAATCATATATGTTGGTCTAGTGTGTAATGAACATAATGAACTTGTCTAATATGTAAAGTAAATTAGTGTAAATATATAAATAATCATATTTCTCCTGTAAAGCTGCTCTGGTTGGTGTGGCCAACTTGTAAACAATGACTAAAATGTGATTTATTTTATGTGTAATTCATTTGGGAATGTGTTGAAAAGGGTTGTTAATAGATTTTCAGGTTCTATCTGTTGTCTTATTAATAAATTTGGGGCTGTTTGCATGTAAAATAACATATAAACCTAGGTTTAATGTGTCTGTAGGTGAAGCAATGCAATCCAGGAATTTTTTTCTAGCAAAATATTGATTTTCAAGGTGTTGTTTTTTTCACATATTTTTCTTTTCTGAGTCAGTAATCTTCTTTTAGACTTTAAATTGCACCTATTCATGTCAGAGCTAAAAATAATTGCTGTTTATTTTAAAAAATATGCAATCTCATCTGTGTTTTGGAGAAAGTGTCAAACTAAATTGTGTGAGTCACGATCAAACGAAACAAAATACAAAGAAAATTTGCAAAAATAGATGTTAATTTGAAAAATAATCTCAGCTTTGTTCCTGACAACACAGTAAAGACCCGGAGGGTAGTTGTTTTCTTTGTAAAATGTAAGTTATCCATTAAAAGATGTGCTTTTTTAAATTTATTTCCTATTTTTTACCATGCTTGGGGAGGGATTTTAAACAATAACAGAGGCGTTCATGCCAATGAAGTCAACTCTGTCTGTTAGCAAAATATCTCACGAACCACAGGATGGATTTTAATGAAACATTTAAAGAAATAATCATTGCATGTTTGTCCAGAGCTGATTCACTTCGAACTTAATTCAGGATGGTCAACACGAAAATGGGTGTAGCTCAGACAAATTTAAAGATATTGAGCTAAAATTTGTTGGGGTAGTAGCTGAGAGTCGATCACAACACCTACTCTGAGCGCTGCCTGTGGTGATATTACTCGTAACGTTAATTTTAATGTTTGACCTACAAACGGATCATTTCTCAACTGGTATAAAAGCCTTTAATTTGTATTTCCTTACATTAGGTGACTGCAGTAACCTCTGAACTGTCTTGTTTTCTAAAAATATGTATTATATTTTATTATTGTCTCTCCATACAGGTTTCTTTATTTTGGTTGGTGTTATTTTGTATGTGAAGGAATTAAAATGTCTTTGAAAATTCCAAGGGGTGAGTCGATTTCGCTGTTTTTTCACTTTCTTGTTGGTTTTTAAGAAATGTGTTTTTGTTAGAGTAAGGTTCTGTACTGCATTAAATACCTTAATGTGTGCAGCGCCCCATTTACCTGCAGAAACAAAGAAAAACCTCCACAAACATGAAGCCAAGGACTCGGCAGCACTACCTACAGCAGCCAGCGCTGTCCACAGACCGGACGGGAACCTTAAAGCCCAAAAGGAAAACATACCGAGGTAAATAATAATAATTATAAAGAAAATGGATTATTTTATGTCTCCTTTCTGTTAGATGATGAGATGTAAAGAATACAGTAATTCACTTGTTGGCTTTAATCACAGCCTTTTAATTCTTGTTTTGTCCTTTAGGAAAAACATTGCTCCTAAAAATCACAAGGGGTAAGTCCTAGAGGATGTGACATATTTACTGCCAGATTAACAATGTGTTTGCCCATTTGTTTGTTTGTTTGTTTGTAATGTTGGCTGAATCACTGGTTATGTCCTCCTGACCACCAGCAGTTCAGATCTGTCCTCTGTGGAGGACATTTGTAAACTTGAATTAACTCTTTTTATCTACAGGGGACATTTAGGGCTTCTCAGTGATACCAAATGTGAAGAGGTGTGACTAATTACCTTTAAAAAAATTGGGAAATTAAAAAAAAGACTGTGATTGGGCAATATTTCTCTTCCTGGTTGTCAGGAGGATATTTTAGTGAAACTCTCAAAAGTAATCTTTGGTCGTACGTCTACAAATTTATTCACTTTTGGAGTCAAGATGGCTGCCGCAGCTAAGCAACCTTATCCTTATCCCCTTTTATTGAAGTCAGCTGCATCTGTCTGTTAGCAAAATATCTCTTGAACCACTGAGGGGGGGGTTAGTGAAACTTACAGAAAGTAATCACTGGATGTGCATCAAGAACTGATGAAGGTTTGGAGTCAATCCGATTAAAGATGGCCACCACAGCTAATCGGCGTTAGCCAAAGCAAACATGGTTTTAGCTCTGTCATTTGTCCAGATACTGAGCTAGAATTTGGTGTGGTAGTAGCTGATAGTCGTTCCCATTATATACTCTGAGCGCTAACACATCCCATAAAATCGCTTCAGTTTCAGCTTAAAACTCTGGCGGGCGATATGCATTCCCGCCTGTTAATCTTAACATCTAGTTGCCGTCAGCAGCTGTTATGTCTCCCATCTTTCCCGGACCTACCTGCAGGGTGTCGACCCGGTACGGGCAGCAGGTGGAGCTGAAGGAGCAGAATCAGCACTTGATGGGCGTTAACGAGGAGCTGCAGAAAAACCTCTCTGAGGCGCAGGCGAGGACAGAAAACGCTAAACATTCGTTCGTCTGTTTGTTTGTTGGGTTCTGAAATGGTTTATTTTTTTTCTAAAACAGCAAAGAGTCGCTGAGCTGGAGCTACAAATCGGCGAACTTCAAAAGGAGAATGCGGAGATGAAGAAAAGCCTTCACGACTGCCACGTTCTTCTCGTTTCAGCCAAAATAGACCCAGGTATTAAAGAAACAACTTCAGGTCACATGTTTTCATCACGCTGCCTGGTTGAAATAAACATGCCTTTTTCCTTTTTAGTTTTAGGAAAAACTGTAGGAGATGCAGCACAACAGAATGAAGACAAAAGGAAGGAAGTTATGGTACTAATTCTTTTTATTTCACTTCACTCAACATTAAAATCAGACGCCATAAACTTCAAATCCAGATTTTACAAACGGCAAACTAGAAAACAAACAAAGTTAGACAGATGCTGATGTTATATTGTTCCATACCTGCGTAAGAGAGCACAGTTTATTTAAGACAGACAGTTTGTTATGGCAGAGGAGCAGCCTTTAAATCACCTTCTTCGTATTTCAGGGGGTTTCCACAGACCTGTTGAGGGAACTAAAAGCTTTCGGCGAGGCTACGTCACAACAGCGCGCTCGGCTAAAGGTGGGTCGGACTCTGCTCTTTACGCTCGTCCCGTTTGGTGCCGCTGATGCTTCATCCTGACGGGGTTTTTTTTTTACGAACTTTCAGGAAATCCAGACGACGATGGAGGACGTGGCGAAGGCCCGAGAACTCATGAAGCAGGAGAAGGAGAACGTTTCCCAGCAGGCCGCTGAAATGGAGAAAGCTCTAAAAGAAGCAGAGGCGCTCTTACTGTAAAAGTACTTCATCAGAGAAAACATTGTTCTGTATAAACGGATTGTGTTTGAACCTAAACAGGACATTTTTATTCCTATGTATTCATTCATATTTAAAAAAAAAAAAAACTAACAGCGGGTTGTTGGGTTTAACATGATTTACAGTCATTTGTGTTTAAAAGCTGAACGTTAATCCCTTAAATGTTTTTATAAATGTTTCATTAGTTCAATAAATTACATAAAATCCTCATGTTTCTGATCCTTCCTGTATGAAAACGTATGTATTTACATAAAAATCAGTAAATTTGAGTGGACAAATACCTTTAAATAAATAGAAAATCACAACTTTACATATTATTTGTGTTTCAGTTCCAGGCATGAGCTCCTCAGCGCCGTGTTCCAGGTGTTACAGATGTTTTGGGTGGGGTGTGTTCATGTAGGGGTTGGTGATGGTCTCCAGGCCGCACCTCAGGGTGCTGACACTGGTGGAGCTCTGCGAGCCGGGGCCGCCGCCCGCGGCTTCCTGTCCCGGCCGAGTCGAGCGGTAGTAATGGATGAACAGGAAGAAACCTGACAGAAAGACGGAGAGCTCATCACTTTTATCTGGTTACTAAATTCAAAGATTGTTTTTTTACTTTTCAGAACCTAAATTCACAATAATCCAAATGATGTGAACTAAAGAGAAGTTATTCAACAGACATAATTAAGGGTTTTTCTAACTAACGTAGCAAAAACATAATCTGATGAAATGTAGCATAAAAGTTAAGATCACTGACTTCCTGTGCTGTCTTTCAAAAGCTAGCAGCGAGTTTGTAAACATATTTTAAACGTGTAACGGTCCATCGGTTAAGTTTATACGTGTCTATGGTTTCTACACGCAGCAGTAATTCATATTTATTTCTAAATACAATCCCAAATCCAAAAAGGTTGGGCTGTTGTGCAAAATGTAAAAACAAAAATGCAATCATTTCCTCTATCTTATCGAATTGTATCAGCTGGATTATGTGCAGTCTGGTTACACTTTAATACCTTGGAAGGAGTTGAGGATGGTGAAGATGTAGGTGGCGGGGACGCGGAAGTCACCGTAGGCGAAAAAAGCGAAGCCCCACGAGATCCCCAGCTGGCAGCACAGGCCCAGGATGGTCACGATGCTTTTGCCGTTCTTGCTCTCCTCCGTGTCGACCTTTTGGGTCCTCGTGAGGCAAAAGAGCCAAGACAGCGTGATGATGGCCGTGGAGAAGGTGAAGAGGAAGACCAGCGCGTAGTAGCCAATGTTGACGATGTAGTGGACTTTATTGTCATTTATCCAGCACCTTGAGACGGGGACATCAATCAAACTTTGCAGAATTTTCAAAACAAAACATACCGGTATGCTTGTTTTCAGTCTCACATGTTTACGTTGTCTTTGGGATTATCAGCATAGATGGTCTGTTCACCATATTTTCCTAAAATGGCGAGAACAACTGCAACTACAGCTGGCAAAACTGGGAAAAAAAGCAAACAATTAATCACCAAATCTTGTCTTTGAAAAGGAAAACGGTGACATACTCACTCCAGGCGGTAGCAGAGACTGTGAGGATGTAGCGTCGCATTCCAACCTGGCCCCCCTTGTACAGATGCAGACAGATGTGGAAGGCCTGCGCAGCAAACCAGCTGAAAGTGGCCAGCAGGAAGTAGTGCATGAAGACTGCCATCACCTGACAGCCCACAAAGCTTTTCATCTTTGCCACCTGGTTGTTGATCAGGAAGGCGAAGTTGAGCAGGAACAAGGCCAGCACCAGGTGGATGAGGATGACGGTGGTTTGACTGGGTTTCCTCTTCCTGTCAGTTCAGAAGGAAACCACGTCAGATTCACAGTTTCGGCGTTTCAGATTACCCCTGAGGGTCAAATTTACGCTCAAGCTAAAGCTACATTATTTCAGGAGAAACCTCAAAAGAGAACTAACTGTTTGTTTTTACCTCCACCGAGGAGGTCTGCCTGTCTGTACACAAGATTACTCTAAATGTTGTGACATTTTCAGGATTAGATTTTGGTGGCGATCCAGTCAAAGGTCAACTCTGCAGCTGTATAACAGGAACGTTAAACTGCACAGCTGGACACCTCATGGGTCAAGGGTGATCACTGCTGATTTCAAGGTGACGGGGGTCAAAGGTCGTAGTCACAGATGACCTGGTGCTCTAACTATGCAACCACGTAACGCAGGAAATTGAAACTCCCCGGCTCCCCGGGTCAAAGAGTTCAAGCTTCATGGGGTCAAAGGTCAAGGTCCCAGGTAAGCCGTTTGTTAAAAACTTGTCTCTGCTCCTACATGTGACCCCCTTTGTTCCCTCCACAGAGGTTGTGCAAAGATCAGGTCTAAATATTCAGGTGGATTAAATTCTGGTTCTGATCCAGATTATGATCCGGATCACACAGCTTTTTAATCTGGTTTGATGGAAGTTTGCTCTCCGAGCGCTTCTGGTTGTTATTAATCCTATTTTAGCCATTCATGCATCGAAACGTCTGGCTTGTTCAGTTTGGTTTTTAAACATTTTCCCCCATAAAAACACACTGAGATCTTTTCTGTTCCTTCAAAAAAACATTGTTCTCTTTGAAATGCTACTTTGAGTTTTTATCTATGGTTCTGTTTCTTTAAGCTTTAATGGCAGAGTTTCATCTTCTTCAGTAAATTTCAGCACTCACTGCAGTTTAATTTAATATTTTTGATGTTTTATTGTTAGACAAGAAAGGATTTGGATGAAAAAACAAAGGTAATAACCAAAGAATACTGATGGCAGCCATCTTTTAATGACTGTGAACTGACTTTATTTCAAAGCTTGAGTAACAGAAACACTATATTTTTATGTATCACTTACTTGCACTAAAGTCCCTTCATTTTTTAACAGCTTAGAGTTTTTTTTTTTTATTGACAGTAAATATTCCTGAAACCAAACAAGCCAATAAAAGAGGGCAGTTTGCATGAAGTCCTACTTGAGACCAAACGGGAGTTTTCCACAGCCGTCCAACAACGAGGCCACTCTTCCTCCTGATTTCCCTACTGTAAATAAAAAGTACGGGACCTCGCCGCAGCGCTTTACAGGTTCGAAAAGTGAACTTATTTCCATAAACTGTCCCAGCATTCGCAGAACCAAGAGGTTTTTCTTTGTACCATATATGTTTCTGACGTTGTCTTTTCTATTTTATACATCAGTGCGTTGGTTGTTTTTAAAATGTGCTGCAGCAAAAAACTTTTAACTGATTGATGAAGATCTGAGGAGTTTTAAACAACATTCTGTAGACGTTTCGTTAAATGTTTAAGAACTCTGGTATGTTGAAGATTTATAATCATTATTATGGCAAAACCTATGACTGGTTGACTGATTTTAACATGTTTGATTAAAGCTCTACTGGTCAACTTTCAGCTTGTGTTCTGCTTCTTTTAGCTCTCAGCTAGTGTTCTGCTTGTTTTAGCTCTCAGCTAGTGTTCTGCTTGTTTTAGCTCTCAGCTAGTGTTCTGCTTCTTTTAGCTCTCAGCTAGTGTTCTGCTTCTTTTAGCTTTCATTGTAGACTCAAACACACAAGACAAACTATTTTAGCTGCATGCTAAAAAGCATTTGGCGATGTGTTGCTAAAATAAGCAAAGCCTTCTATAGAAAAGCCTTTTTATGGTAAAGTTGCATCTTTCAGTTTAACAACAAACCACGTTTCATTTAAAGTTTGTACATCTTTTTATGTACTGATTTGTTGCATTAACTCTATTAAGATAAGTATAAATAAAAACAGTTTGTACTTCTAGTTTTTGCTACCTTAAAAGAAAGTGCATGAAGAGGACTACGCCGAGGAAGAACATGGACAAGCCACACCCGACCTGAGTGAGGATAGTCAGGTTCTTCAGGTCCGCACTAGAAATCGTTTCATTAATGGGAGTCTGAAAAAGCAGAAAAGAAAAACAGGTATTAGAAATTTGCTACATATTTTGCAGGCTGGAGGGTTTCCGGTGGGAGCGTCGATACAAGTCGTGGAACTTCGTTCAGAACCAAATATTCAAATCAATCTCACCAACAAGATGGCGAAGAATGTCAGATGCGAACACTGGCAGATAATTCCGTCTCCGCTTTCAAAGGTTTCACATCCGTCTTTGGTCCAGTTTGGTTTCCTGCCTGTAAGGCCAGAACGAACAAACGTTACAGGAAGTGAAGGAAACGAGAAAACCCCGGCAGCAGTGGTGAAAACAGAAAGAGCTTCGAACTGATGTCCTAAGAAGGGACGTATTATGTCCATCTGTCCATTTCTCTGTGGACAGTGTCTTGTCCGAGCTATAAATTGATAAACCTTTAACATAGAATCATCAAACTGCACAAATGGACACCTCTGGAATCAAGGATGATCCCTATTGATTTTAAGGTCAAAGGTCAAGGTCACCGATGACTCCTTGGTAAAAAAAAAAACTTTGTTCTATCTCTACAACCGTGTAACGTAGGAATGTCAGACTGCATTTGGGCACCTCATGTGTCGTAGATGATCCTTATTGATTTCAGGGTCAAAGGTCAAGGGGTAAAATGTCACGGTCACCATTGACCCCTTGGTGAAAACCTTGTCCATGCTCTAACTCTGCAACCGTGTAACGTAGGAATGTCAAACTGCACGGCTGGACACCTCATGTGTCGGAGATGATCCCTATTGATTTCAGGGTCTTGGGTCAAAGGTCAAGAGGTCAAAGGTCACGGTCACCATTGACCCCTTGGTGAAAACCTTGTCCATGCTCTAAGTTTGCAACTGTGTAACAAGGTCAAAGGTCAAAGGTTGTGAAAATCATCTGTATGCTCCAGGCTCACATTCACATAACATAAAAATGTGAAACCCTTTGTTCGTTTATGGGAGCACACACAGATCCTGAATCAAATCCTGATTTTAATAAAAGAAAGAAACAAAACAACACTCGGACCAAACACTTACAGTAACTTACTATCTTGTGAAAGGATACACTGTAAATAAACCCTTCTGCATGCTGCGTTTTGATTGGCTGGTTTAGTCTGCAACTCTTAATCTCAAACAATCAGGAGTTCAGTTGCTGTCTCTCTGGACTGTCACTACTGACTGATGGTTTCACAGCACGTGTCGCTGTTTTTCCTAAGCACAGATTTTAAAAACAAATATATATCTAAAAGAAGAAAACCTGCACCACATTCTCACACTAACATCCATCATCCATCATCCAGATTAATATGTGACCCAGAAAATCCAGGCAGAGTGACACATTACCAAACTCCAAGCCGTCACCCACATTGGTAGTTTCAGCTGCATCATATAATAAGATAAACATCTAAACATGTAAACATGTAAACAGTGGAAATTTCACCATTCACCTTCACCATTCCACGACTGACAGCGAGGAACGTTCCCTTTCTGTGAATAAAAACAGAGCTGCACTGGTTAAACACTCTTTAACAGTGAATGATCATTGAAAAACTACTAAAAAAAGATTATTTTTTTACTCACATAACTTATTTCTTTGAAAGTGACGTTTATTGAGTCAGTAAGATTCTTGATTTCAGCTCCCATGTCAACTGCTAGAACCTCGTTACCTAAAACAGTGCTGTTGTTCTCATCCTGGAGGGGGTAGGAAATGGTATAAATGAATATATATATACGCCATTTAAAGTAAAATGACTGACTCCCAGCTGTTTTTCGAGCCTTACCTGAGTCATATTTAAAAACCGGAGCACGGCTACAAACGGTCCAGTGTTGTTTGGACCGACTGCTTTCTGAAAAGCTTCTTTTGACACCGACACAGATCTGGAGAATTTATCAAGAGATGCCGTGTCTTCTATAATCTGCAGGAAAAGAAACGTGTTTTAGTTTCAGATGAGCGTGACTCGTCCTCGGTGAAAAAGCGGCTCATAAACACATCAGCTGCGTCGTCACAAGTCAAATAAGGAGAATCACTCATTGGAAATGCTCTGAAAGCATCTGCTGAAGGGAGAAAACAGCTAACAGCAGAAGTTAAAGCAATGCACCCACGTTTAACTTGTCCTGTGGAGTCCTGTAAGCGAAAGACATTGGGTTCAGGTCCTCGGTGTCCGGTTGTCTCACCAACAAGCCCTCGACTCCTTTCCCCAAAGATAAGGAGGCCGAGGTTCCGTTCATGCTGGACACCAAGTTTCCCATTTCAGTCATGAGTTCTCTGTGAGGAAAACAGAACCAGAGCAGGAGTAAGGAAATCTTTCAGCTAAAGTTTTTCTACCTTTGGCTTCTTTTTATGCTTTTATCTTGCCTCTGAATCATTTTAGCTTTTAACAAACCTTTTGCTGCTCTTAGCTTTTACCTAGCATTCTGTTTCCTTTAGCCTTCAGCTGATGTTCTGCTCCTTTTAGCCTTCAGCTTGTGTTCTGCTTCTTTTAGCTCTCAGCTTGTGTTCTGCTTCTTTTAGCTCTCAGCTAGTGTTCTGCTTCTTTTAGTTCTCAGCTAGTGTTCTGCTTCTTTTAGCTCTCAGCTAGTGTTCTGCTTCTTTTAGCCTTCAGCTTGTGTTCTGCTTCTTTCAGCCTTCAGCTGATGTTCTGCTTCTTTTAGCGTTCAGCTAGTGTTCTGCTTCTTTTAGCGTTCAGCTAGTGTTCTGCTTCTTTTAGCGTTCAGCTTGTGTTCTTCTGCTTTTAGCCTTCAGCTGATGTTCTGCTTCTTTTAGCGTTCAGCTAGTGTTCTGCTTCTTTTAGCCTTCAGCTGATGTTCTGCTTCTTTTAGCGTTCAGCTAGTGTTCTGTTTCTTTTAGCCTTCAGCTAGTGTTCTTCTGCTTTTAGCCTTCAGCTGATGTTCTGCTTCTTTTAGCGTTCAGCTAGTGTTCTGCTTCTTTTAGCCTTCAGCTGATGTTCTGCTTCTTTTAGCCTTCAGCTGATGTTCTGCTTATTTTAGCCTTCAGCTGATGTTCTTCTGCTTTTAGCCTTCAGCTAGAGTTCTGCTTCTTTTAGCTCTCAGCTGATGTTCTGCCTCTTTTAGCATTCAGCTGATGTTCTGCCTCTTTTAGCATTCAGCTGATGTTCTTCTGGTTTTAGCCTTCAGCTAGAGTTCTGCTTCTTTTAGCTCTCAGCTGATGTTCTGCTTCTTTTAGCCTTCAGCTGATGTTGTGCTTCTTTTAGCGTTCAGCTAGTGTTCTGCTTCTTTTAGCCTTCAGCTGATGTTCTTCTGCTTTTAGCCTTCAGCTAGAGTTCTGCTTCTTTTAGCTCTCAGCTGATGTTCTGCCTCTTTTAGCATTCAGCTGATGTTCTGCCTCTTTTAGCATTCAGCTGATGTTCTTCTGGTTTTAGCCTTCAGCTAGAGTTCTGCTTCTTTTAGCCTTCAGCTGATGTTCTGCTTCTTTTAGCCTTCAGCTGATGTTGTGCTTCTTTTAGCGTTCAGCTAGTGTTCTGCTTCTTTTAGCCCTCAGCTGATGTTCTGCCTCTTTTAGCATTCAGCTGATGTTCTGCTTCTTTTAACCTTTAGCTAGTGTTCTGCTTCTTTTAGCCTTCAGCTGATGTTCTTCTGCTTTTAGCCTTCAGCTAGAGTTCTGCTTCTTTTAGCTCTCAGCTGATGTTCTGCCTCTTTTAGCATTCAGCTGATGTTCTGCCTCTTTTAGCATTCAGCTGATGTTCTTCTGGTTTTAGCCTTCAGCTAGAGTTCTGCTTCTTTTAGCTCTCAGCTGATGTTCTGCCTCTTTTAGCATTCAGCTGATGTTCTGCTTCTTTTAGCATTCAGCTGATGTTCTGCTTCTATAACAAAGATTTTCTGCGCTGCATCTTAACAGAAAATGTTTGGCTTCTAGCTCATCATTAACCCTTTAAAGACTTGAAATGTTCCCTAAGTTTGGAGTTTCGGTGATTCCTAAACTAGAAGCTTTCCAGAAATCCTGATTCCTGTCGAAGTCCTCCAGCTTTAAGCCGACATCACAGCCGAGGCCCGCAGCGGTAACAGCCGCAGTATTTTGACACTAAGGTATAAAAACGTCTCAATGTGAGCCTTCTAACGTTAGTGTAGGTGAAGCTCAGGAAGGTCTATAAACCAGACCAACATCGTCTAAACTGTTGTATAACTGGAATACAGAAGCTACAAATCTGCTTCAGCTAACCGCAGAAAAACAATAATGGTAAAATAAAATAAGCCGAGTCTTACGCAGCTCCGGATGCATCAACTTCTTCACTTCCTTCAGAGATTAGAGGAATTTTTATATCTGGCAGCGGCAGCTCCTCATCCGCCTCTTTTATCGGGTTGTTACAGTTGATACATTCGACATCTGATCCATTTAATCCGTTTGTCAGATTTATAATGTACTTGTTATTATAGTCTGTAGTTTAAAACACAAGAAAAGATTTTTTTAACATCTCAAATACAAAATAACGTGTATTACTTCTTACTTTGGGAAGTTCATTATATTCTATAATTCTCTTTAAATTTTTGCTACAATCCTGAAAATAAATACACAGGTGTGACAGATTGTCTCAAGGGAAAATAGGATTTACTGATAAGTGTTCTGAGGTGTTCTCATCGGGAGGAAACAGGCTCGGTTCACTCTGCAGGTAAATACGACCCGATTCAGATTTGTTTTTGCCTCTGTGTGACACATATCAGATTTCTTCATGGCAGTGTGAACGTGATGAATCAGAATCGGATACACATCCGGTGTTTCTCAAAGCGCAGTGTGAACGTTCACGGAGGTCCCTGACGTCAAAGTCCCTCCGCTCTTCATCCACTCGTGCCTCTGCACAGGTCATAACATTTGAGCTCTTTTTCTTCTCTCATCTTTTACAGCTTCAGCATCAACACGCTAACACTCGCAGCGTCCATATAGTGTGGCATCATGTCTTCTGCGCCTGCGGGTCACTTCAGGGAACTGTTCACGCTGGAGTCTGATGGAGGTCGCTGTGTGAACGCAGCCATAACTGTGATGTAAAGAACGTCTGTTCATAGGTGGATGTCAGGCCTCTCTGTCTAAATCAGGGGTCTCCAACCCTGGTCCTTGAGGGCCGCCATCCTGCAGGTTTTCCTTCTTTCCCTGCTCCAACACACCTGATTCAGTGGTTAAATCACCTCTTCTTGTTCTGCAGAAGCCTGTTAATCACCCATTGATTCAAACCAGGTGTTGGAGCAGAGGAACAAGTAAAACCTTCAGGATGGTGGCCCTGAGGACCAGGGTTGGACAACCCTGGTCTAAATGATGACATCGGTGGTGTTCTCATGTCTTATCAATAAAGCTCTGTTCACAAACACCCTCTTATAGACGTCGTTTCCACGAGAACGATCTCTGGAAACGTTCCTGTTCTCTCAGTGCTTGTTGTGGCGAATCAACAAGGGGGAAAAAAACAAACTTGTTGAATCCGCTGTAGTTTCCACGCCAGGCAGGGTTGCCAGACAGGGAATAGCGAACTATCGTACCTCTGCTTTAAAATTGTTGCCTTTCGACCCAAACCTGTCATACGTGCTGAGGGAGGTGTTCTTTCTCAGAGGGGGGAGGTTGGTGAACATGACGAGGAGGAGGACTTGGCCCTAAAACTATCTTATAAAAGCAGTAATCATCATATATCTGGCAACCCTGATGCATGTAAACAGTTACATCCAAAAAGGTGAACACATTAATGTTTGTTTGGGCCTAGGATGAGGTCGGGTCGCATCCTCACACCAAAATGGAGGTCGGTACGCCGTTTATTGTTCAAGTTATCCAGCTCACAAGATGAACCGGACGGACAGAGGGTATTTCCAGGTCCTCTGTGAACAATAAAGCTGATCATTTCTTTAAGACCAATCCAGAAAGTACTTTTTACAGACAGAGTACCTAACTTGGCACGTGTACTACAACATGTAGCACCGTAGCTTCCTCGTGTACTACAACACAAGTCAAAAAGGATCATTGAGCTCGAAAAGCCCATGAAAAACGTACCTGAGGTTTTGCAGGACTTTTCATCATATTTCGCTTTCTTGCAACATCTGTCCTTCGTGTTCACGGGTCCACTCTCGATAAATGTTTCATCTGTCAGTGATTAACGTCAAAGAAAACCAAATATAATCCAACAAAGATCCATGCAATGAAGAGGAAGTAGAAACCTGAGATGATGAACTGACTGAGTTTTCATTTTTTACATTTTTTCTACATTCAAATGTAGCTTTATTAGAGGTTTTTCATTTTAACATTTGGCGTTTTAACACTAAACTGGACCATAAGTTATAACATATAAGAACAATAAGTCATTTGGACCTTTTTGTGCAATAAAAACAAGTATTTTCATGTGCTTTAAAAAGTGGATTTAACTGTATTTCTGTAAAATCACCTGGAAATGGTTTGGATTTGTTTCCAGCCAGAGCGTGCACGGTCACGTTCATACAGGAAAGACTTTTTGAGATGTAAAGTCTGAGAGAAGTCCCATTCTGTTCCACTTGTGGCCATATTTTCCAAAGCTTTTCTGATAAATAAAAACAGAAATGCATTTTTCGGTTAGCTAAAATTCAGATCTAAGTTTTATAAAAAATAAATAAAAAAATAAAACAAGAAGGCTGAACTTACTGTGTTTTTCCTGGTCCTTCTGTAGAAATATTATGCAACCATCTAAACAAAAAGAATGTTTTCAGAGATATACTGATTTATACATGTCAGCAGAGCAACAATAATAATAATAATAAAAAAGAAAACAATCATGCAGACAACAGCAATTAGGCATTAATTAAAAACTAGTTTCATGGCTGAGATTTTCTTTTAAATTTAAGTTAAATCTGTGCGTTAACATTATTTGGTACAATTCCCCCGTCTCTCTTCCAGTCAGTAGGCAGCATATTGTACATTAATGTCTGGACCAAGGCGTGTGTGTGTTTGTTTTATTTGTATTTGGTCAGCAGCTGGAATTATTTGCTGTCATTTTGACCAAATCGGGTGCAAACAGCAGTCCGTTCGAGAGAAAAGACTGGAAATAAAAGCCTGAAGGAATGCATATTGCCTGCCGCCTTTCATGACGTTCATTTAACCTGAGATCACCTCATGTTGAGAAATGATGGAGCTGGAGCCATTTTGGTCAAACCTTGACTCTCTCAGCTACTACCACACCAAACTTTTGCTGGAGGAAATGATAAAACTGTCTCACTTGGAAAGAATACGCTTCTCACTAGCAAACAAACTGAAACGATTCGATAAAACTTGGCAACCTCGTCTACTATATATTGACAACTCAACTTGAAGTTGACTTAATACGAGCCTTGAAATGATAAGATATAAGTCCCAGGGGAAGGGAGATGGGTGGATGATGTTATCTTAATTTATTTCTGTATTGTTTTTATTTTTCCCTGTGTTCAGATTAGAAAAATGAGGATGAATCTGCATTGTGGATGTCTTAATTTCCATAGTTGTTTCCTCAATAAAACTGTTTAAAATAAACTTTAGGCCAGCGGCTGCAAAATCCCCTGAGTTACAGACATTTTTGTGTTTCCGTTTTAAGGACGGATGGCAGTGATTTCATCAAGCTGATTCCAATCAGTTGTGGACGAACATCTGTGATTGCTTTCTGCAGCTTCATTAGAGTTTTAGGAGATATTTTGGTACCATCCACACACACACACACATCACTGCAAAAACATCATCATCCACCTTTAAAATGCATGAATGCATTTATATGTGAATTCCAAATAAATGCTATAAAACACATTCTTTTTTTGTTTAGTTTAAAATCTATTTTTCAACTTTAAAAAAACCCTCAAAAACAATGTAATTCAGAAAATGGAAACAGTCTAAAATAACATGTAGCAGAGATACTCACAGACTCACATCTGTATGTATTTGTAGATAAAAAGGAAGCAGTGATTTAAAAACACACTCTCCTTATTGCTCACATTACTTTTGAATCGTAAAAATATTTAATTGACTCACCTCCAGTCGCATTCGGATGTTTCGATGCATTAATGATGCCGTAGAAGTTATCAGCAACAATCCGAACAGTATTTCCTTCCTTTAAACATTCTTTCAGATCATCTTTTCTTTTAGCTGCTGAGGATTTTAACAAAAAAAAAAAAAGAAAACATTTCACATTTAAGAGTTTAAGAATGTCATGATAGTACGTTAACTGATTCGCACATTTTAGCTTTTTCTGCATAAATTGTTTTAAAAGAGTTGGTAAAAGCCGGTGACCTGAGTCGTTTGGTTGAGCCGCCACCAAGCCTGGAGAGGATGAAACCATAAAATATGAGTGAGGACGCACAGCTTCCAGATCAGCTGGGTTACTCGAGTAGTTTAGGTACTTACAAGTCAGAAAAATCCACAAAAAGCCCTCCAGCAAAAGCTGAAACGTCCAGCTGTGCCGAATCATGTTCATGACAACAAGCCTCAGTCTGGATGAACGATCCTGAAATCATGAAGCTTTTATTCAGAACCTGTTTATTTGTTAAAGTCGATCAGCTGTCAGCAAGAGGTGTTTTGTTCCTCACCTTCCTGTGGCTGAAATGCAGCAGCAGTCGGCTGCAGGAAGCAGAAGTAACTGAATCTTCTCGGCCAGTTAAAGATCTTCCCTAACCTTTGCATAGATAGCTATGGCAAAAAAAGTTTGCTTTGCAAATTTGGAGGCCCAGAAACATGTCACCGGAGATGAATGTGCTACTCTTCTATGCAAAGGAGGGAGAAGAAATAACTTTATGTTGGAACAGATATCTAACAGACTCTGTAAGAGACAACAGGTTGGACTGTAAACAACATTATTTCCACCTGAAACACAAGTTTTACAGTAGGTGCTGATTTTCCTATGAGGTGTAAACAAAATGTGATACTTTAACTGTTCTTGTGGCAAAAAAAACAAGTCAGGGACGCTCTAACGTGTGTTAAATGCTGTTTTACACTAATAAACAGTTAAAAGAGGAGTACATTGAATACATTTGATTTTATGGCTTTGAATCCTCTTTTAATACTAGGAAATACTAAACAACCAAAGCAGGATCCTAAAAACTGGGGCTTGTGATGTCACACATCAGCACCAGCATCTAAAAGCGTCGGACACAAAAAGAACAGGAACAGAACGTAAAACAATGTCTAATAAACCTATAAAAAAGGAACCACACGGCAGAAAACTCTTCAGGTCAGGACTACGCTACACAACCCCAACCCTGAAACAACTGGACATTGTGTAAAATGTAAAAAGGAATGCGATGATTTGCAAATATAAGCCCATATTTTATTCACAATAGGACATAGTAAACATATGAAATGTTTAAACTAACAAATTTACAATTGTTTTGGAGAAAATGGTTGTTTTGAATTTTCCCTCCTCTTTTAACAACAATGAGGAAAGCAGCTGCTGGAGGTTTTGGAGGGAAAGTTGTCCCGTTCTGCTGTGATGGAGGATTCTTGCTGCTCTACAGTTTTTACTTATTATTTCTTTCATGATGGATCAGATGTTTTCAGTTAATGAGCGGTCTGGACTGCAGGCATGTCAGTTTAGCTCCTGGACTCTAAAGGAGGCAGTCTGAGGTTTAACATCGTCTTGCTGAAATATGCAAAGCCTCCTCTGAAAAAGATGTTGTCTGAATGGGCTCATATGTTGTTCTAAAACCCTTTCCAGATGTGTAAGCTGCCCATGCCAGAGGCACTAATGCAACCCCCATAACATCAGAGAGGCAGATGATATCAGGCTGGATGGTCCCTCTCCTCTGTGGTTTTGACCCGTCTGACTTTAGAACAGTTATCCTCTTTGCCTCGGTCCATTTTAAATGAGCTTTGGTCCAGAGAAGAGTGGAGCACGGTATTAATAAATGAGGTTAAACGCAGTCATGAGACGAAGAAAAAAAAAATCTTCTTTAACACAAAAGGACAAAGAATTAGGTTTACCAGGTTCTAAAATTATTCCAGTCTGACGTCAAGTGCACAAAAACACACAACAGATTGGTCCGTGTTGTTATTTATTTAACTAAATTTAATCCAAAATGGAAAAGCTGTGAGTGAAACACTAAGTCCGCCCCATGATCCTCCAGCCTTCATCGGTCCCTCGCATTGGTTAGGAAGAGTTTTGGCCCACTCTGTTTTAGAGCGTTGCTTTAGTTCATTGTTTTTTAAATTTGGTTTGTTTCTTTTTGAGCTGTTCTGTTGTAGATCAGCTGCTGTGCCCAGTTCAGGCCAGGCTTCAGCTGTCGGACAGATGGCCAGAGGAGCTGCGAAACGAGCCCAAATCATCGCCCCTCCACCGCCGTGCTGATGAATATCCACATGTATTTGGTGTTTGTTGAATTCCAGGAGTTTTGTGGTTCATCCAGATGAAACTTTACAAGCTTTATATTCTTTTTATTTTTAGAAAGTCTTTCTTCTCCATCTCAGACTGTTGAGAGGATTTATTTTAAAACACACTGACGTTTTTGTTTTCCATCTCTCCACCACAGCTGAGCTGGAGTTTCCACGCCGCAGTTGTGACGGTCAACTAGGAAGTACAAATAATTTAGAATATTTCCACCTTTCTGGGGTTTGGAAATTTAATTTCATTCACTTTCAGTCGTTCGTTTAAATTCCGCAGCTTTCTGGGTATTATTTGTGCCTGTCGTCGTCCCTCTGTTTCATATGAAGTGAACTCGTTTCATTTAGGTTTGCATGAAATTTACTTTTCAAACCCGACAGAACTAAAGTTAGTTTTGATTTGGTTACTCGTTTGGTTTTTCTCTTCCCATGAAATGCACACGGAGTGGCAGCTGACCACGAGAACTCGTTTCTCCCTCTGTTTTCCTGATTTTCATCAGACTTCTACAGATACTGAGCTAAAACTAGTGGTGGTAGCTGAGAGTCATCCCTCATCCATACTCAGAGCTCTAACAGACCGCACAAGATCTTTGTTTAAAACTTTGGCAACTTTTAGCAATATAATCTATCTATCTATTCTATATTGCTAAAAGTAATCACTCTTCTCCCTTTACATATGAACTTCATCCCATTCTTCATCCACAGGGTTTAATCTGATGTTGGCCCACTCTGCTTCTATAACAGCTTCAGCTCTTCTGGGAAGGTTTTCCAACAGGTTTAGGAGAGTTTCTGGGAATTTTGGACCATTATTCTGAAGCTCATCTGTGAGGTCAGACACTGATGTTGGACAAAAGGCTCTCAGTTTCCTCTCTAATTCATCCCAAATTCTGTCGGGTTGAGGTCAGGACTCTGAGCAGGCCGGTCAGGTTCTTCCTCATCCTCGTCTTTGTGGACCTTGCTTTGTACGCTGGAGCTCAGCCATGTTGGAACAGGAAGGAGCCACCCCCAAACTGTTCCAGCAAGGTTTGGAGCATGAAATTGTCCAAAATGTCTCAGTGTGCTGAAGCATTAAGAGTTTCTTTCACTGGAACGAAGCAGAACAAGCCCACACCATGATCCTCCCTCCACCAAACTTTACACTTGGCTCAACTCAGTTAGACAAGAACCGTTCTCCTGGCAGCAGCCAAACCCAGACTCGTCCCTCCAGAGGACACGTCTCCTCTGCTCTAGAGTCCAGTGGGGGCGTGTTTTTCTCCACAGCATCCCGTTCTTTGCTCTTAGCAATGGAAGACTTGGATGCAGCTGTTGCCATGGAAACCAACACCATGAAGCTTTCTGCTCTCTGTTCCTGACCTGATCTGAAGGCCACATGAAGTCTGGAGGTCTTTAGCTGTTGACTCTGCAGACTCGTTGGTGACCTCTGTGCTCCTCAGCATCCTCCGAGCCCACTCTGTGGTTTTACATGGCCGACCACTTTGTGCTGTCGTTCCCAATCCCACTAACAGCCGACTGTGGAATATTTAGCAGTGAGGAAATGTCACGACTGGACTTATTGCTCAGGTGGCGTCCCATCACGGCACCACACTGGACATCACTAAGCTCCTGAGAGCGACCCATTCTTTCACAGATGGTTGTAGAAGCAGTCTGCACGTCTAGGTGCTTGATTTTATTCACCTGTGGCCGTGGAAGTGACTGGAACACCTGAGTTTAATGATTTGGATGGGTGAATGAATACTTTTGGCAATACAGTATAATCTATCTATCTATCATTGTTTAAAGCCGGTTTGTGTGGTAATGCTGCCCCCTGCTGTTCACTTTGGGAAGCTCAGTCCACAGACTTCTATCTGACTCCTACAGTCTGTGGTTCCGTTCAGTTGGAAACAAAATAAAGTTGATTCCAGACTCTGAACCAGCGTTTCGAACCCAGCTCCACTCAGATATATTCCATTAAAAAAATCTTTAAATATTTGACCAATCAAAACCTTAAAAAGGAGAAGAGTTTTTGCCCCAGATCATGTTTAATGCCGCTGACGTCACCGGGCTTTGATGTGCGACGCGCGCATGTGTCCTGGTGACGCAACAAAGCGTTCGCGTCTGACATCACGTGACGCAAGAAAGGCAAAATAAATACCCTGAGAGCCAGTGTTCTGAGTTCAGTGTTGAGAAGTTCTCGACGGAGACGGATCTGCGCTGAGCATTTCAGGAGACACAAATTGTTCCCCAAAGACCAGACAACTGAATCAAGATGAGGATGTTCCAGGAAGCGGAGGCTCGGAACCTCAAACCCGGGTTGGAAGGCGTGGTGTCCGTCCCCTGCGGGTACAAGCAGAGGCTGTAAGTGTCGACGCTGATGACCCGGGTCCTGACCAGATGCGGTGCCATCACAGGTCTGGATTCTCTCCAGGAGCCGCAGGTCGCCACTTTCAAACATCTGGTCACCCAGACGATGGAGGGCGACACCATCGCCAAGGACTTTCCTCTGAACGCCAAGAAAGCGAAGAAGGCCTGCAAGAAGGTGGTGGACGAGCTTCAGAAGGCGCACAGTCCTGAGCAGCTGGAGTCTATGTTCCAGACGAGAAATTAAGTTTTGGAAGGCGTTCTTATTGAATCCATGCAGGACAGAATCAAGGGACTTATCGAGAAGTTTAAGGCCAAGGCATCGAAAAGCATACATAACATCTTGTTTGCTTCATTTATTTTCACATTAATTTTTTGTATCGCCTTTTTACTTGTCATCATGGCATTATAGAGTCAGATATTTCCAATCTGAACCTCTGAATTATTATTTAATCTTTATTTTTACGGTGGTTTCTGTGCTGTTGTGTCAACAGACAGAGAAACACGCAGCTAATGTACAGAACAGACTTTAAACCATTTTTCGTTTTCTCCGAGCACTTCGGTACCCCCACTTTTCAAGATCCGTCAGTTAAAAAAATGTCAGCGTTCTGGCCTAAAATTTCTGCTCGGACATCAGATGTCTGTTCGTTGTTGGCTGGAGAAACGCACCTGTGAGCAGACAGCTGCTGAAAACACTCACAGACAAATATTCAGCTCTAAATGAGAGCTTAATCTCTGAAATAAATATTTAAATAACCGGACAAATGTTTTTTTTCTTGTAAGTTTATGAAAAGCAACCTTCTTTCTCTGCAGATTGTTGTTCAGAAGACAAAAAAAAGACTTTTTCTCTACATCTGATGCAATTTTGGTTTAAAAAATGATAAATAATTGGCTTATTCATAACTTGAAATAAAGACATGGTGCTTACAATCAATAAATACTTTGTTGAACAGGAGACATTTTGCTAACAGACACACACGTGCCTGTCTTTTGCCGGTGGCTGAGAATGAACTGCTTTGGAGTGGAAACTCTGCTCAGCAAACCCTTAAAAATCAGCCCACTTTGCAGCTCTCTGCTGAATGTTTCTGGGACAAACATTGTTACAGAGGTTGGTGTTAAATAATGGTGTTCCTTACTGCACAGGTGGCAGTAAGTCCAGCTGTGAAAATCCCTCACTGCTAAATATTCCACAGTCAGCTGTTAGTGGTTTTATAACAAAGTGGAAGTGACTGAGAACGACAGCATGAAGTGGTCGGCCATGTTAAAGGCATTCAAGCCTTTCCATCACCAAGAGCAAAGCGGTGGATGCAGTGGAGTAAAACACGCCACCACTGGACTCTGGAGCAGAGGAGACGTGTCCTCTGGAGGGACGAATCTGGGTTCGGCTGCTGCCTTGAGAACGGTTCTTGTCTGACTGCATTTAGCCAAGTGTAAAGTTTTGTGGAGGGAGGATCATGGTGTGTGCTTGTTTTCAGGAGTTGGGCTCCCACATCAGTGTCTGACCTCACAAATGAGCTTCTTAAAGTATGGTTCAAAATCCCCATAAACACTTCTAAACCTGTGGAAAACCTGTTAAAGATATCTATCTATCTATCTATCTATCTATCTATCTATCTATCTATCTATCTATCTATCTATCTATCTATCTATCCATCCATCCATCCATCCATCCATCCATCCATCCATCCATCCATCCATCCATCCATCCATCGATCCATCTATCTATCAATCTATGGGTGATTTCAAGCTCCGCCGCCAGGGGGCAGCAGAGCGCCAGTCTCTTGTTTTTGTTCAAGCGAAGAAGAGTAAACCGGAAGTGGTCTCACTGACAGTCACCCTGCAGCTGCTGAGGACCAACAACAGCAACGAAATACCGTGAGTGGAATAAAAACACAAATAGAAAACAAATTGATAACATTTTCTGGCTGCATGTTGGTTTGAACCTCTAAATTTGTAACTTGTGCCGGAAGTGACGTTTGCAGTTCGCTGTTTTTATCTGTGTCGATGACAATTTTTCCATCAAAAACGTTCATTTGAAACAGTGTTTCTCAACCTTTTTTGGGCCAGCGCCCCCCTATCCATTATCAAGGCCTCTTACCCCCCCCCCCCCCCCCCCCCCTTTTTTTTTTTTTTTGCCTGTTTACGTGAATAATTTTTTTTTATTCATGGACTTATATAATACCTGATCTTGGGTTTGGCCCATCAGAACATCTTTGTGGGTCATTCCATGTACTGCTTCAATGAGTCCCCCACTTCCTGCGGTGAAGACCATTCAGATGGATCTTCTGAGTAAGACCTTGCCCCAACCCTCTCTGTTCCTCCTCATCATCATCATCTTCACCTCTCTGTTCCACTTTCTCCTCTTTGGTGTTTGACTTGCCATGTCTGCCTGCACTAATTTTCCCAAAAGGACGCAGTAATGGTCAGCAGAAATTCAAACCCTCCTGGGCATCTAGGTTTTTGTGGCCTCACTAGCAGAATTATTCCTACCTGATGTCATCTCTGGTCTCCTCTACAGCAGCTGATCACTGACCTCATGTCTGTCTCTTTCATTCCTTCTCTGTGTTC
>NC_051448.1:4849288-4941698 GCF_001649575.2 Kryptolebias marmoratus
AGAAACACCATCGATACAGCTGCAGTTCTGTGCCGGTTTGAATGTTTTAAAGTTTAAACTGATATTGTTGTGAATCTTTTGTGTAAACTTTACCTTCAAGCAAACGCCCCCCAAAAGAATATCAACGCCCCCTTTTTGAAAATATTGCTGCCAGCGCCCCCTGTCATCCTCTCAACGCCCCCCAGGGGGCGGTACCGCCCCCGTTGAGAAACGCTTATTTAAAAGAATACATTCAATATTTTCCTGATTGAGCTAAGTTTATGGGTCGTTTGTGCCAATGCCAGGAGATTTTACAGTATTTATTGGACGTAAACTGTTTTATTTTAAATGAGATATAAAATACTTTTCCAACTTTTTAATGTTTTTTGTCACAGAATAAGGTTTAATCTTTTTACTGCTTGTTATCAGTGTTTTATGTGCTTTCTGGAAAGTTTCTTGCTGGATCCCACCACTGCTTTATTCTTTCAGAAATATTCAAGTGATCAGATTTTGGTGCTGATCGGGTCAAAGTTCAGGGTCAAAGGTCACAGATCAGCTCTGGAGCTGTGTAACAGGAACGTCAAACAGTACAGCTGGACACCTCATGGGTCAAGGGTGATCACTGTTGATTTCACGGTTTATTGGGTCAAAGGTCAACATCCCAGTTGACAGCTCTAACTCTTAACAGGGTAATGTAGGAATGTTAAACTCCACAGCTGGACACCTCGTGGATCAAAGATGATGCCTGTTGATTTCCAGGTTCATGGGGTCAAAGGTCACACGTAACCCCTGTGTTAAAGCCTTGTCTCTGCTCCTACATGTGACCATTTAGTTTCCGGTTGTGTCTGTTGGTTTGTTTTGTCTGATCAGGTAAAAACTAAAGAACAGATTTGATTAAAAATGTTCAGGAAATGTTAAGGTTGAAACAAAAACAGTGGATTAAATTCTGGTTCTGATCCAGATTATGATCGTTTTAATCCTGCTGTGGCCTCGGCGGAGGTTTACGCTCTCTGAGTTAATTATTGTTGCTTCTTTTTGTCCAGGACATGTCTGCAGGTTGTGTGAGGTGGCTCCTGAGCCACGCAGTGAGAGCCGCGTGTCGTGGAAAGCCCGTCTGGACGCCAGCATCAAGATTACCGATATGCAGCCGGAGTCATAACGTCATCGCAGCCACCTGGGGGAGATCTCCTTTCTCCACAGAAGCTGACGACGTAAAACAGACGCCTGCGGCAAAGAAAGCGAAGCGGGACACCCAAGGGCCTGCCTCCATCAGCAACGTTGGCCGTAAGATCCCTCACAAGGAGGTCCAGCTGATCGGTGACTCCGGGGAGGAGCTGGGCGTCATGCAGCGAACCAGCGTGATCAAACTGATGGATGAGAGGCACCTGAAACTGGTGCTGCTGAACGAGCACAAAAAGCCTCCGGTGTACCAGCTGATGAGCGGCAAACAGCTCCACGAAGAGCAGCTGAAGCTGCTGAAAAAGGAAAAGGCGAAAGCAGGTGGGTGGAGTCCATGTGTCAGAAAAACTGTAGGACGCTTGAGATTTAGTAGATCAGGTAAACTGTCGTGTTTCAGTTGACTTTTATATTGCTTCAAAATAAACACACTTATGTTACTATTTTATTAGATTCATAGATGAAAACTGAATTAAAATAAGTTGTGGGACGATGTCTGCTGCCTTCATTGGACTTGTTATCCAGCTGATTCACAGAAGCGACTGAAGCCATCGGCCCCGAAAACACAAATCTGCCTTCATCTGCCCGACTGGTTGTGTCGCTGCACGAGTCCTGCGTTTTAACGCACCGGTTTACACGTTAGGTGAACGACAAAGAGGCAACAACTAAACAAAACGAGCAGAACAACATCTGTAACCTGGAAATGTCATAAACCCAGATTCAGAGTTTTTGCAGTGGAAGTCAGAGCCGGCTCGTCTCTGTTGTCTCTGCAGCAACTGTGCTGGTGAAGGAGCTCAGCTTCTCGGTTGGCATCTCGTCTCACGACCTCAGCACCAAACAGAAGCAGGTGGAGAGTTGGCTGGAGAGGAAACACCACGTTAGGATCACCCTGCAAGCGAAGAAAAACAAACCTGACGCCAGCCTGGTGAGGGTGACTCCAAAACTAGTTTTATTTCCATACGTTTGACTGTAATTCAAGGTGAAATATGTGGAGAAATTTGGCAACTCTTTACAGCGAGGTATTCATTTCCATTCATCATTTTTTTCTCTCAGTGATAAAAATCTAACATCAACCCCACCTTGTAATCAGTTGTGCACCCTTTTTGTGCAGGACACGGTTCTGGAGCAGATTGTGGAGCAAATGACCGTAATAGTGGGCTTTGTCTCGCAGCCGAAGGTCATAAGAGACGGTCGCGCGGCCACGTGCACCCTCCGACCGCCGTCCAAAAAGGAGCTGTTGCAGAAAGGAGCACAAAAGGCCGCGGAGTCCGTCAGCCCCACGTCTGAGGAGACTCGGAATAAAACGCCTCCTGCAGGCGACGAGGTCACGTCGGAGGAGTACGTGCAGCAGTAACGTGACAAAATGCTGAAAATACTGAGCCGAAACGCCACAGTTTGGTGCCTCGGTTGGAGTCGGGCGCTGACGGCTCCTCTTCAGCTGTCACTGTGAACATTTCCTGTTGTGACTCAATCAGCTGACTGGAGAGAGACTCAAAGATTTGGCAAGGAGGGACAAAAAAGTACGGAAGACGCACAAGAACAAATGCAGTAAACCAGAAACTGAGCAACAGAAGAGACACAACTAAAGCAGAACGACAAACCTGACGCGTACACTACCACAAAAACAAACAAGACACGCTCAGAGGGGCTGTTCAGACGTCTGCCAATTTGTTTCAAGTGATTTGAGTGCTAAACTGTTCACATTTGGCAAAAACCCCAAGAGGTTTTTTTTTTGTTTTTACCCACGCTGTTTGCAGAGCAACAAACAGGACGTCAGCAGATCTGCAGAAACGATGATTTCAGACACCTGAACGTCATTATTTTGACGTCTCTTTCAGCTCAGTTACCTGACAGACACAGCAGAAGAGAAATAAAAACAAGCAGTCAGTGATTTGAGTTCAGAGCTGCTCCACGCTGCTCAGATTCTCTGCCTGACAGCACGTTTTAGTTTACAGTGACCACTGCGGGCCCAAAAACAACCAGAACAAACATTGTGCAGCTTCCTGTAATCAGCTCTTAATAGAAGCCTGAAGAAATGGGCATTTATGTTGAGCAGGATTTCAATAAACGGTTCGTTGAATCTTAGAGAAGTCGTATCGTCAAAATGTTTCCAAGGATCGCCGTTTCATTATCTTTAATCGTCCGACGCATCCGCTTTACTACAGGCAGGAGGTCCTACAGTTCGGCTCAGGACGGGTTGTGTTCGGACTACCAAACGTATGCAGAACAACCGCAAAAACTCAGATTACATTTAGATTAATCACGTAGGATGAAAAGGACCTGAAAGAGGATCTGCAGAGGTTCAAAACTACAAAAAAAAACTTTTCTAAACAGACAGTTTGTATTTAAAAGTGACTCAAAATGAATAAAATCCTGCCTCAAAACTAGCTTTATATAAAATGTTGCTGAAAGAAGACATAAAGAAAGTCCTGTCTTTAAATAACTGATATATGTTATATTTGATAAACCTTGTGTCTGTGTTCAGGATCCTGTTTTCCTGTTAGTTCATTTTTTTAACAAAACTATGAAGCAGAACCTTTTTGGAGACTTCCAGAGGAGTTCATTCAGGAAAACACAGGAATGGTTTCTAAATGACAAACTTTTGTCAGTTTTCCTGGTTTCATTCCAGCTGCCGACATCTGGGCTGGAATCGAACAGAAGAAGGGATTTTCTACACGTCATTGTTGAGTAAAATGACGCTTAAGATGTGAAAAAAATCACATAAAACCAACATCAGTGTGAATCTTTTTTTTTGTTTTATTATTTAGGATTGTTTTTGGTAAAAAATAAAAGCAAATTTGGCTTACAGATACATTCACTTGTCACAGATAAATGTGTTTGCCTGACCTGAACATCAGCTCCACATTTTATCAGCTCCCCTCCAACTTCCTTTGTGGTAACCAGAGCTGGGTGTTTTTTTTTTTACCTAAAAACATAAAACCACCCCACCCACCCCGGCCAAAAAAATTAAATCTTTCCTAGATTGAGTTAGAAATAATAAAAAAAAAACAACATGAGAACAAAAGCAGCTGACCTAGCATGCGTTAAAACATTTGTCAATAAGCCTCGAGGACTTTGAACGAGGAGAAGGGTTTAACGAAGTGATAGTCCAGGTTGCCGCAGTGGGGGCACTGCTGGACGTTACTGTACTCGGAGAAATACTGCATCCCCACCCGGACGTCCACCACCGGCTTCCCGCAGTGCTTGCAGTTAAGACGGGCCTGAGGGGACACAGAGGACAACGGGACAGCTCAGGACGAGACGAGTGCCGGAGAGTAGAAGGAACGTCGGGCGTTTCGATCCTGAGCTCGAGTTTTGGGTCACAGAAGAACCTGAAGCTTTGATTTAACCTCCGATTAGCTTATTTTATGACTTCTTATGAAACTGCAGGTTTCCACTAACTGGTGGAGGATTTACAGATTTAATTTAAAGCAGGGGTCTCCAATCTGGTCCTCGAGGGCCACCATCCTGCATGTTTTCCTTGTTTCCCTGCTCCAACACACCTGATTCAGAGGTTAAATCACATCTTCATGTTCTGCAGAAGCCTGTTAATCACCCATTGATTCAAATCAGGTGTTGGAGCAGAGGAACAAGTAAAACCTGCAGGATGGTGGCCCTGAGGACCAGGGTTGGAAACCATTGGCTTAAAGAAAACAAAACGTAAAGAAGTTGTCCTCCCTTTGGGTTCATCTTTGCTCTGATTGGTCAACTTTCATGGCCCAATAAGGCGATTTGAACGTTTTTACTTTGCTTTTTAAGAAAATCTGAAACATCAATATCGACAAAAATCCCTTTAAAGTCATCGTTAGAACAAAAAAGGTGCAGAGAGAAGACATTTAAACTTGCTGCTGTTTGACAAATCTGCCGACAGGAAGGGGGAAACGGGACGCTGATTTCTTATTTAGTTATTTTAGATCAAGGCGCTCTTTGACGGCCCTCGGACGTCCGCGCACGTACCTGGCAGCACGGCGAAGCGGCCAGGATGTCGTAGGTGTACATGGTGCCCAGCTGGTGCCAGCTCCCGTCCCAGCGAGACTTGCACTTGATGCAGACGATCTTGTGGACGCCCTCCAGGCAGTCCACGCAGATGGCGTACAGGTGCATCAGCCGACCTGTTGGAAGACGTTTCACCTGATGTTAGATCGTTACATCATTGTAAAGGAATCTTCCAAGTGGGTACGTGGAAGTCGGTCTCTGGTAGACCAGAGAAGAAGCTTAAACTGGGGACTTGTTTTGTCTGTTTTTTGTCCAGAAGGCGACTAAAAGACATGACTACAGGACAGAAATACCTGTAAGTGATAACCACGACGCCACATCTCAGTTTTTAATGAGTCTGCCTACAGAAATAATATCTTGGGTCAGCATATTTACATAAATTGTACATTTAAAAGGGCAAAAACAACAATGTGACAAATCAAACGTCTGATATTTAAAAGCTACGTGACTCGGATTGGATTAAATTATTATTCTTTTATCAACTAAACTGATTTATATGCAAACTTCCTGAGGGTTTATAACCTTCAGTTGTTGTTACATCAGAGTCCTGCAAGCGTCATCGGTGGCTGTTCCAGCGTGAACGGCAACCACTTCCTGTCCGCCTCCGTGCGCACGGATCTTATTCGACCCTCCATCGAATAAGTTGGAAGAAATACGTGACCCGCGATGGCAAGATGAGGAGTTTTTCCAATGTTGAGTTGTCAGTATTTTGAATTTTTCCATCTTTAAAGCTTCAAAATGATCCGCCGTTCGTTGAAATTCGGTGATTTTATCACCCGGCAACAAGCTGGTTCACGAAGGGCGCCTGTTTTGAAAACTGGATTTTTATTGGTCGACATCAGGAATTTCAACCCCGTATTTAAAAAGGGAACACCCCCCCAAGCTTCACAATGACACCAAACTTTATACGAAGGGATTCCCAGCAGCTGACAGAGGAAAATGAGCAAGAGTCAGAATTAAAAGGATTATTTCTGAAGACAATTTAAAGGAAGATTAGATGCTATTTTAGTTACTGGCATCACTAGATGGACTCATTTTTGTGCAAGTTATGGCAAAAATGTATATTTTGAAGCATTTTACGCAGCAGCCTGGTCACATATTTGCCCTTTTCTACTTTCTGGAGACTTATTTCCCACTGAAAACCGCTGAAACCTTTTATTTTTTAAATAAAATGTAAAGAATCTAGTCACAGTAGATCCACACCGACGTTTCTAGTTTAATCAGATTAAATCTGTATGAGGAGCCGCTTCTAGTCTTCCAGGCAGAGGAGGACGAAGAACTGAATAAATAATTATTCTTCTGCATATCAAAGACAAACATATCAAAGCTTTGGGGGTCGGCGCACGAGAGAAGCTCCGAGCTGCTTCACATTCACGTTGGACTGCAGAATCCAGCAGAAAGCTGTTCTGTCTTCATACGGACGGAGGAAAGCTGGACTCCAGACGCTTTACACCACCAAATCCTGATTAAAAACAGCTTCATAGATGGGTTTCTGGCTGAAAAAAGATCAATTGTTCAATCTGGGAGCCTTCAAACGATGGTCTTGTTCGCACCTCCTCATCGTCTTACTGGTGATGATGTGTTTTTTTATTTTAAATCACTGTAAACACAGAGCGAAAGAACGTCTTTCTGATTTCTAGATGCCCGTTCATGAAGTGGATCTGGACTCTGGGAATAAAACGGCTGCAATAAAACAAAGATCCCAACGTTTACAATGAGGACGTTTCTGTTTTATAAATAATTAATTCCACTAGAATCCTCGAAGAAATGCACACCGGACCGCCACCTTCCATGTTTTAATTTGATTTAAAAAAGGGGATTCCAGCCTTCATGATTAAATAACTTCATGCTCAGTCGTATGCATGGAATAGCCGTGAGTTTGGAGTAAATGTTGGGAATCACTCTCAGCTACTACCACACCGAATTTTAGCTGAATATCTGTAAAATTCACTGAATCACTGTTTCCGACACTCAACTAGCCTTGGCAGCCATCTTGAATCAAGATGACTCCAAAGGTTAATCGTAATATAATACTATATAATATATAATAATTAGCTGTAGATGCCAACCAGAGTTTCGTTAGAATCTGTCCAGTGGTTCATGAGATAATTTACTAAAACAACAGACACAGAAACAGGTGATTACATTATCGCCTGCCTTTCAGAGGCAGTAGATATTTCATCTTTCTCATTTGAGATTATAAAGATGCAAAATATACCAAAGAGCCTCGATTATTCCTGAAAACTGACTGTTTTACATTTCCTGCCAACTCAGATGAACTTAAACCCAACCCTGTTCTTAGATTTAGTTGTGTTCAGATACGTTTTATCACATTCCCTTGTAATAATTAAGCTTAAGTTTATCACAACTGAAGGCGATCATGTTTTTGCAGGAAGTTTGTTTGTACCGTTGATGAAACGCAGAATGGGTTTTTGATGGAACGTTCAGGAAATACCCATTGGATGCACATCTCCAACGGTCATGGCTAATCAATCGTAGCCAGGACAAATATGGCCAAACCTCAGAGAATTCTACAGTTATTAAGGTAAAATCTGGTGTGGTAGTAGCTGAGAGTCATTCCCAACACAAACTCCAGATCAAGATTTTTAAGGTTCGACAGAAATGGGTTCAACTCCAGATTATTTCACGAAACATTACTGCAAAATAGCCGCACAGACCAGTGCGTCTTCGTGCAGCCTCTGACCGCTCGGAGATCACAGACGGAGCCCGCCGCGTCCGCTGCGCAGGTGTTAGCTTTCAGAAATGAAGCGAGCATCGCGGAACCAAAGGAGGCGCGAAGCAGAGCTCTGCGTTAAAAGTGAGACGGATTAAAGGTTCGTTTAATCTGAACGCAAAGCTGCTTCGCGTCGTCATCGATCTTCACGTTTCAGCTCTGTCGCCGCCTCGCCACCCGGCACAAAGGTGCGTCAGGGCCGGGTCGGCTCGGCCCGTTCAGAAACCACAGCGAGGCGGCGAGAAGGCGGCAAAGTCCCGGATTGAAGCGTTTTAGTCATCTCTCATCAGAAGACGACTTTAGTCTAAAACCCTGGCATGAAAGGCAGCGGGCGATATGCATTCCTTCACTGAATGATTGGGACTTTTTCGGTAATTTCACATCTGTATCTTTCTGGACGCCGTTATTGCTCACAGTGTTTGTAACAGTTCACGTGCAGCACTCCGAGTCGCCCCCCGTAACCCAAATGAAGCTGGCTGGCGTCGAGCGTCTTCAAACCTGACCTTGAAGGTGGCAGGGGACGTCGTACTCGATCTCATCGTGGCGGGAGGGGCTCAGGAACAGCGTCCCGTCCACCAGGGGGAACTGTTCGAACACGGGCAGCGAGCGGTGGCAGAGCGCACAGTTCACCACGTTCCTCTGACTCGCACTGAGAGCCGACAGGATAAACCTGCAGGAAGTACAGAACGAGGATCGTTACCTTGATGGGAATCAAATTACTCGGTTTTTCAGCTTGCATGCATGTTCTCCCTCTGAAAACAAAGAAATAAATCAAGCAAAGTGGAACCTTTTTTTTTAAATTTATTATAAGGTGTCTCTGGATTATTCTGACCTTATTAGTCTCCTCATTTTAGTAGAAATATGATTTAATTAGAAAAATACTCACTTTAGTAGTTTTTTCTATAGTAAATGAGACAAAAATCAGTTTTGAAGTTGAGCAGAATTTGGATTTTTACTTTGTTTTAACAGTGGAAACACTTAATAGTTGCTAAAAGCTAATTGTAGTTAAGGAAACTTTAATTATTTAAAGAAAAACTGAAGTTTTGAACCTTTTAACGTCACTCAAACAATAAAAAAGTAAGGAAGTCTACAAGTAATTCGCTTCTGGATTCGAATCGATTCAAGATGTCCGCCACAGCTAATCGACCTTAGCTAACTCAAAAATGGCTTTTGACTCAGTTTTACAGATACTGAACCAAAGTTTGATGTGGTAGTAGCTGAGAGTCGTCTTTAACACACAGTCTGAGCACTAAAGGCTGATTTATGCTTCGTGAGAAGAGAAGAAATCTGCTCTCATCGATGAAAATCGCTGAATTTTGTTCTCACAGAGCCTCTCCTCTCACGGGTTTGCTTCTATTAAATGTTTAAATGTTGTCATTTCTGGCTTCGACTTCTCCGCTGAGCCTGTTAAGACCTCCGGACCCCCCTGGGAGGCGGGGCTTCCCAGGAGTTCTCGTCGGGCATTAAAAGAACGTCTCGCAGCTACTTCCGCGAGAACAAATTTCTTCACTTCTCACGGTTTATAAATCCAGCTTAGCGCAGTTTGATTTTTACTTTAAAGAGAGAAGGAGAGCCTACCTGCGTAGCTCCTCCCCCTGGCCCACCTGGGCGTCGTCCTCCATGCGGACGTGGTACGTGTTGAGTTTATGGCGAGGGACGTGGGTGAGGAGCTCCGAGAGGTCCAGCCTCCTCAGGAACTGCACCGGGTGAGGGTGGGGGCCGTCGCCTCCTCCCCCGGGAGCGAGGCGGTGGTGAAGAGCGAAGGAGAGCTGCAGCGGGAGAACCGAGCCGGGGTCCAGGTGGGGACCGCCGGCTGCACCGCCGGCGCCGCCTCCTCCCAGGGAGCAGCTGCCCCCCCGACCCAGAGCCCCCCCGGCCAGCAGGTGCTTCCTCTGGGGGTCCGAGTGGACGGCCGATCTGAAGAACTCGCCCAGCTGACGGGAACCCCGAAACCCTGCTAATCCAGGAGCAGGAATGGGGGAGAAGGTGAAACCGGTGGGAGGAGATTGTCCCGGAGAGACGCACGGAGACTTCTGGGGGGGCCCGAGTGGGCAGGGCCCCCCTCCCGCAGCTGCTCCTCTCTCCGCAGAGTTCTGTCGGTCCACTGATTGTCTGCGAGGTAAGTCCTGACTGGACGCCCTGTGAGCTAACTTGCCTCCCACTTGCTTGCTTTTCTTGGGCTCGTCGAAAGGTCCGTCCCCGGGGCACGCCGCGCTCCTGCCCGTGCTCCTCTCCGACGGCTTCTTCTTCCGCTCGTCCTGCATGCGTTTCACCTGGTACCAGTCGGTGTCCTTCTTCAGGTGGCCCTGTCCGCAGCGGCAGGAGCAGAACCTGAAGGCCAGGTCATAGCCCTTCTTGGTCCACATGTTCTGCCGGCACTGCTTCTCGTTCCAGGAGCGGGCGCGGCCGATGCAGTTGAACTGGACGAGGATGGAACTCTCCCACTCGTAGAAGCACTGCAGGTGCATCCAGTTGCCGTGCGGGCAGAGCTCGTTGTTGCAGAGCACCCGCTGGTGGTCGTCCTTCTCCAGGTCCACGGGGCGGCTCAGACTGCAGCCCAGCGGGGTGGCGCACTGGACCTCTGGACCAGCAGAGAGAACAGACAACCGTCAGGTTTCATCTGGAACGATTCGAGCGACGATTTAAACATTTAGGTTGAGAACTGACGCCGATCAGGAGCGATCGAACCGTTTCTCCTTGTTGGTTTGATGTTTCACCAACTGACAGATTATCTGCACCACAACCATCAGTCTCAGCAGCTAAATGGTTCCCACCAAACATTTCAGCTGATGTTTACCACCAAAGGCTGAGCGAGGATGTCTCTGCTCAGATCTGTATGACTTTATTTATCTGCACCGTTAAAACATCTCACAAATCCCACAATTTAAGCAATAATCACTGAACGGACACCGAAGAACTGCTTAACTTTTGCACTTAAGTCGATTCAAGATGGCCGCCACAACAAAACCCATCTGAGCAAACACTAAAATGGCTACAACTCGAGCAGATTTACAGACACAGAGCTCAAATTTGGCGTGGTAGTAGCTGAGAGTCGTTCACAACGATGGCGAGGTCCGCGCTTAACTCTCATCTCTGTTAGCGAAATATCTCATGAACCGCTGGGCAGATTTTAACGAAACGTTTAGGAGGTAATCATCAGATGTACGACTACAACCGATCAACTTTATGGGGTCGACCCAAACTCAAGATGGCCGCCACAGCCAACTGAACTCAGAAAACACAAAAAAAAAATGGCTACAACTTGAGCAGATTTACAGACGCAGAGCTCAAATTCGGCGCGGTAGTAGCTGAGAGTCGTTCGCAGCAGATAATCTGAGCACTAACTGATCATGCAGGAGCTTTGCCACAAACTGCTGGTGTCAACCATGTCTGTCTGTTAGCGAAATATCTCATGAACCGCTGGGCAGATTTTAACGAAACGTTTAGGAGGTAATCATCAGATGTACGACTACAACTGATTAACTTTATGGGGTCAGCCCAAACTCAAGATGGCCGCCACAGCCAACACGTTAATGGTTATAACGTTTTGTTAACGCTAAAAACAAACGGAGGCACACACAGACCTGGGTAAAAACATTATCGCCTGCTGCAGAGACCAACAATAACTAATTTATGACAATAATGATGTTATTAGATGATCCTGAACGGTTCTAATTTTCATAAACTCGGTTTGTGAACGTGTGAATTTACTGTGACTTTTCCATCTTCACAGCATCGACTCAAATGAACGTCTGAATGTTTTCCCATCATAAGCTCAATATTTTGATTTCTGATTTTACTCGGCACAGCTCTATCCGCCCGTCGAGGCTGTATGGGACTCGGTTCAACGGTTTCTGTGAGGAGCAGCTCATCGTAACACGCTCCAGGTGTGTGTGTGTGTGTGGGCGGGTGTGTTTCCTCCTTCCCTTTCCGGCACAGCGTCTTTGCAGCTCACCACGGAGTCAAGAAAAACACACACATCTGATGGACGCTTCCTAAAATCACAAACTTGATTCAGCTTACTGCGACTTTCAAAATAAAATCTGATTTAGTCTCATGTTTGTATTAGTTTAGAAAATAATAACATTTAGCACCTCGGCGGGCGATCATGTATTACCCTGTGTGTGTGTGGTCATTTGTCTGTCGAACCCGTGGGCGGATTTTAACGAAGCTCTCAGAGAGTAACCGCTGGACGGACGCCTACGACCGATTCAAGATGGCCGCCGCAGCAACATTAACAGCTCGGCCTAGTTTTACAGATATGGGCTAAAAGTCTGCGTGGTAGTAGCTGAGAGTCGTCCCCAACAGACTCTCTGAGCACACGGCGGAGGTACAGGAGTGCTATGCTTTTAATTTGAAATTCTTTAGACTTCCTGGACATTAATTTGGTGCTTTTTCTGCTCATTTTCTGACCTTTTTTCGGAGGAATGTTTTCTTTGAGCCACTTAACTCGGACTTATGAATCACTGGGACGTAAACAGTCCCCTAAACTCCGGGGGACGGTCCGGTGTTGTGTCCACCGCACACCAGACAACTCTTACAGGATCTCTGAGCACTTTGTTACCAACATCCTGTCAAAAAGATGAATTTATTTAAGTTAAGATTTATGAAAACTACAAAAAGACAGCACAGTTTGACTCATAAAATGGAGTTTTAAACAACTAGTGCCTGAAAACTTCACATTAAATCATCACAGCAGCAGAAAACAACTTTAAATCATTTAAAACTAAACATGAAAAAAATGACTTTTCCAGGAGGATATTCAGAAATTTACTTTTGGTTCCTTTCTGGACATTTTTCCCCCAATCTATCTCTGCAGACTTTGTGTCATTTTAGCTGGTAATGCTTAAAAACCTTCGGCTCGTTCAGGACGTCAGGGCTCTGACTTTTGTGTTTTTGTAACTTTTAGACTTCTGAAAATATTTTCTGTGCAGAAAATCATTCAGATCTCTTCAGCTGCTTCAAAAATATTGTTCTCTTTAAATCTGCTGAAGCAAACCGGCAGTTTGTGTTGGAGTCTGAGCTGCTCTTAGCTAATGTTCTGCTGCTTTTAGCTTGTGTTTTACTTTTAGTTGTCACCCAGCTACTGTTGACATTTAGCTAGCCTTTTGACACTTTTAGCTGGCATTTTGCTTTCAGGTTTTGGCTATTGTTATTGCTAGTTATAGCCTTTAGCTAGCCTTTTCTTACTTTCAGCTGCTGTTCTGCTACTTGTAACTGTTAGCTACCATTCTCCTTTTAGCTTTCAGCTAGTGTTTTGATACGTTGGGATTTAGTTTGCCTTTTGTTACTTTTAGTTGCCATTCAGCTACTTTTGACACTTTTAGCTAGCATTTTGCTTTCAGGTGTTAGCTAGTTATAGCCCATAGCTAGCCTTTTGTTACTTTTTAGCCGCTGTTCTGCTACTTTTATTTTCAGCTAGCCTTTTCCGACTTTTAGCTACGTCAAGTTTTTAGCTGGTGTTTGGCTACTTCTAGTGAGTGTTTTGCTGCTTTTAGCTTTTAGATAACGGTTTTGCTATTTATGACTTTTAGCTAGTGTTTTGCTTTTAGGTTTTAGCTTTTAGCATGTATTTTGTTACTTTTAGCTTTAAGCTACCATTCTGCTACTTTTAGTTTTCAGCTGGGCTTTTGCTATTTTTAGCTTCTTCAAGTTTGTAGCAAGTGTTTGGCTGCTTTTAGCATCTAGCTGTCCTTTTGCTACTTTTAATTAGTCTCCTGCTACTTTTAGCTCTTGCTACATTGGCTTTTAGCTGAGTTTTGCTTCTTTTAGCTGATGTTGTGTCTCAGCCACAGCTCGTTCAGCTGCTCTTATTACGGGGTCTGAGGAAGACCTCTCCACCTGACGGAGGTCTGGATGAAGGTGCGCTCAGGTGTTCGCGCGAAGGGCCACGCGCTCAAAGTGCGCGCGGACAAAGGTGTGCGCCAGGAAAGGCCTGCGGGGAGACAGAGACAGCTCCTCAGGTGCTGCTCCCGGTCCAAAACGACCCGAACCGGGGCTACAAATCTCCGCATGCAGCCGAGGCTCCAGCTGCTGATTCGGAACAAAAAAATCAGTTTCTGCTAGGCCTGAAATCGGACACGGACGCGCGTGTCTGCGCCTAAAGGAGGCTTCGTTTGGATCTCGCGCTTCAGAGCAGGGGTGCGCGTCGTGCGCCACGGAGCTGCGGGCCAGCCCGGGGGTTCGGTCCCGGCAGGATTTCGGGGCAGCATCTCCAAACTTCTCCGCCGCTCTTACCGCCGGAGGAGCGCTCGTTCCGGGGCGCAGCGGCCGCGGCCGCGCCTCCCACCGCGGCCGCACACGCTCCATTTTCCTGCTCGTCCCCGCTGCTGTTGGCGCGTTTGCTCTTCTTGCCCTTGCTGCTCTTCTGGTTGGGCATCTTGAGCGGTTCGGACGTCCGTCGGGCGGTGATTTCGACCTCTATCAGCGGCTCCTGTCAGCGCTGTCTGGCATTTCTGTGGACTCCATTTCTGCGGCGGACTTTTCGGTGGTGCGTTCACGGCGCTTTCTCGGTTCCGCTTTGCGTTTTTTCTTTGCGGTTTCCTGTCGGACGAGACGCTTCGGGTTGTTGTTTGTTTTCTTTTTTTGTTATTTTTTGCAGCAGCAGTTTTAGGGGAAAAAAAGCTGCTGTAACCTTTGAGAATGAAGGCGTGTCCGTCTCTTGTTTTGATTCCTGCTCTGCTGTTTTCTTCCACCCCCTGACGTCACGCGGCCCCGCCCCCAGCGAGCAGCGTCAACGACGTGCTGCCTTCAATGTCCGGTGGGAACGTAGGGAATTACAATAAGGACCCAAAACAAAAGCGATTTCGCTGTTAATAATAATATTGATAACTACAGAAACTGCATGGTTGGGAAAAATGCTGAAACTGAGGTAATAAAGTGAAAACAGGAACAGCTTAAACAAAATATAAAAGGAGAAAAGAACGAAGGGGCAAAATGATAGCTAAAAGCTAAAAGTTGCACAAAAACAAAAAGTAGATTTGTTTGTTTATTTTAGATGCACTGGTTGATTAAAACTGTTTCACAAATATGGCAAAGTAAAAGGTGAAATAAATCTAAAAAAGAAAAAAAGGATAATTTAAATGCTGTTAAAACATGAATATTATTCCAGTGAACACCTGCAAATATATCACATTCTGCGACAACCTTCATCCTTCATTCCTGTACTTTTAATACCTACTTTAATTACTAAATAATGTATCTTATTACCAGTGAGTTTAATACGAGTGGTACATAGATCCAGTATGAATTAAAACCACATGATGAAATTAAAATAGAAGCTTATATTCAGGAGTGTTTAGTTACTGACCTACAAGCTACACGAGGGGGTAAAGAAGCATTTTATTTTGACTCAGAAAAAACCCCACAACAAAGTAGGTTTAAAGCTTCAAGTGTAAAAGTTTTATTCCTCCAGGTGTAGTCAACAGCAGAACCAACAGTTCTTATAAAAACGTGTTGTTGCCCATAGAAAATACAGTAACGATGCACTTGAACACATAATTCAGACATCCCAGCAGCTCGCAGACGCCCGTTTTGTTCATTTCACAATCCCCAAACTCTTCAGTTTCATTTATACTGAGAAAAAAAACACAAAAACAAAACAAAACAAAACAAAAAAGCTTCAGACTTCTGTGATTTCGAGGTCGCTCCTGATCTGCAAGCTCCGTAAAACCTGAAGAAATCGAACGGTTCGATTGCACAACTTGGAAACAAAGCCACAGGACAGTGAATACACACGTTTTGGTTTTGTACACTTGTTTCTGAGAGTTATCAAACTGTAATTACAGACCGACGGAAGCTGCACAGGAAATACATTCACCGTTAGTTCATCGGGAAGGCAGCTTTCGGAGTTCGCTCGATGCAGAGTTAAAAAAAACAAAAAAACACCTTTAGCTCGTAGGAAAGCAGCAGCTGTTTCTTAAAATGCACTTCAGCCGTCTCTGTGGTCACAAATTCTAGCAAAAGTTCAAATAAAGTCCTAATAAAAGCCAACAGGAGGTAGTCGAAGTGGCTCCTGTAAACACTGAGCTGAACAGCCTTTTTGGTGACAGATTAACATCAAAATTCATCATATTTAGACACGAACTACCTCTGGGGAGCCTCGGACAGTTAATACAAGCAATTACTCCTGAGAGCCCCCATTAAAAAGTTATTTTTCCTAATATGAAACCCTCATAAAAGGCATCTGGTTGTGATTTACAAATTTTACCCAAAGCAAAGAGGCGAAACATAATTTAAACAAACTAAACTGAAGTGACAGAACATCACATTCCTGCCCTTATAATAAAACGGCAGCGCCTGAGACAAAATCGACGCCTCTCTGAGACGATTTAAACGGATTTTTGTGCGTATAAGGTGTAATACAGCAGAAAAATTCGACAGGTGGATATGAGGCTGAACACAGATAAACGACTATAAAGCAAAACAAAATGGCAGAAAAGATTGTTACTGTGAGAAGCAAAATAAGAACGAGCTCGCTGGTAATTCTCTGGAGAAGCAGCTCCTTAATTCACACAAACTTTAAACGTTTTTGGACTAAATACTGAAGAACTCTACAGATCTGGGTTCGTCCGATGCGGACGCTTGCAGTCTCAGCATCCTTGTGCTCGTAGGTGTGAAGAGGACGTTTCACGGCCCCCCGGACCCAGAAGTTCTGAGAAAAGTGGCACTTTAAATTTAAAACGCCGTGCAGTCGGGACGCTCACACGCGTTTATTCCGTTTCAGTTTAAAGATACTCATCGCAAAGTCACGAAACTTTATTTCTCCTGTTGATGGTTAACGTCTCCTATAATTAATCATTTCCAAGTGAATTTTGTGACCAAATACCAACAACTTTGTGTTTGTTTACCTACAGAAACAGCCGAAGTGACTGAAATTATGTCAACAAAGAAAGAATTTGATTCCGCCATATTTGTTCCCCTATACTGACTACAGCCAGGCTAATGTAGGGCTTTGTTTACATTGAGTGCATACCCACATTTCAGGACTGCATATCAGTATAAACGGAAAACTACTGGAGTGAACTCTTTAAAACGGCACCATTTAATGTATCTCAGGAGAACCTTTTTATATGTTTTATTTCTCACTTTGCAACGTGTAACTTTAAACACCGGGCTCTATAAGCAGAGGACAATTATTTTAACAAAAACAAAAAAAGATGCAAAAGCTCAGACACAAGCAGGCGAACCGCAGGAGCTCGGTGGTTTAAAAAGATTCGCCGTCTGAAGGTCCGGTCCGAGCGTCCTCCGGGTTCACTCCTGCAGCAGAACGATCTCCACGTTGTCGTGGACGCCCTGCAGGAGCAGCTCGCTCTGGAAGTCGATCACCTTCCTCTTCTTGGCGGCCTTCAGGGTGCCCACCAGCGCCTCAAAAATGTTGGCGCAGCGGTCGTCGTTGAACAGAACCCCGAACGTCACGCTGGTCTGACCGCCGGCGTCTGAGGAGAGGACACGGGAGGAAAGGTTCGTTAGGGCAGCGGAAAACGAGACAGTCACAACCCGGAGCAGGTGCGTTCAGGTTACTCTGAAGCTAAAAAATAACAAAATAAGTCAGTTTGAAGCAACTTTAAGGCTTTAACTGAGTGCTGAAACGGGCAAAGTATGATTAAATGAATGATTTCTGCTGCTCCCGACTCACTTTTACTGCCGAGTCTCTGAATCTCCTCCTTGAGCAGTTCGATTTCATGCGACACGTTCATTGTTGCTGGACGGGTGAAACAAACAAACAAACAATTTAATGCAAAACACGCTTGTTTGACATAAATAAATCTACTAGTAGGTGTTGAGGATGACTCTCAGCTTCTACCACACCCAGTTTTACGTCAATGTCTCTGAAACTGAGAAGCTTGTGTCCGGTAAGGTTGATCAGGTGTGTCGGCCATCTTGTATTGGGTTGACCCACAATGTTAATGAGCTGCAGATTTGCATCCATTGATTACTTCCTGAGAGTTTTGTTGAAATCCATACAGTTGTTCATGATATTTTGCTAACACACACACATATAAAAGCCAAAACCTGACTAACCAATCAGAAAAAGTCATTTTAAGCTGCATTATTTCAAACACAAGATTAAAAACTTCACATCCTAATGTTCAATGAAGCATTTCGGCCCATTAATAACTCGGATTAGCAGCAAACCTGCACGTTTGCCTGCGTGATTTCTTCCTCGGTGCCTGAAACACCTGGACGCTGATCAGAAACAGGTGAACAAGCTCCAACCTGAAAAGGGCGGACTGGCACCAATGCGGAAGTAGAGGCTTAGCGCTGAAAGCTAGCCAACACAAGCTATAAATGATTATTTATGACTCTTATATTTCGGACACATAAGGTCACCTGTCATGCGTGGCTAAATACTAACAAACCGGCTACTTTTTGCTGAGCTTTCAGGTGTATATTTTTTCCGAGTAGCAGCTCTGCGCCAGATAAATGGTGGGCTTATTCAGCGGATGGAGGAGTTGTTTTGTCGTGTGGTCGGCTCTTTTATCTTTAAATAAACTATTAGACGAAACGAAGCTTAAAAATAGCACAATTGTAGTCATTTTACCTCGTTGCCTGTGGTGTTTTTCGCCTGTACGGAGGTGATGAGGCGACTTTCCGAAGAGTCGATGCCGGTGAAATCCTGACGCGTTCACTGTCCGCTCGGAAACCAGAGCTCCGGAACGCGAGCGATGAAGTGCGGTTTAAAAAAAATAAAATTAAACATTTTTTACAGGAGTGCAGGAATCGAGGTTAAAGTGAAGACAACTAGTTCGTTTAGTTATTAAATGATACTGAGTCACGAACAACGTCGAAATCGGGGTTTATTTGAAAAGTAAATGACGCGAAGCGGCTGTCGAAGGTAACGTGAAGGCACCACGAGAGCTCATCTGACTTCATCGTGACACAATGCGATACTTTAACAATAAATATCTAATTATCTATTAATCTAACTATCTAAACCGAGATGTAGGTTAATTGACTTAATCGTTCCACGTTTGTTACAAAACACAAAGAAAACTAAAAAGACAGAAAGTAAAATTTAATCAAAATCATCATTATTATAGTTATTAAATCTACAAGTTGGGAGTTAAAAAGTGCAGTTTTTATTCTGAAATCGCTCATCCGGGTCCCCGCAGGCCAGGCAAGCTCGCGCCGACTCGGACAGTAGCCCAGTGACGTCACGAAATGTCAAGTTTTCGGCGAGCGCCGAAGAAGCCGGAAATAATTCCGGAAGTTGCCTCATGTTGCTTTCAGAATAAAAGCACACTAACTGAACGCGACATCTTAAAAAGCGTGCATTAAAATAGAGAAAGCAAGAGACATTCAGACGCAGTTTTAACCTACTGCTGAATAAGGATTAATCTTCTCAACAGCTCTTATTTTTTCAAGTACCAAGTGTTGCTCGATTAATAATTTAAAGAAGTTTAAAAGTGCTACAATTATTGCAATACATGTTGACAAATTGACAGAGCTACAACTGTAACTCTGTCAACAAAATATTCCTGTTCCTTATTTTTACTAATCTTATTTATTAGATTTTATATTCAGACAGACCTGTTTTCTGTAAAGCGAGTGTTAGAGTACAAGTAACAGGATAATTTTATTCGCATGTATTTGCAAACAAGTCAGTTTAAATGCAAATAAAAAAAGAAATAACCCATCAAGGGATTTTGTTTATATTCTGTGAAAATTGCTTTATTCCTAATTAATTTTTATTTTAATCTCTGGTGTCATTACTTTTAATTTTACCTGTGTGCATTTTTGAATGCTCTGTCAGAAATTATGCTATAAAGGCAAAATAAAGTTTAGTTTAATTAGAATTTAAAACTTACATCTATCCAAAATATGTTTAATTTAATGTGTTTTTAATCAATAGAAACGATGCAATGAAAAGAGATGATGGAGATTACAAAATTGCGGGTTTTATTTTGAAATGCCCCTACCGGAAGCGACGCGCTAACGTCCGTTGACTCGATGCTGATGGCAGGAATGGCGGCTATGGTTACTGGAGGAAGGAGCCCCGAGACCCTGAAACTTTACTTCTAGCGGCCCCGTGGCGGAATCCGCCCGCAGCGAAACCTCAGAACCGCCATCCCGCCGCGAAGGTTCGGGGGAGGCGTAGAACCGCAGCGCGAGGTCAGCACGGGGTTCTCCCCCTCCTCCTCCCCGTCCGTCCGCGTCGAAGGAGGTGGGACGCGGCTCCGCTAGTGCCGTTAGTGCGGCTGACTTTGATTCAAGGTAGCTGCTAGCTTCGAGCCAGCTGTTGGCCACTTCGGCTCGGCCGCCCGACAAGTTCGGGAAGCGGGTTAAAAAGGCGTCCACTCCTCCTCCTCCAGCCGGGTTGAATATTCGCGCCGCTCACGGTGTCGGGAGGGGGGCCACACGGAGGCAAACCGGACGCGGTTTGTTGTGAACATTATCACCGCTAAGCTCACCGTTAGCTCGCCGAGTTGGGATCCTGAAGTCTCGCCCATTTTTTTTTCCGGATCTTGCCCCCAGCCATTGGCTCCAAGCTGGTGGTGCTGGTGGAGGAGGTGGTGGAGGGGTGGACAACCAGCGAACCAACTCGTCTGGCTCCCGGGCTTGTCCGACGATGGAAAGCCTAACGCTGAGCGATGTCGAGCAGAAATACTACTCGGACCTGTTCGTCTACTGCGACACGGACAACACCAAGAAAGTGGCTTCCAACGGGAGGGTCCTGGACCTCTTCCGGGCGGCCCAGCTGCCCAGCGAGGTCGTCCTGCAGGTAAGCTATCCGGGTGCAGGTGTCGTGTTCGTGGAGCCCGAGGTTAGCCCGGCCGGGAGAGGCGTCTCCCCCCCCCCCCCCCCCCCCCCCTGCTGTGAGCCTCTCCACAGACCCACACAGCCGGGAAATGTCTCCAAACATCCCGATCCAGCTCTGCAGCCACACAACAAATAAATGACTTTATTTAGTGATAACATAACCTGAAGGCAGAGCTGCACTGGTTGCAGTTTTCCATGCCGATTCCGATTACCAATTTTCCTAAATGCCTGACCTGATGACTATAGTGGCCTTAAGGTCAAACCTAGCGTCTGTTCTCGATGAAATGCTCACAGCGAAATGAATAAAAATCATCCAAAGCAGCAAGTTTATATAGGACTTCCTGTCACTGTCTCCTGCACCTCAAAACATAAAAGTATCCCAATGCTTTTTTTCCCTAAAACTCCTCAGTTTAAAGTTACATTTCTGCAGTGCCCAACACATTTTAAAGAGGAAAAAAACTTAGATTTGCTGTTAAATTGTTCAAACAACCTTGTAGCTCTATGCGGAAATAACTGCGTTTGTTTGAATTTGTCTACGGTTTGCAAATGATAGGTTTTCAGCATTTGAACACGCCGCGGCTCGTCGAAGCAGAAGTTGGCGCTGTAAAGGACACCTGGCTGAAAATCGGTCAACCATCGCGGCGTCCACAGGAGTTACCGTTTGGGGATCGAGGAGTCTGATGATTTTCATGTTTTTGTGGGGTTTTTTTGTGGGGTTTTCTGTTCTGGGTGTCGAAGTCACTAAATCAGCTGATTTAAAACAAACAAACCAAAGACAAAAGGGTAATAATGTTATTCAGCTGAAGTTTGGCGTGGTAGTAGCTGAGAGTCTTCCACAACACGCGATCCTTGTCTCAAACTCTGGCGAGAAAGGTGGCGAGCGATATGCAGCCAGAAGAGTCTGTTTTTCTTCAGCTTCGTGCAGAAAACAGATTGTTGAAGTTGGGTGACCTCACACGGCGGCGGCAGAGCGTCTGATGGTCTCATCCGTTGTGTCGCCACGCTGTCGTTTAACCGGGTCTCAAATGGCCGGTTAAACCCCAGCGGCCCTCTCCCCACGACTCCATGTCTCTCAGCAGCTCCGATATTTGCAGATTGTGACTCAGCATCCTTCATCAAGGTCAACAAGCCGGCGCTGTTGTTCTTTTACTTTGAAAATCCAGGCTGGGCTCCGAGACGCCTGACCCGTCGCGGCGTCGTAACGGGCCGCTCGCACACGGTGACACACTCCGATAAAATCCCTCGTCAGCAGGACAGGAAACTGTCAGCCGTGACTCCAGGGTTTTAACCATCCACAGCCGGCAGGTTTAGTTTTCTGACTTTTATCTCCTTTTTCTTGTAGACGTTTGTGCACATTTCAATTTATTTCTCTAATCTACCCGTCAGCAGCTCCAGCTCTTCTTCGGAGAACATGAAGCAGAACAAAATCTATAATAATAATAATCAGCAGGGTGGCTCCGTTAAAAAGAAATCTATCTATCTATCTATCTATCTATCTATCTATCTATCTATCTATCCATCTATCTATCTATCTAATTTTGGTTTGTCTGGTAATCACGATCAGACACTGAGTTTGGAAACACTTGAACACTGAATTTGCTTTGAAAGGTTCCCTTAAATAAATGTTTTTATTCAAATATAAGCCACTGTATAAAACAGTAAACATTAATAAGTGAAAATCAGTGTTTTACATGGTTTCTGCAGGGCCTTAAAAAGTTCTAAATATGTTCAGATTATTTATTTTAGGTCCTAAAATGTGTTAAACTGCATCTTAAGTTTTCGTTCATTTGTTGCTTCTTCTGCCGACTTGTTCTCTTTTTTTGAGCTTTAATCATTTATTTATTGTTGTAGTTCCGTCTCAGATGTTATTATTATGTTGTAAAAAAAACAAAAACCACTCATGCAGCCGTCCTGTCAAATTTATGTATTTACAGACGTTCAGCTGCTCTAAAACTGCTTGGTTGTAGTTATTTTTTAATGATTTGAATTGAATTTGAATGAAACACAATAAAATTTATTACTTTTACATTTACTTGTTTCTTGTAGTTATAAATTTTGAACCCTAATGATGTTTAAAATGTCTTCAATTTAATTAACTGAAACTTGCAGAAACTCAGAGTATAATGCACCTCAGATACATAAAATTTAGTTTTTATTTATCTAAATTTTATGTATCTGAGGTGCATTATATTCTGAGTTTCTGCGTTCAGAGAGCTCCTGAAAGCTAAACCGTCTGTGGCAAAAAAAACAAACAAACCACAAATTCGGTTAATTTCACAGCCCTAATAATCTGGTTTGTGACTGCGGAGACCCTCTGGTCCTCTGCCAGGATGAACCGTAAAATCAGACGGTTCCTCGCCGTCGATTCAGGACTAAAACGAGTCCGATTGGTCGGATTTTTACCGAGTCGCAGGCGTGTGACGACAGACGAGAGGGCGAATAATCCCAACAGGAGTTATTTTCATCCTGGTTGATTTTATTGCTTTGGAAGTTGAGTTCTTTGAGAGATGTGGCTCCGGGTGAGTACAGTGTCGTTAACTCTGTGTGTGTGTGTTAGATCACAGAGTTGTGCGGAGCCACCCGGCTGGGACACTTCGGACGGAGCCAGTTCTACATCGCTTTGAAGCTGATTGCCATCGCCCAGTCCGGACTGCCCCTGAGGGTGGAGAGCCTGAACTCGGGTGAGTCCGGACCTCTTCGTCTCCTTCGTCTCTTTTTGGTCTCATCTTGTTGCCGTTTGTTTCGCTTTAGGTTCCCTGAAAGTTCGGGACTTAAGAACAAAGTGGGGAACAGAACAGGGTGTTGTTGTTTTCAAATTCTCCGTTTCTGAAGCTTCAAAATGAGACGTAGTTTGTTGAAACTTGGTGATTTGCTTCACAGTGGAGCCAAACGTCATACGAAGGGATTTCCTAGTGATATAAATGTTCAGTTTTAAACTAAATTATAAGGGTTGGAATTAAAAGGTACATATCGGAAGATTATATGCTGTTTTAGTTACTGGGACGTGTCTTTCTGGACAAAAATGTATATTTTGCACGGCAGCCTGACTCGTTTTACTGACACGGGTCACGTTTGTTCTTGAAAGAAACCGCTTGTTGAGGCTCTGTATATTTAAGAATATTTGTTTTTAAAATGTTTAACCCAGGTTTTGAAAGCATTTAAGTCAGGGGCGTCCAGTCCTGGTCCTGGAGGGCCACCACCCTGCAGGTTTTGGCTGATTTAATCAGGTGTTGGAGGAGGAAACGGGTAAAACCTGCAGGATGGTGGCCCTCCAGGACCAGGACTGGACACCTCTCATTTAAGTGGCTTCAGTAAAGTTAACTTATTTAATGAACCACAGCTAATATAAATAATAAAATAGAGCGTGTTCTCCCCAAATTGATGATTTAAGTTGCTGAAAAACAACAATTTATAGTCTAAAGTTTATGCCTTGGGATGACTGGGACAGGTAACGCTGTTTTGACTCGTTTTATCATTTATATCTCCATTTTTTTCCCTTAAATAAAACGCGGGCACGCCACGCTTGCTGCCTATAGCTGCGTGTGAAACATTGCAACACGCTGAAACGATTTCATAATTTGATAAACGCACGCGGAAGTGAAGAGGCCACTTCCCTCTCAGCATAATGGAGACTCTGTGCAGCTCCCAGGCTGGTTGAACTTTGGAAACTTCAGGCTGATGAAATCACTGGAATATAATTAAAAATTTAACTTTTTATGTCATGTCAGGTGTTTCTAAAAAAAAAAAAATAGGATATTCTTCATTTAGTGAAGATTTGACAAAAAAACCCCAAACTAGGAACAATCGTGGTTTGTTTGAGTTCTTCCTGCGACAGTTCTTTCACATCTTTATTTATTCATCAGCTGATCTACTTTAACTTATGAAGGGTTATTTTTAAAAGTCTGTAGGATCGGGTTGCTTGATTAGGACAATAAACTTTTAATCATGTGAGCCTAATTTGATCCTGACATTTTTAATAGAGGTAAAAAAAACTAACTTATATGACATAAGCATCTAAATTACCCATAGCCAGTATAAAAGTTAGATTAATATTTGTTTAAAGTTGAAAGCAGGATTAATCATATTGTTATAAAACGGTCGATGCTAACCAGCAGTTAGCATCGATGCTAACCTATCATTGCAAACGCCTTTGATGTGATTAGCAATGTGGAAATTTATACACGGCGCTAAAGGCAGCCATGTTATGATGACTTCAGCTCTTACTTTCAGCGACGAGAAGACGATCAAGATGTGAAAACACGTTTCTACGGCTGGTACACCGCACAAAAACTACTCTGCTGACTCCTAAAGTGGAGTAAGATTACCTGAATCAGTCTTAGGTATTTGAAAACTGATTCAGTGTTTTTTTGTGTTCCCGGCGCGACACAAGACGAGCAACGAAGCCTCATATTTACGTTGCTGCAGCTAATGAAAACTCGATGAAAAAGAGCCGAAACAAGCAAACAGATCCACGTTCTCCTCTTCCTTTTATATTTCCTCTGAACATGCAACACAAACTGGAACAGAAGTTCTTTTTCAGTGCGGTTAAATTTGGTGTAACACAAAGCGGATATATGATCAGTAGGAAGGAGTTGTCTCTGAAAAGAATCGGTCCTGTTTTCCAGCCGCCCCTCTCTTCACGAGCGATAATCCCATCAGCTGTACTGAACGCCAGCGGGTTCTGATTTCACTGCCTCTCTCTCTCCTGCCAGTCAAGGACCTGCCGCTGCCCAGATTTGTGGTCGGAAAGAACGAGGCGGAAGCGAGGCACGCGGCTCTGTACCAGGATGCTGAGAGCCAGGGCCTGTACCCACCCGCTGGGATGGCGGTAATTCCCAGACCGCCGGGCCGGGGTCACCAGAACAAGAAAGGTCCCCCCTCGTCCGCTTCACACCCCGCCCACGAGGTCGTCCAGCCCCTGGCGCCAAGCGTAGAGCCTCAGGTTGGTAACAGCTGCGGATCCAAATAGATTTTGAGTAATTAACGTAGAAAAAGCTGCTTTTATTTACATTTTAGGGAGCCTCAGACAACAAACGAGTTGCAGTTGCTAAAAAAGCAGCCTCTGGAATACTACTTCCTGTATATTTCATGACTCTCTGCTGCTCGACGTGGGCGGTAACGGGCCCGTACGATGCACAGATCTGTTTCACTGGTTGCTTCAACGCGTGATGAAGCAGATTAAACGTTTCTGAAGTTTAAAGTGGCTCAGATGGTGGATGGTATCAGAGAGGAAACCCGCGAGTTCCGATAAACTACATCACATGAGACCTTCAAGTTAACGTTTTATTGTGTTGACGTGTGTTCCTCAGCCCGAACCGACGTCCCCGGTCATCTCGCCTCACCAGTCGCCCCCCACATCCCCTCACACTTGGAGGAAACACAAGCGGCAGCACAGCGGAGGAAACGTGGAGAGGCAGCCGACGGCGGCGGCAGCAGCGGCGGTGGCGACAGTGGCGACCGGAGCCGTGTGGACGCATTTCAGAGAACCGCAAACAGGTCGGACCCGCTGTCCTTTTTACCCAAACATACAGCTGGCCTTTCTGTCTCACCCTCTGTGTGTGAAAATAAGCTTTTAAGGGGTTAAATTTGAGCTTTTTGCCCTCGTGTACGTCAGAAAATAATTAAAACTGTGAGGAAAAGTACACAAAATATATAAAAACATATATTTTTATGTAAAAAAAAAAAAAGTATAACCTCAAATCAGTAAGTGTTAGAAGCATCATAGAAGTGTTAAAATCAGCTGATAAAACTATATTTTTCATTTCTAACAAGTCCTCAAAGTCTAATATGATTTATATTTTAAAGAAAGATTAACTCTAAGTCGTGCGTTAATTTGCACACTTCAGATCATCCTTAAATCTGTTTTCTGACGCTGTCAGCCCTGATTCCTGATGCTGGAAATCGGGAAATCCCTTCGTGTAATGTTTGGCATCATCGCGAAGCTAGGGGATTCCCGGCTGCATCGGTCCGGGCCAATAAAATCTGGAGTTTTCAAACTGGCGCTCTCGTAAACAAAAACCAACTAAAATGTCTTCCATTTCTGAAACCGTGTCCTTCGTCTTGAGGTCGATTGTTTTTCCTCACGCAGTTTTCAGATGTGTACGTAAGAGTTGAGACGAGCTGTAATGTCGCGTGGCCTGCGAGCGCTCTCCGTCGGCTCAGAACGCGCTTCCTGTGTAAGCTCAGAGTGTGAACGCGCGTTTTCTCTTCCCACCCCCCACCTCGCAGGTCCAGTGACGGGCGATGGCATATGGCCGTCCCACTCGCCGCCGCTGCAGAGTCAGGAGAGTTGGGTCAGCTTCACAGCGGACACGCCGCCGTCCAGCACGCTCCCAGGGATGCACCCCTCGTCGGTCCAGGTAGAGCCGCTCTTTCTGTAGCTGTGAGAAAATATGCTCTGAATTATTTGTCTTCTGTCTGCCACTTTCACGACAGTCGAGAGGAAGTGTTGACGACAGATAAAGTGACGCGTTAATAAAACCGCAGCATTGTCTCCTGCAAACAGAACAACGCTTCTGTCTCAAACATCACTCAGCATTTTTCTGCAGCTGAACTGAAACTCCAGCAGCTTCTGCTCAGCGGCTATTTTTACTTTCCTGCATCATATCAGAGTCAATAAAACGCTGCTGTCATCGTTTCAGTGCGGATGTTCGACGTTCACTCTGTTATTGTTGTTTTTAATTCTCTGAGCAGTTTTTAACAATCAGACTTCTGCAGACTTTGTCTTCTTTTAGCCGCTCGAACATCAAAACGTTCGGCTCGTTCTGGTTGTTGTGACTTTTATACTTTTCAAAAAATGTAACTTTATTTACAGAGATGTTTGAGATGTCCAACCTCACATTTTTTACTATTTTTATTACAATTCAGCTTCTTTTAGCTTCAGGTAGCCTTTTGATACTTCCCGTTCTACTCATTTTAGCTTTTAGCTTGTGTTTTGCTGCTATTAGCTTTTAGCCAGCCGTTTGCCACTTTTAGCTTTTAGCTAGCATTTGATACTTTTAGCTTTTAGCTAGCATTTTGCCAGTTTAGCTTCTAGCTAGCCTTTTGATACCTTTAGCTTCTTGCTGGCCTTTTGATAATTTTAGCTTCTTGCTGGCCTTTTGATACTTTTAGCTTCTAGCTGGCCTTTTTATACCTTTAGCTTCTAGCTAGCATTTTTCTACCTCTAGCTAGCATTTTGCTAGGCTTTTTCCAACTAGCTTTTGAATACTTTTGCCTTTTAGCTTATATTTTTCCTTTTTTCTAGCTTTTTGCCATCTATAGCCTGTAGCTATCATTTTGCTACATTTAGCTAGTTTTCTTCTTCTTGTAGCTGTAACGACTCAGTTTCAGCTTCCTCAGCCACATCTCTTGTTTTCCACTCTAATTCTTCCTGAATTAAACGTTTTACAATAAAAGAAAACAGATTTTTTTCCCCAAAGGTTAAAGTTCAGGTTTCTGTTTTCTCCTGCAGGAAAGCACGACGATACGAACCGCCGCCTCGGCTGCGACGACCAACGAGATCCAGCGTCAGTCCAGCAGCTACGACGACCCCTGGAAGATCACGGACGAGCAGAGGCAGTATTACATCAACCAGTTCAAAACCATCCAGCCGGACCTCACTGGCTTCATCCCCGGTGAGAAGCCGCAGAAAGCGGGAATGGAGCGAGGTCCGGTGAGGAGAGCTCTGACCGTCTCTGCGTCTGTGTTGCAGGTTCAGCAGCTAAAGAGTTCTTCACCAAATCAAAGCTGCCGATTTTAGAGCTGTCACACATTTGGTGAGTTGCGTTCGGGTTTTATTTGGCGCGTGCGGCGTTACGGTGGGTGATGTGTCATCATTGCGGGCCCGCTGTGTGTTTGAAGGGAGCTGTCGGACTTCGATAAAGACGGGGCGCTGACCCTGGACGAGTTCTGCGCCGCCTTCCATCTGGTCGTGGCCAGAAAGAACGGCTACGACCTCCCCGAGAAGCTGCCCGAGAGCCTCATGCCAAAGCTGATCGACCTGGACGACTCAGCAGGTAAGCCGGCTCTCTCTCTCTCTCTCTCTCTCTCTCTCTCTCTCTCTCTCTCTCTCTCTCTCTCTCCTGATTGGTCGGCTTCAAACTGTGTGCGGCGATGGAGATGGTTAACGTTGTCACCGCAGAGTTTTATATTCTGCTGATGGGCACAACATTTATTGGGTTATTTACACACAAAAATGACTAAAATATGATCTAAAAGAAGTCGTATTTTGAAGAGATTAGCCACAAACACGAGTGTGATATCAGTGATGGTTTAGATACAGTTTATTTAAAATAAAAAGACATTTGTTTTTGTAGAAAATGCAGTTAATTCATATTAATTTCGTCCCTGCTGAAAATAAAACTCAGGACTTGTTTTAAGTTGATCGTTAAAATCAGACAAAACTAAACTGAAAGAACAGAGAAAGTAAAATCAAATTAAATAATAAGCTTCTAATAAACGGGATGTTTTGATGGTTATTAATGAAGTAAATGAGTTTATTTAAGTAACACTTTACCTGTTGGGGAGTTACCTGCTGCCCATACAGATAATTAACGTTTATTCCACTCTTTTTCTAGAAACTAATAATAGATTAGTCCAACCAAAAGGCATTAAATGTCTTGTTTAATGAACAAATCAGTAATATTTTAATTTATTTTGTTTTATTTTTATTATAGGATTTCTGTCTCTGGGTTTGTTTGTCTGTAGTGTTAGCAAAATATCTCATGAACCAGATGGACTTTAATGAAACTTTCAGGAAACAGTCGCTGGATGTTCATCTGCAGCTGGAGTCAGTCCAAGATGGCTGCCACAGCTAACATTCGATGTGGCGCAGCGGGACTTCCTGTGATGTCGCAGCTGTTTATTTGTTTGTTTGTTTGTTTTCCCGTCTCCAGAGGTCCCGGAGGCGACTGCTGACGTGGGATACTCGGCGTCGCCGGTGGAGGTCACCCCCAGCAAGTCTCCCTCCATGCCGTCGCTCAACCAGGCGTGGCCGGAGATGAACCAGAGCAACGAGGTTTCAGCACGCACACATCCGGGCACACTTTCCCCCTCGACCTGGAGCTCTTCCTGTTTGCTTCTGCTTGGTTTGATTCTCCCTTTTAATGACTCGGTCGAAGTTTTCTGTCGTCTTCCTCGTCGGGGAACATAATTACTGATAATTGGGCGCCGCCTCTGTCTGCCTGCGATGGTCGTTTTGTTTCCACGGTTGCGGCCGAGGCCGATGATGTTCAGTGAAAGTGTGATGTGTACCGGCTGACTGACGTTTTGTTTCTCTCCTCACTGTCTGTCTGTCTGTCTCCTGCAGCAGTGGGAGACGTTTAGCGAGCGCTCCTCCAGCTCACAAACTCTGACCCAATTTGACTCTAACATTGCACCAGCTGACCCTGTAAGTCAATCACTTAGTATGCATGGTTTCACCATTAACCCTCTCTGTTGTTCTTTCTGTGCATGATGTTCCTTCAAAGCGCCGGTGGCCTCTTTGGGTTTCAGTTTGCCTGGCTGAGCTTCTATAAAACAGCACTTTTGTTTTTATTTACCTTGTGTTGATCTCTAAAACTCAGCGGGACACGTCTTCTTGTCCTGTCCACGTCTGGAGTTCTGCTCGGGTGTTCAGTTCCTTTTCTTACAGCGATACTTGAAGGCTAAATGAAAAACTCCCTGTTTTTTATTATTATTCTTTTTTTTTTCAGCTGTGCCCTAATTTTTCAAAAGAAAAACCCGAATTCTTAAAATATCTCTAAGAAACATTTCTTGTTAGGATAAAGAAAGATCCAGACATTCATTCCCAAAGCATCAGCTAACTGCTTCAGTCCTTCTCCCAAGTAAAGAACAAAAAAGTTGTTTTTTCTAAAATGATAGTAGCATCTTTGAGACAAAAATGACTTTATGTTTGACCATTTTTGCACAAATGGAGGCAGAGGATCAGGATCTGAACCAGGAGTTTGTTTAAAAAGAATCATTTTTAATAGTCTTTACTACTAAATGAAGTTTGTATAAAGCCTTAAAATCTACTTGGTCTTAAAGAAAAAACATGCGTTTGATGTATTTGTGTTTATATTCTAAGAGTGGGAATCTTCAGGGGCCTCGTGGTTCAGAAATGATTACAACTTGATGCATCTTTAATCTCACTTCCAACAAAATCCTGAGCTCAGACTGAAACTATTTTACTGATTTATGAAACCGTTTTCCTTCAAACAAGATTTTAGGAACTAAATGAACAAAATGGAGTACGGTGACATGATTCTGTACCAGTTATTGTCCTTCTTCACATGTTCGAGCTTTCAGTTCTCCCACAGCTTTGTTTTTGGTCCCGTCGTTGGCTGAGGGAGCAGCTGTTTCCGTATCTTTGACAAACGATGACCTCATTTTATCATGGCTCAAAACGGAGCGACATCAGGTGGTTTCTCACTGGGCTGCGACTGTTTGGAGCTCAAAAATGTGAGAAAATAAGCTCAATTATAGTGGCTGTCTCACTGAGTGTTTGCAACCAGCGGGCCGCGTATTCTTGGTTGCGCACATTATTTATTTATTTTTTTGTCCACGTGGCATCCTCCTCGGCTCGCTTCGACTCATTTGCCTCCACATTTTATGATTTAATCTGCTGAAGTGCACTTTAGACATGAAGTTAGGTAGAATTGAACCAGTTGTTTTTTTATTTTTTTTATTAATTACTCTCGAGAAACTCCCTCAAACTCCTTCGGTTGGAAACGTGGAGACATCTTTTACAAAGCGTTTAATCTGTGCACCATAAACCGCCTGCAGTTCTATTTTGGTTTTTTTTTGTTTTTTTTGCTTTCCTCGTGTTGTCATTGCCGTTAAACATTATTCTATTTTTGGCGTTTTTTTAAAACCGATTCAGAATCGTTGGTGTCGTCACTGAGATGCATCAAAAAAGCCGATCATAACCTCCACCTCTGTACTCTGTATAAACTCGTTTTTTAAAAATAATAATAAAAAAATGTAAGGAATCGAGACTAGAGTTCTTCTTAGAAATAGAACGATGCAGATCTGAGTTCTTCACATATCTGTGAAAACAAAGAGCAAAATAAATGTCACTTTTAGAGCTAAATGAAGGACTAAGTTGCAGCTTAAAGATATAAAAGCACAACTTTTATGTACCTGAACGTCTACATCTTTTATTACTTCTGTGTGTTTTTACATTTCAGTGCTTTAAAGTTTGTAATGGATGTGCAGAAACTCAATAAACTAAAAACAAAAAACAGCAAAGATTTTAATTTTCCGGTGGAATTAGAGAACATAAAGTTGCATCAACAAAACGGAGAACAGGCCAACAAACTGTCCTCAACAGAAAAACAGTTCACTGAAAGCTTAGACAATAAACTGCTAAGAGTAATGTTTCCGATTGTAAATTAATTAGTAAAAATGACTTTGGTTCATGCTGGAGCCCCGCCTGGCCCCAGAGCCGTAAGAGTGTCTCATGGGTTTGACCCTCTTGTTTCCGTGTGTGTCCCCTCCAGGACACGGCCATCGTCCATCCCGTTCCCATCCGGATGACTCCCAGTAAGATTCACATGCAGGAGATGGAGCTGAAGAGGACCGCCAGCGGTAGGACCGATCCAACTCTGGATCCTGTTAGATAAATGATGCTGATGTTTGTACGCGTGCCGAGCTGGGCTCCCTGTGCTGTGAAACCAGAACAGTGTCTTCAAACTGAGTTTTCTCTTAATGATAACCCTAGAGGCAACGTTTTTTTATTTTAACAAATATTTATATTGACTTTTTCTACAGTAAAACACAAAATACAACAAGGCAGGCACAACATATTGACACAAAGTAGAAATTTCTTGGCAGAAGGTCGCAGCCGAATCAAAGGTGTTATATTTTTACTGTATATGTCAGCTTTTCCAGGGCTTCTACGCAGCTTCGTTTACTCAGCTCGACACAGCAGCGCAGTTGTAGGTTTAGCTTCAAGGAGACGACGTATAATCATCTCCTTTTTGGTGTTAAGTTACGCGGCCTATTGGGAAACACTCAGGGATACAAAGTTTAGGGCAAAATGGAAGCTGAGCATCAGGACTGAGATCATCTCCTTCCAGAACGTTCCCAGAGACGATTCCCACATCCGACACAAACGCCTGGTGTGTTGGGATGGATACGATGTTGTAGCTCCAGTTTCATGTGTCCTCATCACCTACTTGTGCTGGATTAGTTTAAACCTCGTGTTAATTCTTAGTACTTGACTTTGTAAACGTATATCTTGCTTCACGTCAGACATTATAATCAAAACAAAAAAGTGCTTTATCTTCAGTGGCAGGTCCTGCAGCTGATTGTTCATCGACTCGCGGCGAATCTGCCGTGTGTTTAAATGGTTTGTTTTCTGTTTTAGACTCAACGGGTTCTGCTTTTTGTTTCACTTTACCCTTCAGACCACAATCACCCCACCAGTCCTCTGCTGGCGAAACCCCCAGAGCTGTCTGAAGAAGCCAAACTGACGGCGTCCATGAAGTTTGTAGCTGCCAACACCGTGGGTGAGTGGAAGGGCGGAAAACGCTCCGATCTGCGTTCCAAGTCAAAACACAGCTGCTGGCTGGAGTTTTAAGACCTTTCTAATATATGTATATATACTGAATACTAAAAATACAAATGCAACACTTTTGTTTTAGCTCCCATTTTTCAGGAGCAGAATTCAAAGATCCAAAACTAAAAGCCTTTTTATCATCATTAATCATTCTGTCTGATCAGAATTAGGTGGATGGATTATCTCGGCAAAGAAGCGCTCACTAACGCAGATTTACACAAATTTGTGAGCAACGTTTGAGAGAAAAAGGCCTGTTGTGTGTGCAGAAGAAGTTCAGCTCCTGAGAAATTAGAGCAAAACAAGTGTTTATATTTGAGTTCAGTATATACTTGTATGCAGGCGTTAAAGTAGTAGTACCTGTGTGTGATCAGCTACTGCTGAAGGACTTGGTTTAATAAACTTTAAACTTCTAATACGGGACTTTTTGTGAAATCGTGAAGGTGTTTGCAACTATAGAAGGCTTAGCGTTAATCAGAAGGGCTGGAAATGTCTGGAAAACTATTATTTTTTATAGATCAGAGAAGCACTTAGTCAGATGAGTGAATCTTCAGCTGTCGACTCTGTCATTCAGGTTATGGTGAATCTAAAAAAGGTTAAGAGCTAAGAGCCACTTTATGGGGGAAGGAGCTCAAATCATATTCCTCATTTAGGCCAGCATGTGCTTCCTGTTGACGCCTCTTATGCTTTGCTTTGGAGGGTCAAGATTAATTAATATAAAGTAGATTTTTTAAATTTGCAGTAAACCTTGTGTGTTTTCCTTCCATTCCACTTCAGGTGATGGTTACAGCAGTTCAGACTCCTTCACCTCAGACCAGGAACCAATCACCAGACAAAGGTAAGTTTTTATTTTTATTTTTTTTTAGAAAAGGGACATAATGATGACCATATTTCATATTTCCTGTGGATTGTCACACCTTTGCTGCTTGGTTCAGGAGCCTCAGACCGTCTCCGTGTTGTTTGGTTGATTCGCTCTTTAAACGTTTGCGTTCAGGTCTCAGTCGGGTGCGTCTCCAGAAGCTCTGAAGGTGGTGGCTCCGCCTCCCCCTCCCCCTCGCCCCCAGCCCTCCCACTCTCGCTCTTCATCTCTGGACATGAATCGCACCTTCGCTGCCACGTCTGCCCCGGGACAGCCGCAGCCCTCCACGACGGCGTTCCCCCCCGCGGTGCCGCCTCGACCGCTGCCCACGCAGGTAAGAAACAAACGTTCCTCCATTTTAACCATCACAGAACCCCTCACCACTTGTTTCCTTCCTTCGCCTGCTCGTAGACGTCGGTGCCGCTCGCGGGGCATCGGGTGGAGGCCGAGGGCGTTCCCGGGGGCGGGGCTGCGCTCACCGCCACCACCTCCCCACAGCAGATTCCTCAGCAGCCCAACTTCGCCGACTTCAGCCAGTTTCAGGCCTTGGCTGCCTCCGAGCAGCCGTCCAGCCTGCCGGAAGTGGACAAACACACGGAGGCGGGGCAGGTGGGTGGAGCCAGCGTGTTATCCAATCAGAGCAGGCAGTGCTGCCAGTTGAGAGACTTTGAGTTTTCAGACCCCTCTAGTGACTATTTTAAAAAAAAAGAAGCAACTAGAGGGGATTTTCAGGTGTTTTTGCAGAGAAACGGTTCCTTCCTTCAAGCAGTGGACCGTCCTCCGTCCCTCAGTGTCCTGCAGCGTCCCTCAGTGTCCTGCAGCGTCCCTCAGGACAGATTCACCCCACAGCTTCCAGGCTGATCCATGGCAGCATGGAAATGTCAAAGTTTCCGTCTAAAATAAATAAATCACAGCATGAGAATAACTTGGAGTTTCTCCTTTGGGTCGGTTTAGCCGATCCGAGGCCCGGATAACGGATGGGTGAAGACGTCCGTCTCTGCTGGGACAGTGGTTAGCTTGTCCACCTCACATGTGGGAGGTCTGGGGTTGAATCCCAGTCAGGCAGTCACATCAGTGTCATTTATTATTATATTTAAACCAAAACACTTTTTGTAAATGGCAGCAATAATGTTTCTATCATTTTTAAGACCTTGATTATTTTAAACAAACACAACAAATGTTCAGGAATATGTTTGATTTAGTGAAGTTATTTATTGAGTGCTTGTACTCGGCGCATGCAGTCAGTATACTTAAAATCCTTTGGGAGGTGACCGATATGCAGAAAAAAGGCTGTCAGATATGAGGCGGCGGGGAACTAATATGATAAACTCGAAAGAGTTTTTAAATTCCTTTTTTTTGCTTTAATCCACACGTGTCAAACTCTGTTCCTCGGGGGTCGCTCTCCTGCATGTTTTAGACGTGTTCCTGCTTTAAAACACCTGATTTAATGAAGGACTCATGGAGAACGTGATGATTTGTTGAGGAGCTGATGTTGGAGCAGAAAACCCTAAAACTTCCAGGACAGCGGAGCCTGGAGGCCTGGAGTTTAACACCTCTGCTTTAATTTAGTTAACTTTTGGAGTAAAAGCTACTTAAGATGGCTGCCACAGCCAACTAGTTTTAAAAAAGCAACACAAAAAAGGCTATAATAGTTAATTTTACAGATATAGATTGAAAACTTGGCGTGGTAGTAGCTGAAATTGATCCTCAGTTTGTGGTACCAATCTGCCTGTTAGCAAAATATCTCCCAACTCGCTGAACAGATTTTAATTTTGCAGATATTGAGCTAAACTTTGGTGCGGCTGTAGCTTCACAACACGTACTCCAAGCACTACTCATTGCATGTCTGTTAGCAAAATATCTCCTAAACCATCGCACAGCTGATGGGATGTAGATGGAGCAACATTTGGAGTAGATGGGAAAAACTACTCAGAACTGCCCATCCCTGGTCCAACATCCTGACTTATTTGTGCTTTTTGTGTCATCAGGTGGAGAAGATATCCGAGGGCGCCGGCCCTTTAAGAACCGTAAAGAGTGACGGCCCAGCAGACGAGAGAACCTCAGCTACAGTCAACTCTGTACGTTTGTGTCACGTAGCACCAAATCAGAGGCTTTTGTCGTTGCCGTTTCCTTAAAAACATCCACTTCCTGCGTTTTCCCCATCAGGCCAAGGGTTCGTCGGGACCACTGGCTCCTCCACCGAAACCCGTCCGCCGGAGGTTAAAGTCTGAAGACGAGCTTCGGCCCGAAGACGAGCAGCACGGCCCACAGAAGGCCGGCGTCATCGCTGCCCCGCTGACCGCGCAGCCCTCCATCCCCAGGTAGGGCGCCTGGGAGGACGGTCGCGTCTCATTTCTACATTTATCTGTTTTTCCTTCCATGCGCCGTTTTAATAACGAGGCGCTCTGGTGTTTTCAGGTCTGTTGGAAAAGACAAAAAGGCGATTCAAGCTTCGATCAGAAGAAACAAGGAGACGAACACGGTGCTGGCCCGACTCAACAGTGAACTCCAGCAGCAGCTGAAGGTTTGAGAGGCTCTACGTTTATAAGAGGATGACGTTTTCGCCTCGTGTCGCTGAGCTCACGCCTGCTGCTGTGATTGTTTAGGACCTCCTCGAAGAGAGAATATCTCTGGAAGTCCAGCTGGAGCAGCTCAGACCTTTCTCCCATCTTTAACCAACGGGCGAGGCGAGGCGAGGCCGCGGCCGTTTCCTCCACCTCTCCTTCCATCCCATCGTCCCAGAAGTCACAGTCTTACCAACGAGCGGAGGAGAGGAGAGGATTCATCAACTGGCACTTTTCAGTTTCCTTTTTTCTTTTAAAGAGGTGAAACGAGGACGGCGGCGAACTGCGAGACGGTTAGGAGCTCAGGTCCGTTCTGAAGACAACCCAGTTCCCGAAGAAGAAATGCGGAGCGTAACTGTCGTGTTTGTGTGACTGTTTGAGTCCTCGTGTTCCTGCTGGTGGGATCAGCTCTGCCACTCCAAACGTTCTCTTCTAAAGAGATTGGGTCAGATTGAACTGGGTTCTTGTTTGGAGTTCTCTGTAATCAGTATCTAACCCTGCAGCAGAAATCATCATCAGTTTGTAAAATCAGCCGGAGAGATGGAAACCCAGAACAACTCGATCTCAGCTGACAGTTTGTTGTTAGACGGTCGTTTAGATAAAAGTCTTTGGTTGTTTCCATGACTGCGATACGACACCAGTAATGATCTGCAGACAGAGATAAACCTGCTGCTACTTTTCCACTATAACCAAAAAATTAAATAAACAGTTTAGTCTCATCAGTCCCAGAAGCTTCGGGGCTCGTCAACAAACGTTTTGGGGATTTCCTGTCTGGCTTTTTGTGTTTTCCTGTTAACAGCCGAGCCTCCTTCCTCCATGGATCCATTATGACTCATAATCTGACCAACCTGGGGTCGCATTTCCTCTTGCGTCCGCCTCCTGGGAGGTTTGCTTCAGCCTCATGAAGCTTCTGCTTTTGAATCATCTCATCAGCTGAGGTCAGAGGAACATGAAGCTGATGGAGATGATCTTGTAGCCTTTAGCTTGAACATGGATATTTATAATCTTTGCTTTTTCTGCTCCAAGCATCTTTTACCTTTTAAATAATTTAAATAAAGCTCCTGTGATGCTAATTAACGTCAAACACTTAGTTTGAAACACGACTATAATGACAGGATTAATTGTCTCTTTAAGGGTAACAACAAATCTGCCCAAACGGTTTCAGCACATCTTTGTGAAATAAACGAGTTTGTCACATTTTCTCGTTTACTCTGCCACAAACGATAAACATCAGACAGTTGCTTCTCTGTAAACATGAAGCTGAGTTTCAACGAGCTGTTACTGTAACAAACCGACCCGGCCTTCAGGGGAAATAAGCAGACTTTTATGGAAGTAATCGTCTAATAGAAATAAAATCAATGGTGTAAACGGTTGTCAGGTAAAACTTCAGGATCGCCTCGGATTGTCTCCTGATGTTTCTGCTGCAGGCGAGATACTGACTACTTATACCGACTTCACAGAACACCAAACTTTTAATTTTCCACGGCTCTTTCCATTTTGGGTAAAAGAGAACAGAAGGTCTGATATTAAATGAATAAAATGGCGGCTTAGCTTAACGTTTGAAAACATTTGAAACTATTTAAAGTTCAGATTTGGAGTTCCAACTTTCTGGGGGAAAAAAAAGATAAATTTTGCTCCCAGTTTGGTGAGAACTGTTCCTTATTAAAATGTCTCCCCGGAGCGACAGGCGGCTGCGTTTTAAGCCTTTTTAGTTTGTTTCTTTCAGTGGAAGTCAGGAGCTTTCCACTCATTTCAAAGAATCCAATCCAAGCAGGTTTGTTTCGAGTTGCTGAGCTAGATCCAGGAAGGAATATCGTCTGAGTGTTCGTGTCTCTAACGGCTCGATCGTCTTGGAGAAAGCTTTTTTTGTTTGTTTTATTTGAACTCATCCTGTGACGTGAATTCAGCCCTTCTTCCTCCAACTGTCGACATGTATTCTGTGTGTGTGTGTGATTCAGTGTACGTCTCGTTGTCGCGACTAAAACGGTTTAACTTTATGCCAAAATGACTGAACCGTATCAGCAGCCTGGGCTGCGTTTTGGAGCTCTGCTGGGTTTGATTTCGTTTCTTACTCGAGCTGCGGTTCTCGTCAGTCCGTAACTTAAAGGTACTCATTGCAACCTCCATGAAGACCGGTCCAAAAAAAAACCTTAAAAACAGTTCTTTCCTCATAGTGACGGTTCATTTGTTTGCCTTTTTGGTGGTGGACATGTCAGCCAGTTTGGGTGTTTTGGTACATATTTACGCTCAGTCTGCAGATAAAAGTGCTTTGTTTACATTGAGCGTGGACCCGCGTTTCAGAACCGCATATCAAGATACCTGGAAGACTGAGTTCGATTTCAGAGTTTGCAATGAGTAGCTTTAACCCTCTGAAGGAAATCTTTTTGTTGTGAAAAGCCGGTGTTCGGCCGCGGAAGGAGGCGTTTATGAAGAATCGTGTTGCTGATCGGGGAGAAGTTTTCCTGCGACTTCTCTGCTGTGAACACGCAGATCCAAAGTGACGGTGCAGGCGGAGTTTATGTGTAAAAAAATAAAGATTAAAAATCAGCCGTTTTCCAATTAGGCAAGACGGCGCTATGCAAGTACGTGCGATACATCTTCACAAACCGACTAAACTTTAGCTGTTTGTACTCCGATAGTAGCAACTGTGTGAACGGTATCCTCTGATTTTGTATCGTAGGTCTTCCAGAACACCATCTGCTGTAAGTCTGGGATCGTTTCAGCTCTCTTTGTTTTTGGGTACTGATGGGAGGTCTGGTTTTTTTTCTGCTCTCTGACTCTAAAGGAAAGAAAACTGTTTTTGTTTGTTTGTTTTTTTATATCACCTGAAATCTGCAAAATGTGACCCTCGCCGGGTGGAGATGGAGCTCAGTGAGGGAGCGGTCAGACGAAACGGACGACCTGAATGACCCAGCTGCACTTTGAACCCATCTCCCCTCAGATCAGCTCATCCGCTTCACTCGTCCCTCTTCGGTTTCTTTTAACCTGCATGTTTGTTCCCGTCTGGATTTAAAGGATCAGTTCTGGTTTTGTTCGTGTCGGTGGGATCGCTCCCCCTGACGGGCGTTCAGGTCTCCCCAGCGGCTGACTGACTCTCCTTGTAGTAACGAGGCTTGCCTTTCTTTTAGTTTTTTTTTGGTTTGGTTTGGTTTCCCCTGCTGCTGAGGACGGTGGTGTACTTTGTGTGTATGTGTGTGTGTGTGTGTGTGCGATATTGTTTCCAGACCTGGAACTAATACCATTTAAAACCCCGATTAAAACCCCTTCAAGGATTGTTTGACGTTTGCGCGCACAACGGCTCCCTCCTTTTCCCCAAACCCCCAAAGGCAATCCAAGGCAGGCAGAAGCAATCCGCCCTGAACAAAGTCTTTGAAGGGCTTTTGAATGCTATTCGCTCCCAGATCTGTGTTGTATATTGTATATGATACACACTTTTGGACTCGTGTAAATTTGCATTAATTGCTGACTAACAGCGAAAGAATATTCTATTTAATTCCTTCTCTCTTGGCTGTGGGATCCTAGATGTTTTAACTGCATGGATGTACTGTATCTCTGCAGAGTTAACTAGCAGCTGTGTGATTTTTACACAAAAATAAAAAAAATGGCACAATATTTTAAACTTGACTCCCCGCTCCCTTTTTATTCATCGGCCGTCGTTCAGCTGCTCCCCAATCCCCGGCTCTGGAGGATCCCCGGTTCTGGAGGACCCCCAGTTCTGGAGGACCTCCGGTTCTGGAGGAACCCCAGTTCTGGAGGAACCCCAGTTCTGGAGGATCCCCGGCCCTGGAGGACCCCCGGTTCTGGAGGACCCCCGGTTCTGGAGGATCCCCAGCACTGGAGGACCCCCAGCGCTGGAGGACTCCCAGTTCTGGAGGACCCCCGGTTCTGGAGGATCCCCGGCCATGGAGGACCCCTGGCCATGGAGGACTCCCAGTTCTGGAGGACCCCCAGCCATGGAGGACCCCCAGCCCTGGAGGACTCACAGTTCTGGAGGACCCCCGGTTCTGGAGGATCCCCGGCCATGGAGGACCCCCAGCCCTGGAGGACCCCTGGCCATGGAGGACCCCCAGCCCTGGAGGACTCCCAGTTCTGGAGGACCCCCAGCCATGGAGGACCCCCAGCCCTGGAGGACCCCCAGCCATGGAGGACCCCCAGCCCTGGAGGACTCCCAGTTCTGGAGGACCCCCGGTTCTGGAGGATCCCCGGCCATGGAGGACCCCCGGTTCTGGAGGACCCCCAGTTCTGGAGGACTCTCGGTTCTGGAGGATCCCCGGCCCTGGAGGACCCCCAGCCCTGGAGGACCCCCATCCTGCAGGTTTTAGTTGTTTCTCTGCTGGTTTGAATGAGTGAGTGATTAACAGGCCTCTGCAGGACCTGAAGAAACAATGAAAACACGCAGGATGGCGTTCCTCCAGGACCAGGGATGGGATCATCTGCCTCCATCCTCCGCCGTCACTTCAAGCACCAACCTTCTCTGTGGGCCTCGCCTCCCTAACGCCGCCTGATGAAAAGGTGAACGTCTTCATCGCTGCCACCACCTCTTCACTCTCTCTTCTTCACCTCTCTCATGGTCTGCCTGTTGCTTTGGGTAGTTGACCCGAGTCGTTATAAATTCATCCATTCATCACCTCAACTCCTCGCAGGTTCATCCGTCCATCTGCCTCTTCCACTCACTCATTCATGACCGAACTGCTGCAGCTCCTTCAGGTTGGATGGATGTTCAACAATCTTGAAACCAAACCTGAGATTCTCAGTTGGGTTGAGTTCTGGGCTTTGATTGGACCATCCAGCTGTTTGTCCCGTTGCTTCAGCTGTCCTCAAACACCTGGAAGACTCCAGGAGGTTCTTCTCTGTGGGGATGAGAGGTGATGTTTGGTATCTGACCACAGGTTTGAGGAAGCCCAGCTCTGTGCAGCTCACAGTGGCCCGATGGATGGATGTTCTCATCTCTGCAGGAGAGCTGCAGCTCCATCAGGGTCATCTCTGGCTTCCAGGAGGTTTCTCTGATTAAAGCCCTCCTTACCCGGTCTGGCACCTTTCTGTTCCCTGATGATGGATTTATTGGAGCTCTGTTTGATGGAATATTTGTTTTTGTAACTCGACCCTGATCTGTACTGTTCCTTGGGCTTCATGATGCCCCTTGCTTGGTGGTACCTCGCACTTCTCGCAGGTTTTTGTCTGGTGCTTTTTCTTTGGGCTCATTTGACTCCTTAACTGCTCACAGTTGGATCCAATTGAACCAATTATGTCTCTTCTGAGGGTCGGAGTTGGGGCTTCAAAGCAAGGGGGTTGAATACTTATGCATGCACCACTTTTCAGTTGCTTTCGTATTTTTATAGAATTATTTAAACACTCGTTTCCCCCCTTTTTAACCTCAATAATCTGGAGAATCTTTGTAGACATGTTTCCCCTCACGTCAGGGCAGTTTTTGAAAATTTGAACAGGTTTTCAGAAAAGCAGAAGCTCTGAAAAATAAAGACACGAGGCAACACTTGGCAGGTTTTATTAAATCTATTTATTGCTGTTTAATCTCTTAAACCGCTGACATTAACTCCAGTAAAACAACCACCTCAAGTAAGTATTTGAGCACAGTAACGACGAAGATCATTAAAGTCACTGCAACATGAGGGATACACTTTGCTGTAAATGTGTGCAGAAATGATCTTAATGAACTATAGATAAAATGTTTCGAACAGCTGCACTGATTGCCCTAAAAATACAGAAAATTTTATGGCTTTTGCACAGAAACCAGCTCGCACACACACTAAAAGATCTTCCTGTGTGTAGGAGGTTCTACAGATGGATGTTTCCTACTAAACGTCTCTTACAGCAGGACTAATGTGACGATAAAACCCGTGGAGGTTAAACTGTTTGTTTTCATGGCTAAAGCAGGACTCGAACCTCAGGATCAGCGCGTTAGCTTCAGGGTTTCAGGCGTGTTTTGATGAGTTCGGAGCGTTTCCTCGTCTGCAGAAGCTGAAGGTTCGGGTGGGAGTCTGGGCGCAGCTCATTTGACCACTCTGTGGGGAGAGCAGAGAGATTAGTTTGGGTCCGTTCCGATCCGAACGGCAGAAAAATGTCCTCCACTCACACGCTGGTCTCCTTGTAGCGGTCCAGAGCCTCCTGAGCCAGCACCTGGGAGAACTTGGGGTCGGTCCAGGGGATGTCCCTCGGCACAGTGAAGTTCATGGCCGGGGAGTCGAAGAGCTGCACGGACACCTTGGTTCCTGCGGCCTCCTTCTGGTTGGCGTCCTTAGACATCACCTGCAGCGCACACAAAACGTTTACGATGCTCCGCCGAACACGGAGTTAGGTGGGGAAAAAAAGGACAAATACCAGCTAAACATTTAGACATTCTTCCCTTTCTGCATTTTGTTCACCAGATGATTATTCTACTGGAAGAAAAAACCTGGGAGATGGTTGCCGCAGCTAATCCAGCCTAAAGATGTCGATGACTCGATCAGTTTTACACACAATCTGAGCACCAATAGATCGCTCAAAATGGCGGGCGATATGCTTTTACTATTTCATGTTTCACCGTGCTCTACTTTAGGATTCGTTTTGTAAATCTTGACTTCCAGAATTTTAATCTCTGTTCATTCGTAGCGTTCAGCAGAGCCACGGTTAACAAGGTGGAGTCTGGTCCTCTGGACGGCTTCTTCTTCGTCTTTTATCCAAAAGTCTTCTTCAGGCTGAGGCGCTGAAAGCAAACTCAGCCTCATCAGCAGCTGGTTGATGCCTAAAACTAGTTGTTAACGAACAAAAGGAGGACCGTCGTTAGGACCCTGAGGGCTGTCCGAGGGGGACGGTTGGACACGGTTGTCTTCACTAAGATGGCTTCCTTTATTCCTCTCTGAAACCGTCTTCGTCCCTGAAGGAGTGAGCGCCGGCCTGCAGACAGGAGTCCTGGCCTGATGACGCTGCTCTTCATCCTTCAGCTTCGTTTCCCTGATGTGTAACTGATCACTGTCCTCCTGGCTCGTTACTCTGTTTGTGCCAGGGGACGGAACCAGTCTTCTCTACCTGGAATACTGAGCATGCATCAGGACAACTGATCGTTTACTGTCTTTACTAACTAACTAACTAAGGATATTCAGATGCCACCTCTGCCCACAGAGGATGAGGATCTAAAACAGAAACCAAACGGGACAAATAGGAATCGTACCGCCTTGACGTGGAAGATGCCGTCCTCAGTGTTGTTCACCAGAGACGACACCCAGCCGAACTGCTTGTTGAGCATGTCCACGACGGAGGAGGTGTTGAACATCTCCTCCTCGAACCTCTTCAGCATGCTGTTGTACTGCCGGGTGAAATGCTCGGCCAGCGCCAGGGACTCCTCCAGCTGCTCCTTCAGCGGGCCCTCCAGAGGCTTCTTCCCCGAGCAGTCTGCCGGGCAACGAGCGGCAAAACAGGAGGGGGGACATATTGGTCTGGGACACTTTCTGACCGCCGGGCAGTTGTTCAAACAAACATTTTATTAAACAATCTGAGTGGGTTAAAATGGTCAATCTGCAGTTAATTATTGTTACTCGCCATTCACACTATTTCCATTGTTTTTTGCAGTTTCGTACTTCCACATTTTGTGCTGTTTTAGCTGCTCGTAACTCTAAACGTTCAGCTGCTGGGGCTTGAAACTTTTATACTTTACAGAATATTTGACTTTATCTACGAACATCTTCCCCACAAAAATCCACAGAGATCTCATCAAATCCTTCAGAAACAGTTCTCTACGAAATCTGCTTCACGACGCCTGCCGTGTTTTTGTCTTCTTACGTGACTTTTAGCTTTTAGCTGCAGCTCTGCTAGCCTTTTTCTACCTTTTAGCTTTTAGGATTTAAAAAGCTACGTCTTCCGGAGAGCTTTCTCAATCCAAAACTGGATCAGACGTCCCGGATGAGACGCAAAACGTCTTCAGCTACAGAATAAGTCCTGGCTCACCGAGAAGCTACACCAGCTTTAGCTTTTAGCTGGCACTTTGCTACTTTTAGCTTCTAGCTTGTGTTTCGCTTCTTTTAGCTCTACCCCCTCAGTTTCAGCTTGTTTCAGCGGCCGCTCGGCGCTCATTGAAGCGTTTTTTCACGCCGGTTATTAAAGTCCGCTCCCTCACCGAGATGCTGGATCTCTTTGCACTTCTCGCACTCGTTGCGGAACTTGAGGCAGCCGGCTGAGTTGCGGCGAATCTCCCTGCAGGTCATCTTGCCGCTGCCGAAAGGCCGGGTGATGATCACGTCCTCGTTCACGCCGCCGTCTGCAACACAGAGCAGCTTTCAGGGCCGCGCTCGAGGTCAGGAGAACGGCGCCGGTGGTGCAGAAAAACCTTACCCTGATCGGTCGGAGGGTCTGAGTCCAGGTCCATCATGGAGTCAAAAGAGCCGAAAAGGTTCCGGTCCATCCCCATCATGGGGGAGAACAGGCTCTGGAAGTTGGGGAAAGGATTGTGGAACAGCGTGTGGATGCTTCTGCTGTGACGAGACATCGGCGCCAGGAATTTGGGGAAGAAGAACATCGGCGGGTGGACGTGATCGGCTACCTGGGGGGTCAAACACGGGAAACAGGCCGATGAGGTTCTGCAGCGGCGCCACACAGACCACAAAGAACTCATCGGTTACTTTAAATGGTTTTAATGGACCAGAAAGAAACGGGCCACCCAACCTCACACTTCCTGCCCCCACCTGACCCTGGTCATGCTCACGAGGAGTTTACAGAGGCAGGGTTTTTCTGATCTTCTGGCGAGCTCGGGCGAACTGTAGCCTTGGTTTCCTGTTTTTAGTTTTAGCTGACAAGGTTGGACATGTTGTATTTGAGCCACCGTTGCCTTTGTGTCGTCTCCAACCTGTCTGCCCGTTCTCCTCTGACATCGTCCACACGCCTGGTTATTTTCTCCCTGAGGTGCTGAAAACACCGTGCTGGACACCCACGCCACTTCAGGAGGTCCAGTTTTTCTACGGTTATCTGCTGCCGGGAGCTGAGCCGTACCTTCATGCTGTCTGAGAAGATGCTGTCCACGCCGTCTTCCATCTCCGTGTATTTTTCTTCCAGGTCCCTGAACTCCTTGTCCTGCCGCCGCCCTTCCTGCTCCAGGGTGTCAATCCGCTCCCCGTTGATCCAGATGGACAAGGGGGAGGTTCTGTTCAGGACGTCCTCCAGCTGCGGATCAGAGGAGGGAAAAGATTCAGCTTCAAACTGAACCCTGAACATCTTTTTTTTTTTTTAGTTAAATGAAACTGAGAGAGCTGAGTTAAAGCTGCGTCCAACCTGACGTCCCACCAGTCCAGATCCGCTGCTGCAGGTTCTGGAGTAATATTTCACGCAGGTTTTCTTCAGGCAGGGCTTACACTCCTCCCACAGAGTCTTCATCGTCTCATTACAGACCTCCTCCTCCTTCTCCAGCTTGGCCTCCATCTCCTCCGCCGCTCGGATCGCCTCCTGCGTCCAAACAAAACAACTTTTGTTAAACTTATTCTGTTTCTCTACTCGTCTTACCATCTGACTTCTTCTTCTCTTCATAGATAGAAACGTTCGGCTCGTTCAGGAGATCTGTGACGGGACTTTTGTTTTTTGTAACTTTTATACTTTTCAGTTTATTCAACTTTATTTGCAAATATTAACCCGTAAGAAATTCACTGAGATCTCTTCAAAAACGTTTTTCTTTTAAAAAATCTGCTTCAACAAACCGTTTTTTTGTGCTACTTTTAGCTTTCAGCTCAGCTTTTGAATGTCTTTAGCTTATAGCCTTTTGCTAGTTTTAGCTTTAAGCTATCCCTTTTGGTTCTTTTTTATCTCACTTTTTGCTATTTTTAGCTTTAGTCTTTTTGCTACTTTTACTTTTAAGCAAACCTTCTGCTTCTGTTTGCTTTTAGTTAGCTTATTGCTACTTTAAGCTTTTAGCTAAGCTTTTGTTAATTATAGCTTTTAGCTAGCCTTTATCTACTTTTAGTTCTTAGCTAAGTTTTTGCTATTTTTAATGAGCATTTTGATACTTTTAGACTTTATCTACTTGTAATTTTAAGCTAACCTTTTGCTACTTTTAGCTTTTATCTAAGCTTTTGTTAATTATAGCTTTTAGCTATCCTTTTGCTACTTTTAGCTTTCACCTAAGTTTTTGTTACTTTTAGCTTCTAGTTACTGTTTTGCTACTTTTAGCTTTAAGCTAGCCTTTTGCTACTTTTGGTTTTTAAATAGCGTTTTGCTATTTTTAGCTAGAAATTTGCTACTTTTAGCTTTAAGCTGATGTTCTTCTTCTTTTAGCTTCAGTTTCAGCTTCTACATTTCTTCTGTTTTCCCGTTTTAAGCTATATTTCAGCTGTATTCTGATTTACTCACGTCTCAAAAACGTCTGACTTCATCTTTAAATATGTTAATTTAATTTATGCCTCAATTTGACACAAATCTGGGTTTTTTACGTCTTTCTGCTGCTTCGTTTTCTCCAGCTCGCCCACAAACTTCCTGTGGTCGTCGGAGTGTTTCTGCATCACGCTCTTCATCTCCTTCACGCCAGCGATGGCGTTTTCGATCTGCTGGTCCAAGTACTTCTCCCCCAGGACGGAGATCTCTGGGAGTCACAAAAAAAAAGAAAGGGAACGTCTCCCGGATCACCAAAGAGTCTCCTACTTTAAATTTAGGGTCATTTGCTCCGTGAACTCACCGTTAAGCTCGTCCTTGGATGGAGGCAGAATACAGCTGGCTGAGGCCAGAAGAAGAGCCAGCAGAGCCAGGGACCCCCTGGACCCCTTCTTCCTCATCATCATCATCATCATTAACATCCTCTCTGACTCTAAGACGGAGCAGCAGGAAGTAATGAGAAAAACCTGGAAATATAGAACATAATAAATGTATTTATTGGATCTTAAAGTGGTGTAAAGTTGCTGTAATGACTCCAGGCGTCCAGCAGGGGGTGAAGCTGAAGCTACGCAGAGGAAAAACGAGACGCTTAATCAGCAGTTTTCAGCGTTACTCAGCAGAACGTAAGAACAGCTGATCTTTGTGTTTCTCTCATCTCAGTTTTTCGATCATTAAACACGAGGACGTCGTGACCAAGCTGACCTCGGATCAGCTCCTCCCATCAGCATCACACAGCAGAACAGCAGGGCCTTTCTCTGCTCGCCCGGCGTCTTTCTTCCCCCCCTCCGTCTCTCCCTCTCTCTCCCTCTCTGATGTGTTTCTTGGTCAGCTGCCCGTTTATTAACAGTGGCCGATTCGCCGTCCCCTCCTCGCTCAGACACACAAACACAAAAAATGGACAAACGGGGAGGAATTTATCGAATGGACGAGCTGGCCTTCTCTCGTCTGAGTGCAGATTTTCCAAAGCTGGGTGCTTTTCTCCAGGACTCAGTTCAGATTTTCCCCTCTAAACACACATCTTCCACATTCAGCCTTGGAAACGTGAAGTTCATCAGCTGCTGGAAGCTTATATTGATGAATAAACGCCCGTCGCCATGGCAACATCTAAAACTGATGAACTGTAAAAGTATACATAAACACAAATACGAGCCTAATAAGTACTTTCAGGGTTGAAGTACTTAAAAGCATCTTTTGTTGTTTTGTTAGCAAAATATCTCACGAACCTCTGAACAGATATCAGTGAAACTCGCCTGAACGTCGACGGCCGATCGACACGATTCAAGATGTCCGCCACGGCAAACCGTCCTCAAAAACACACCCAAAAGAAAAGGGGGGTATAACTCTGTCGGTTCTGCAGAAACTGAGCTAAGATTTGGTGTGGTAGTAGCTGAGATTGATCCTGAACTCCTGATCTGAGGGCTAACAGAGTGGAGTCAGCTCTGTGTGTTAGTAAAATATCTTCTTTATTAACTTTTGACGTTAAGCTGGTTCAAGATAACCTCAGAAAACACGAAAATGGTTTAAATTCAGTGAATTTTTACTGGTATTGTGCTAAAATCTGTAGCTAGGAGTCGTTCACATCATGTTTTAATGAAACTCACAGGAAGTGTTCACGCCTACAGCTGTCTGAGACAAGCCGATTCAAGATGGCTGCCACAGCTAATCGTCCCTATGGCTCTGATGTGGTAGTAGCTGAGAGTCTGAGCTCCAGAACGTCTCATCAGATCTCACATTACTGCCTGAGATTTACAGGGTTTCACCAAAAACGGCGCAAAGTTTCTTCTCTTTTCTCCAAGGTTTGCTTTTCGTCAAATGGAACGAGTGAAAGCATCTTTTCCTGCTCCTCTTCGGTGAAGAAGTGCTCCTTCGTTTACCTTGCATCGACCGATGCGACGAACGCTTCAGACATGGTTCAAGCTGCTTCATGTTATGTAACAGGCTGCGTTTTTGTTTTTCCTGGCAGTCACCTGCTCGCCCACCATCACCTCCCGTTTCCACGGCAACAGGAGGAGTGCAGCGCGCGCCGGACACGGTGACGTTAAGTCTTTCCAGTCTTTTTTTAACCGTCACAGCCGTTTGTGATTTTATCCGTTTCAAAAGCCTTCCCCATCACTGACTGAAAGGATCGTCTTTGAACAACATCGAATAAAGTTAATAATTTAACGACTTCCTCGCCTGTTGCTGCGGTAACAACTGGAAGTTATACAAACTAGAAGCACTCAGAGAGCAAACCTCTCCACCCAGGGTCACGATCTGGATCAGAACCAGAACTTAACCCCAACGTTTCCTGAACATTTCATCCGGATCTGTCTGTTAGTTTCTACCTGATCAGACAAACAAACCACCGGAAACTTAAGGGTCACCTGTGACCTTTGACCCCATGAAACCTCAAAATCAACAGAGATCACGAGGTGTCCAGCCGAGCAGTTTGACAGTGTTCGAGTTGGAGCACCAGGTCAGCTGTGATGTTGACCTTTGACCCTGAACTCTGAGTAATCGTACAGACAGAGGTAATGAATCCTGAAACGCTCTAATCTAAAATGTGGGTCGTCAGCGTCACGTAAACACGAATGCAGTCACCTGTTTGAGATTTTTTTGTTTTTATCTGCAGTGAAACAATAAAAACTCGCCACTGACTCCTCCCCGTTTGACCCACCTGTCCAGGTGTTTTAACGCAGCAGACACAGAGAGGGGGGGCAGAGGGGATCGTTCTGTAAACGGCTTTTAGTTCTAGTTGTTCTGTTTTCCTTCGGTGGTAAAATCAGCGCGATTAAACCTGAAAACTGCCGGAAATTTAAACAAAAAAATGACCAGAATGAGAAAGTCAGATCAGGACAAACGGGTCAGAGCTGCAGCTGCAGAAACCCTGGTTTCACAATCCAAATACCTCCACTCATCCGCTCCAGATGTGGGCTTGTTTTCAGAACAAAAACACTTAATATTTAGCAGCGATAAAGATTCAATCAGGGCTGAAATCACTCATTAATAAATCACTAAATTACTGAATAATAGTTCATTTATAAGCTAATTAAAGCCAGGCAGAGCATCTCATCTGGGTCAGTTTTAGTAACGGTCTCTGGAGTTTAGTCTGCAGAGAAAACAAGATGTCAGATGAGGTCAAGCTGAAGCACTTTAGATGTATTTTTTGAGGCAAAATCGACAGTTTGCTTGAAGAAATGAGAGTTACAAAGCTGTTTTTTGTGCAAATCCTCCACATTCTGCACAGATTAGTGCACATTCTGAAATATTTCTTATTTCTGCCTTTTTATGTCCCAGTTGCCCACCAAGATGTGTTTGCACAGATAAATTATTAACATCTCTCCTTTTGTTTTATATCTTAAATGATCAGATTGATATCATGTGGCGAGGTGAGGTTTTTAGTTTCCCAGAGGAGGAAAACTGATGATCTGAGCTCTATTTTCTGCAAACGGGGACGTTGGTTTTCGCCTGGCCTCGTTTCCACCTTATTCTGGGTGTTTGGGGATTTGTGCACGCAGAGGATTAAGTTGTCATGCAGTCATGGAGGAAAAAACTCAAGGTCATTCCTGAGCGGGGACTGTTTCAGAACGGGCTGTCATATTCTGTTAGCAGAATAAAACATAAAAACCTGTGTTAATATCAGTTAAAAAGTCAAAAAGCTGCAAAGTTTTTGGTTCTTGTCGCAGCTTTACACTCCTCTCCTTTAGGCAGCTTTAAAGGCTGAAATAAATTATAAGTAAAGCAACCACAGCGTGACGTCATCGGCCCTAATCCATTTGTTTTTATCCATAGATGGAGGTCACACCCATGAGTAAGCGAAATAAACCATAAACGTCAATTTTAGCTGAAAAACAACTGAAATTATTAGGAGGCTTTAGATTTATAATACTATATTTTACAATCTGACATCTAATCAGCTGAAATTTATAACATCCTGCACTGTTTATTTATGTTTTTTTACTGCAGCACTCAGAGGATGAACATAAAAAGCTGATTTATCCTGATGAGCAGCACCCAGCTGCAGAGGCTTAATGAAATAAATAAATTAAAATGAAATAAAATAAAATAAAAGCCCCTCTGACTCACCTCTGTTTGTTTCCAGGACCGTCTGGAGCTGCACCAGAGCTGCTGCTGCCTGTATTTATAGGCCGCCGGCGGATAACGGCGCAAACGTGATTCAGAGAGAAAGTGCGCTGCTGCTGCGGCATCCACAGCGTCAAGCCCCCGCAGTGAGAAACCAGCTTCCGGTTTGACCCCTCAAAATAAAACTGCAGGCGCGTTTAGCGTTCGGCTTAAATCAAACAAATCAACCGTTTTGGTGCATCAAAGCAACAATAAGCATCGAGTCAACTTTTAGAGTCATTAAAATAGATAAATATTTTCTTTATTTTGAAAGTTCGCTCAGATGGAACATCTAACTTCCTACTTAACATTTCCAATTTGGGAGAAAATGTTTTAAACGTTAGTCAAAGTTGCACAACAAAACGTGTGCTTTAAAAAAAGAAGACTAAAGATGCTGGTAGGCACCTTTTGTTAAATTTATAGAAGCCATAATTTTTAACTTGTTTTTGACAACATGCTAATAAATGTTAGCTAAGGGTAGCGCCATTTCTATGTACAGGTTAGCTTAGCTCAGCTTAGCCTTAATATCGAAACTTCCGTTTACCTCCTAATAACAAAGCACAATGTTGTTTTAACTTTCAACATAAACTACACAACAAGCCTTATTGAAAAGGAAGACTATGAAAACTATAGTAGGCTTATTTTGTTACATTTAGAACAAGTGAAGCCAAAATTTCAACTAACATGCTAATTTAAGTTAGCTAGTTGCTAACGGTAGCACCACTTTCTCTGTACAGGTTAGCTTAGCTTAAATAGCTTAGCTTAAATAGTTTAGCTACTCCTGCTTAACGTTCACTGTACAGGACAACAATCATCAATATTTAATTACTGTTTATGCCTGTAAATTGGAAATATTTAACATAAAACAAAATTTTTTTTAACACAAGGCTCACTATTTAATATAACCGTTTCAGCCCTGCAAGACTTTAACCAAAGCGCTTTAGATGGATGACTAATTTGAGATTGTATGGTTGTAAAAATACACAATCATTAAATAATATTAATTATTATTAATTTGCTTTAATAAAGGACCCAAAGCCTTTTGCAAAAACAGGCCATAATAGTTTGCTTCTATAAACCCATATAATCCCATCTTCTGACCAAAATTATTATTATTATTATTGTTCTATTCCAATAATAGCTGGGATATTTACATTTAGCAGCAAGTACTTGTTTATTTACCATCATAATGTTTGTCAAACAGGGTCTGATGTATTTGGTGAAAGTTACCATATGATATTTGTTCTTACTGTAAAATAAAAAGTCTACTAAATACTTCACATTATCTATATCACACAAATAGTTTGAAATGATTAAATGTCCTCCACAATTTAACCAAAACTTTTATTTTGAAATGGGATCCATGTTCCTGTATTTATGATGCGGATCTCCTTTGGTTTGACTGTCCCAAGGCTTGAGGACTTTTCTAGAAGTTTTCCTGATTTATTGGCAGAACACAAAGCTCCTGAGCAGAGAGGCAGACTGTGACTCATCATTTAAAGCCTGTTTTTTTACCCACCACATTACGCTGCACATACAGTTTCACAACAGATCCGGGAAAACAGCTTCGAACTGGAACCAAAAACACAATCTGGACAGGTCGCTATTTCATCACAGGGCTGAAACAAAAAAACAAACAAATAAACAAAACAATCATGCAGTTACAAGCCTTAATTAAGCTAACACGGACTGTTTTGGTACAAAAGCGCAGAAAAACAAAACAAGCCGAACACAAAAGTTCCTTCAAAGAGTCAAACTGGGAACCTTACTGCTGTGATCATCTAAATCCGTATATAGTTTTATTTATTTGAGCTAAATATTTAAAAATTAGAAGCATTTGATGCAGTTCCAACTGCTTAATAATTAATCAGTTCTTATTTTTAACGACTTATGTTGGTCCTGTGACATTATGCACGTGACATCAACTTAGTTTAATTCAATTTAAATAAACCTTTTTTCAATCCAAAGTGATAAACAAAACAAAACAAACAAAAAAATAAACAGAAACATAAAAATAGGATATATTTAAAAGAAGGTGGGCGTCGATAAAAGCAATAAAAAAGGCAGAAAATCACAAATTAAAACAATAAAAGTGATGATAACAAAAACTATGTCTGCAGTAAACAAACACAAACTTTATAACCAAATTAAAGTTACATTAATGTTCTTTTTTATGCTAAAACTAAACTACTCCCATAATATTTAATTAAACATCATTTACTGTGAAACCTCTGCAGCAGGACAAGTGAAGAAAGGTCAAAGGTCGTGAGGTGCAGCAGGTTCCTGTAAGTTCAAACTCAGATAAATTCTTTAATCGTGATGTTTGGGTCGTTACAGAGGCTGGAGCTTCCAGTAAAACACACACACACACACACACGCACACACACCCAGCCATAATAACACCCATTCTTCCGGTGTGTGTCAGCTGCTGTCATGTCTCTGCAAAGCTGTGTTTAAAAGCTGCAGGTAAACATTTTCATGTCGACTCCAACTGTCCTGACGTCGGGGAAAACGCCACTGCCTTGCAGTTAACCAGAGCAATGCTGCTTTGTTATGTATTTTCCTTTAAAAACAAACAAATAAACAAACAAACAAACTGCTGTTGTTTGTTTTCCAGGTGGAACACGAAGACGACGAGCCGGCAGCTTCGTGTAAGTATCTGTTGAAGGTTTTAAACGACATCGTGGTCTGTTTGGAGCCTCTGTGGCTGAAAATATAAACTTCATTTGAAAGACGTAAATGTTCCCTCAAATCCTTAATCAGACTAACAACACAAACAAAACGAGCACTTTAACATTTAGAGTTTGGGTTTAGAGGATCAGCCTCTGAAAACATCAACACAGATTGGACTTTATTTATTTAGCTGTTTGTAAAATAATTATAATAATATCTTTGTGTGAGGAAGCTGGCTTCACTCAGCAGATTGTTTTTGTTTTAAATGCAGAATTGGAGGTAAGATAGTTTGAAAAGCAGGTGATGGATTTATCAGAAAGATGATTTTTCTGAGTTCGATGCTGATGAAGCGGAAAGATCTGCTGAGGTAAAGGAAATCAAATTAAATCAATCATTAAATATTTAGCAGGTGTGATGATGCAGAGCTCAGACGATTGATCAAATCTAATTTTCTGTAAAAGTGGAGAATTTTTAAAACTTATAAATCTCATTATTGTTGTGATCCTGATGATAAACAATGAAATAAACACAATTTTAAGATTTTCCTCATTTTAATTTAAATACTTTTGAGTGTTATTGGAATCATTTACCACCAGGTGGCAGAATATCCATCCAGAACTCATCTAAAGTCTGAAGAAATAAATTTAGATCAAATGAGAACTTTAGAAGTTTATATTTATTATTCTGTTGCTCTGCGTGTTGTAATTTTAATAAAGTTAAAGTTTAAAAATTGTTTTTATCTGAAATATTCCAAACAAATAAGGAAGAAACAGAAATCCTGAAACTTAGTTTGAGTTTTTTCTTCTACACAGAAAACAAGAGAAACAAACTAAATCCTGACTGCTTTATGACTGCTGAATGACTGCTTAATGACTGCTGAATATCTGCTTAATATCTGCTGAATGACTGCTGAACGACTGCTTAATGACTGCTGAATATCTGCCTAATCACTGCTGAATCACTGCTGAAGATCTGCTTCATGATTGCTGAATATCTGCTGAAGATCTGCTGAAGAATCTGAAATGGAGTTGTTAAAGCTAAAAGAAACAAAAGACTAGCTTAAAGCTAAAAGCAGCAAAAGGCAGATCAGCAGAATGGTAGCTTAAAGTAGTAAAAGGGTAGCTAAAAGCTATTGTAGGGAAACACTATCTAAAATATCAAAAGGCTAACTCAAAGCTAAAAGCAGCAGAAACCAAAAGCAGAGCAGATATTCAGGAGGAGGTTTGAAAGAAAAACCTGTTTCTGTTGGACTGAAGCGATCAGGACGGATTTCTGTGGGAACGTGTTTGTAAATAAAGTCTAAAAGTTATAAAAACCAAACGTCTGCTGAATGAGCCGAACGTTTGGATGAAAGATTGAAACCGTTTCAGCTGAAATCACAGATTCTTGTTGTTTTGTCAGACTGGGTTTCATTTTCACTTGTTTTTCTGAAACCTGCAGATGTTTGTGACAAATAAAGAGCATCCTGAGGAAACATTTATGACTCCATGATGGCTCAGGAAGCCCAGCTGACCCGGTTTTTGTTCGCGTTTGAGTGAAAATAATCATATAAAAGTAAAACGAGTCTGCACAAAAAAACGCTCCAAGTTGACCAAACTGTTCAGCTGATTTCATCCTGCAGTCTGAGTGTTTCTGTCGTTCATCGCCTCCTCTCCTGCAGTTCTGTTTACGTCCCAACACTCCGGATGGCGTTTTATCACTTCAAGATGGATCGGAGAGCGGATCCGTGTTGGGCTGAATGTCTTGGAGCAGTTTGTGGGTTTCGTCCTGCGCGCTGATTTATTAAACGACTCAGCCAGACCAGGATTTTAAAGAAATGCTTAACATTCATGATCCGACTGAGTCCAACGCAGCTGTCAGCTTAAACAGATCTCAGTGGATGAAGTCATCAAACAACCATGTTGGCTCAAAGCTCTCCGGGAACACACGCAGCATAATTAAGCTCCCTGCTCGTTCTCCGAGCCGAGTCGATGCAGAGATCCAGGTTTGCCACAACCACTGAACTCTAATCCCAACGATCCAACACCGGCTAAAGCAAAGGCAGAAGTTTCTCGCTGGCGTGCAGAATCCGAATCTGATTAGAGCTTAATTAATCCCATCGGCTGTCCGGGACGATGGTGGAGGAGCTTCAAACGTCGGAACGACTCTGGGATCAATTTAAAATCCTTCGTGTCGCTTCAGGAATGCAGGACTCACAGAGCTGCGTTCGGTGTGTTTCTATTCACAGAAAAAGTCACTTTGAGTTCAAATGTTTGTCAGTAAATTAGCAAACAGGTTCCTAATTTCTTTCCAAATCATCCCATTGAGGACTAATAATTCTGTTCAACTCCGGTTGATACTTAATCTGATCCCAAATGACTTCAGTTTAGCAGCAGTTTTCTCCTGTTTTAAATGGATTAAACGCATTTTGGGTTTAATCCTAATCCACTCCGTCTGATTCAGCTTTTAGACAACGAAAACACCAGTTCTGACCCAATCTGAAAGTTTTATTTTACAGCTTTTTAAAGTTCGGTCCTGCTTTTTTTTAAATATATACATTCATTTGCAGTAATCTGTAGGATTATGTTCACAGCTTGGTTTATGTTCCTCTGTAATCAGGATTAAAACTCATTACTAAGACTTTCAGTCTAACTCTGCTTAAGATGAGTTACGCTTTAAAACTCCTAGTTAGGATTTACTTTTGGTTTTTTAAGTTTCATGACCACGTAAATAATCAATGACACCTTTTTAAAGTTTGCTAGAAGAAAAGCTGAACATTATCCTACAGCTGAAGGAGGTTTTATTGAGTGATTGCACTAAATAAGTAACCAAAATTGAATGAATGATTGAACGCGTCAACAAGCGAGCTCTTTACGTTCTGCTGTTGTTTATATTTTTACAGATTTAACTCGGCCGTGTCCAGTCCCGGTCCCGGAGGTGTTTCTCTGCTCCTCAGCAGCTCTTCAGGTCTTCATTCAGCTCAGGTGTGTCAGAACAGCTAAAACCTGCAGGACGGTGTCCCTCCAGGACCAGGATTGGACGCCGCCGCCGCCGCCTGAAATAGGACGGTAAATTCAGGAGACGACGTGAACGAGTTCCTGGACGGTGTGTAACACCTGCTGTTACTCTGAGAAGTTTGCAAGCTGGTGTCACACAGGGATTATAGCTTTTTCACAAGTGTTATATGGTTGTATTTTCATTCTTCCCATCAACAAAAAACATCCTTTTAGGCCAGAACTGAGGAAAGAAGGAGCTCATCGTGAAAAGGTTTGATTTCAAGAAGGCCGACTTTCTTATCATTGTTAAAGTGGTCCTGATCAGGAGCTCTCCAGGCTCTCTCTGGCTGCTTTTTCTGCCATTTTTTCAGTTTTGTACCATGTGACCATGAAGCATATTGTGCAGTTTGTGCTTAAAAACTGAGTCGGACCCAGGAATGCAGACCGACACAAGGAGCTGGAGTAGAACTTTAATCTGTAATAATTCAGGAACCAAAAGAAAACAGATGGCTGCTGTGGCAACAAAAACACAAGCTGAAGAGGTGAAGACTGAGAGACCGAATGGACTGGGACCGATGAGGAAACTGGAGACAGGTGGCCTAATGGTAACAGGAAACAGGTGCAGGTGGGCGGAGAAGCAGAGGCTGACTGACGGAAAATACAGAAAACATCCCAAACAATAAACAAGAGAGAGAAACGCAAAACAGTAAACAATAACAACCACAGATCCTGACAGGAAGTGGACGAGTGTGGCACAAAATAAGAAGAGTCAGGCTTAAAAAACACATCTGTGAACAGCATCTGAAAGACGGGAAACCCATCAAAAACCTGATCCAGGATCCTCCTTTCAAGTCATCCCCGACCCGGTTTCACACAAGGCAACTTCCTGAAGGAGCGGTGGGGAAACTGAAGTTTTATTTTTCCCACCCTGCAGATATTCCAGGTGCTCACCAACATTTGTCAGCAGTTAGCTTCAGCACGACACACACACCCTCTGCTTTTTTCATTTTATTTCTTTGTTCCCCTCCCATCCCTCTCTCTCTCTCTCTCTCTCTTTCCCTTAAACCACTCTTCTTCTTCTTCCTCCTCATCCTCGTCCCTCCAGCGTCGGGGCCTCCCTCCCTCTCAGAAGTTGCACATGGTTTCTGTTTGAGGAGGTTCTCGGGCTGCGAATGAGAAAAGGGAGGAGCTGCATGAAAACACACATGTTCAGAACTTTTACTGGTTTTCAGGAGAAATGACAGAACCCCCCTCTCCCCCCCCAGTAAAAATCTGAAGGATTCTTTTCCTTGCGCTGCTTTTTTTTCCTGCTCTTCGGATGTAGCTGAATCCTGCTCTGCACTGACTTTCCTGTGGAATTTGTTTGTTTTTTTTCTAGTGCAATTTGAAGACAAACGAGCTCGAACAAAAGGTGAAAAGGGACCGAAACATCATCATCATCAGCAGACTGGAGCAGCACCTCCCAGGAATCTGGAGACATAAACCATGAAAGGTAAGCAACCCCCCCTCCATTCAGACACCACCTCCTGTCAGCTGCAAACATGTCAAACGGTTCATATTTTGCTGTTTGAGCAAACAGAAAGCGTATTTGTAGGTCGGCACCTGCGCAGGGCGCCGGCAGCCACATATGCTCCTCATCAGCTCCGAGGACTTGGCAGCGCTGCTCCTGAGAAAGTGCACGGCTGTTGTTGTTGTTGGACGCGGGGGCTTGGATCAGTCGGGCTTTAAAACTGCGTGCGCGAGCGAAGCAGAGCAGCTCTGCGTTTCCTCCGCCGGCTCTCCCACGGAACGATTCGATACTCCCCTCAGATGGAGACGGGTGAACACATGAACGCTTGTAAGGAGAGCTGCCATAGGCTTCAGAGAGGGGAGGGGGTCCTGCAGGACTTCCAGTGAGGAGAAAAAGTGAAAAGGAGTGGAAATAAATTTGGTGAAGCAATAATAAGTGTTGACGTTCACAAGACTAACAGAATTAAAATGAGGTGAATTTAACCACAAGATGCTTTGCTGCTTCGGGTTTTTATCCTTCAACCTTCTGGGTTTGCTCAGTGAAAGTTGTTGCAGTTTTTCATTGTTCTGAGGTTCATAGATGGGTTTTCAGGTTGTGGGTGAAGCCTGCGTGGTGATGAACTAAGACTCTATAAGATTGTTCTCAGGAGAAGAAGCATCAGTGACAGAAACGCTTCTGCTGGGTTTTCACATTAAAGAGGCGCGGCCTTGTTTTTGATCACTCAGGTAAAGCTGCTGGGTTGGTTTCAACCAAACATTGGGTCAAAAGGTTTGACCCAGTGGTCTTCACAGCCCGCCATTTTAAGCCAGAAGTTGACCTGACTGGACCTCTGATTCATAATGGGACATGTAAAGATGGTAAAACCAGCTTGGTTGGTTTTGTCAACTTTAGTTTGCACAAAACGGTGAGTTTGGTTTCCCAAAGCAGCTGTTAGCACCGACACAAGTTACAATCATCTGATTAGGCTGAACTTTGACCTCTTATCCAACAAATGAGTCAGTTTAATCTCATTTTTGGGGTAGAAAACTTCACTCAGTCCCTGCTGAGTTGAAGCTACTGAGGGTTGGTTCGGCTCAGATTTGACGCAGCGCTGGGTCACAAATCAGGTGGTTTTAAAAGAAAACCAAAAGTCTTAGAGAAGTGAGAGATACATTGTGTGAAAGAAAACAAAGAGCCCGACAGTTTGATGTATAATTTATGTATTTCTTAGTCGTGGAAGTAAGAATAGTTTGTTTGTTTGTTTGTTTGTTTGTGTGACAGAGACCATAAAACCTAAACTGCCGTCTTGTAAAAACCGTTGACGGCGTCAGAGAGCCAGTTCAGACGTGTGAAGTCCATCTTTCTGTGACTCGATTAAACGTTGAATGATGTTTCTGCAGTGAGGCACGTCGGAGCTGCAGAGCTCCAAACACGGCCGGGTTTTCTCAGGCGCTTTGCCAAAAACCCAATTGACCTCCATTATTTTTCTTTCTTGCGGTTTTTTGCAGATTTTCTCCATGTTGCGCAGTGAACCGCTACCTAAAGCCACAGCGTGCTTTCCCCACATTTATTTGCATGTTTTATTCCAAGGAAACCTGTGCAGCAAGACAACGGCAGAAGCTTCTTTGTTTGTTTTCACACCTTTAATTAACAGCTGTTCTGATTTATAAGCTTTTGATTTATGTTTAACTAAAAGGATAAAGAAGTTATCATAATTGTTGTGGCAAAAAACAACCTAAATAAAGGAAATTAAACTAAAACAGAGCTAAATAAACCCCCTACTGGCAGCGTAATTGCAGGGAAACCACAGGACAGCGCTGTAAATGAACTCCCTTAAAGAACCTGCAAGGAGCAGGAGGTCCGTTCATGTGGTTCCCAGCCCCTCCAGAACCAAACGTGCTGCCTCACACATTCCTCCCTCGGCTGGGGAGGAGGGGGAGAGATGGGAGGACAGGAGGATGGCTGGTCCTCGGTCAGATTCACTTACCGGCTTATAAAAATACAGTCAAAGCTTTAAGAATGTCAGAAAAGAGACTGAATATCTGACTGATTAATTAGTTTTTAAATTCTCGGTTTTGTTTTCCTAATATTTCTCTCTTTTTTACATCATCACAAGCAGAATGATCTGTGTAAACGTGATGCATTTAATCAAACCAACTTGTCTTCGTTTGTCTGTCATGTTAGCAAAAAAACATAAAAACTCTCAGAAATATAAATCTACAACTGATGAACTTTTAGAGTCAACCTAAATCAGACTTGTTGCCACAGCTGAGTGAGCCTAAACACAAAAATGCTTTTAATTCTGTTAATTTTACAGATATTTAGTCAAATATTTAGAGTGGTAGCAGCTGAGAGTTGTTCCCAACACGTACTGATCAAAACATATTCATAGTTTAACGTTTTGGCCTAAAAGGCGGCAGGTGACAGGCATTCCTTCGAGGAGCTCTAGGCCTGAAACAGTGACGATGATGAGACTTAATTGAATTAAGTTCTTGTTTTGAGGACATTATATAACCCTGTTTGTGAAATGCTCCAGATGTTCCTCCGGGTCAGGATGGGTCGGGTCGGGACCCTACAGCTGCAGCAACATCAGCAAACTCTGTTTCTTTCGGATTAAACAACAAGGTCTCTGTGTGCCGGATGGAGGATGGAGGATGGAGGAGAGTCACACGCTGCCTTGTTTTCTGCTGCTCTCATTTGTTTGTGGCGTACTTCTGGTTCTGACCCGCTCCGTGGCTGTTCCAGCTGGTCAGGTTCATAAAACCTGAAACCTGCTCGGTGGAGCCTCGTGTTTCCTTTACCCCCCCAACCCTTAAAGAACCAGGGGAGCCGAGTCTTCGTATTAGACCCGCCCGTTGGTCCAACAGGCTCGTAAACGCGCCCGGTCTTGTCTTGGCATCCCATTCTGGACCAAAAACCGTCTGTTTTTTCAGCCACACCACAAGAAAAGCCCATTTTCTTGCGACGACCCAGCGTTGCGTTCCAGACGCTTAAAGTTTTGTGAAGAGACCACACATTCCTGCAAGAAGGAAACCAAATGCTTGAGATTTGAAGAGGGACTCTTGATTTTACGAGCTGTTTTCAAGACCACCACTTTTCTTTTCTTTTTTTTTTTTTTAAGCGACCGGGCCCATTTTCTGACTGTTTTCAATTAAGCCTTGGATTTACTGACATTCTTCGGGGGGAGATTTTCTTGTCAAAATAATAAATTTCACATTAATGTGAAGCAAGCATCCCTGTTGGTCAGCTGATCCCTCCACGGAGCCATTGTTGTGGTGAGGTCAGTGGGCGTTTAAGGCTCGTTACTCACAGTTTGGGGCAAATCGAGTCCAGAAGGGTGGGTGGATAGTAGGAGAGGGTGGGGAGGGGGGGCGTTGGAAAGTCCAAAACCCACAGAGAGAAACCACAGAAGAAGAACCACAAACATCTGATGGTTCCGATGGTTCACAGGCTCACAAACACCAAAGGTCTGATGGTGGAGCATCAGCACCTTTAACCTTCTCGTCTCCTCCATCTTGTTTGCACAGATTTGGGCTCTGAAAGTTCTTGTCCTGAATACAAAGGTGACGCAGAGGAAACACTCGGTGTTGTTTCCATTAGAGGCCGAAAGTATGCAGCTCTTTAAAGGGGTAGTTCACTTTTTTTAAGTGCTTTTGAGTTTTTGGTGTCTTATCTGCAGTGGACAGAAATTTCAGTTTGGAGAATCAAGATTTGTCATAGAGGAGTTAAACTAAAGTAGCAAAAGGCTAGCTGGAAGCTAAAAGTAGCAAAAGACTAGTTAGAATTTAAAAGTGCAAAATGCAAACTAAAAGCTAGAAGTAGCAAAAGGCAAAGCTGGAAGCTAAAAGTACTAAAAGTAGCAAGATGCTAGCTAAAACCTGAAAGTAGCAAGGTCAGCTACAGGTATCGAAAGACTAACTGGAAGCTAAACGTAGCAAAATGCTAGCTAAAACCTAAAAAGACGGAAAGGCTAGGTAAATGCTAAAAGTAACAAAAGACTAGTTAAAACCTAAAAGTAGCAGAATAGTAGCTAAGAGCTACAAGTAGCAAAAAGCGAGCTAAAATCTAAAGCTAGCAAATTGGTGGCTAAAAGCTAAAATGTGCAGAAGAAGACAGAAAGAAGAAGACGGAACTGAGGAAATCTCAGTGTGTTTCCAGGTGGAACATGTTTGTAAATAATGTGAAATATGTGAAGAAATATGTGAATGTGAAATATGTGAAGAAAACGAAAAGTCACGGCATCATTTCCTGAATGAGCTGAGTGTTTTCAGATATGAACAGAAACGGGAAATAAACGTGTGAATCCTGAATCAGCATTTAAATAATTCAGCTGAGGCTGGTTTGAGTTTTATTACATTTAGTCCTTTAATCTGGAACAAACAGGGACTGAAACGAAGACCCTCAGGAAGTGGTTACAGGTTTAAAAAGCCGACCCGTCCTTCGGAGCTCCTCGGGAGGCGTTTTCAGGTTCTGAGCATTTCCTCTGTGCTGTTCCTGGTCAAGCTGCGCTGATGTCAGATCAGTTTAGTTCTGCCCCGCCGGCGCTGGACGGGTCCACTTCCTCCCCATGACATGAGGTGGCTGTCGGGGGGGGGGTTAAACACAGAGAACAAGGAGAGTGAAGCGAAAGGAAAAGAGGAGTTTGAGTTTTAGCCTCCAATAGCACAGCTGGAATTGAAACATTTTGATCATTTTCTACCACAAACTGCTGAAACTGACAGGAATTTAGTTTCCGGCCCAGAAATGTATTTTAAATTCTGATTTGGGTCAGTCAGGGTTATAAAAATGCACAACCAGAGTAATGTTAGAATGTGATGTTACAGCTGTTCTCACTTCGCCTCCTTTTTTACACCCAGACTTCCTGAAACATGTTAGCTAAATATCTCATGATCCAGTGAACGGATTTTAAAGAAACTAATCAGCTAATGTACATCTACAGCGGGTTAACTTTTGGTGTCAGCCTGATTTAACATGGCCGCCACAGCTAATCAAACTTAGCAAACACAGCAAATGGCTGTAACTCAGTAGATTTTACAGATATTGATCTAAAACTGGGCGAGGTAGTAGCTGAGAGTCATCCCCAACACGTTCTGAGCATCAGCCGATTGCAAGAGATCTTAAAACATAAGAATTCAACCCTGTCTGTCTGTTAGCAAAATATTCCAGTAATCACTGGACAAATTTTGATGAAACGTTCAGATGTCCATCTACAGCTGATTAATGTTTGGAGTGAACCTGATTTAAGATGGCCGCCACGGCCAGCTGACTTTAACAAACACAAAAACACATTTTGGTGGCGATTCGGTCAAAGTTCAGGGTCAAAGGTCACCGATCAGTCCGCGTTATAACTCTGCAGATGTAAAACAGGAAGGGGAAACTCCACAGCTGGACACCTCATCATGGGTCAAGGGTGATCACTGTTGATTTCAAGGTGACAGGGTCAAAGGTCATAGTCACAGATGACTTGGTGCTCTAACTATGCAACCGTGTAACGGAGGAAAATGAAACTCCTCAGCTCCTCGTGGGTCAAAGAGGATGGCTGTTGAGTTCAAGGTTCATGGGGTCAAAGGTCACAGGTAACCCTGTCTCTGCTCCTACATGTGACCCTTCAGTTTCCGGTTGTGTCCGTTAGTTTGTCTGTCTGTCTGTCAGCAAAGATCAGGTGAAAACTGACGAACAGATTTGGATTAAATGGATTCAGTTCTGGTACTGATCCAGATTATGGTCCAGATTGTGATCCATATTATGATCCATATTATGAACCAGATTATGATCCAGATTGTGATCCATATTATGATCCATTTTATGAACCAGATTATGGTCCAGATTATGAACCATATTATGATCCAGATTATGATTCAGATTATGAACCAGATTATGATCCAGATTATGGTCCAGATTATGATCTTTTGAATCGTGCCGTGGCCTCGGTGGAGGTTTGCTACCTTCATTGTTATTTATCAGTCCTTCCTTCCTGTTAATCTGCGTTTTCTCTCCTCCTCCCTGTTTTTTTTCCTTCTTGTCTGATGACGTCAGCTGTTATTTTGTTCCGCCTCCGCCTCGTCGTGTAAACCTTCGCCTCAGGCGGCGCTCGTTCTGTCATTTAGCTTCTGATGTCATCGTTCTTTTTTCGGTTTTCACCAACCTGACATTTCTGTTCTCTGGTTTCATCGCAGCCCGGAATCAGCTCGTTTCTCCACCCGTCAAATTGGGGGTTTTGAACTCTGTTATTCGAGGTATAAATCTTCAAATTGGTCACAACCTCATCTGTTATCCATTTCATATGAGAAACGAACTGTTTTTTTAAGCCTTTTTCTTTTGTATTTATTGGAGAAATTGAATGAAAAAGGCCCGACTTGGCTAATGCTAAACAACTTCATGGGTTTTTAGCAGCTCGTTGGGAAGCTCGTTCTGGTCTCTTGTGTCTCCATTAATCACCTGCTATTGGCCACACAATGTTTCTGGAGTCAACCACCTACAAGATGGCCGCCACAGCTAAGAGAAGCTTTATTTAAATGCAAAACTGAGCCGGTTTTACAGATATTGAGCTAACACGTTATAGCTCACTCTCTAAGCACCAACAGATCTGTTTGAGTGTTTAAGACCTTTGAGTTAAAACATGTTTCTAGTAGATTAACGTCTGGATTATGTGCTTCTGTGAGATTATCCTGAGATTAAAGACATCTGAAGCTGAAAAGACAGAAAGTTTGTGTTTAAAACGTGTCAGAAAGATGATTTTAACCTGAAATATTCTCAGTTACAACAGTAAAAAAGAACCCGTTCTGATTACGTCTGCATTTATTTCTGAGCCTCAGCAGTCGGACGTGGTTTGGTCCGAGATCCAAGGACCTTTCATCGGGTTTATGTCAAAACTTTCTGCTGAACACGAGGGAGTCTTTTCCTCCAAGAACTCTCAGCCGAAGCCAGCAGCTGCTTCACGCCGGAGCTCAGGGCGGCGAGGCGGCGTGTTGGAGGCAGCGGAAGTTTCTTTGTCTCGAAAAATAAAAAACGTTCTCTTTGTTTTGCAGACAACTACGGTGGATATGAGAACCAGCTTTTCAAAGGTAACCATCAGAACACACACACCGCCGTGTTTTCACTGACAGCAAACACACACTCGGAGGGAAGCAGGGGTGCGGAGGGTGCACACACTGATGACACATGGTTTGCAGCACAGCCTGATGGACGCCAGAGTTAAAGGATTCATGGAAAATAAAGATTTATTGAGTTTTGTAAATCTGGTCTATAAGGCAGCTCTGTTGTTCATCTGTGTGCAAAACGTTTACAAAAAAAAGTGGGCGGAGCAGAATTATTACAATTTAATATATAATGTCTGTCCTAAATATACAGCAGGGCTATATAACTTAATTGCTTTGGTCATCCAGCAGTTATCCTCATTACGTAAATTTAATTTACGTTTTAAAATGTAGTTTTATACAACATAGATCATCTATGCGACAGGATGACCACTCTGATGGAAAAATTTGTCATTTCAGGTTTTCTTAAATATTTCTCTTACTTGTTTTTATTTTTCTGATTTAAAATCAAGTTTTATTTAAAACGAGCTCACCCACAGGCCGGATGTGGCCCCCGCGCCACCAGTTTAAAAGCCCCGGTTTGCAGCAGAAAGTGTGTTTTCAGATAAGACAGCGGGCCCTGCGGGTGGGTGGGTGTTTCACTGCATATATCTGGTGTTTTGGGTGTATGGAGTCACAAAAAAGAGCTTTTATGTCATTAGTTTTCTTCTATTGTTACAGCAGTTCAACAGGATTCAGACCACTTACTGTAAATTATCATTTGGGATCAGATCACACTTTTCACTAACATTTATTCAAATATCACAGTAATTATTCTCTCCAAGATCTGCTGCCACCCATGAAAAATAATAATCCAGGCTTGTTTGGTCCCATCAGGAATTAAATTCCTGCTTTTTTCATCCTTTTCTTGTTGCTGTTTCTCAGATGAGGACTTCACCGGAGAGGAGGAGGAGGCGCCTTCTTTTCGAGGTAACAAAAACAAACACTCCAACGTCGTGTGTGTTAACCTGTGTTGTTACTTTTTATAATATGACTAATTTTTTTTATTTTCAATAACAGCTTCTGTCTGTGTTGTCAGCAAAGTCTTTGGTTCTGAACTATTTTTTAAGATTACGTTGCATCTCTCACTTCATATCGATGACAGATGAGTCATTTTATTCAATAGTTGTCACTCTGTGACCCAGATCGGGGAGTGTGTGTTAATACAACAGTAGAAAAATAAAATAAAACACAGATGAAAAGCCCAAGCTCAAGAAAAGGTTGAGTTTGGTTAAAAAAAAACACATTAAAGGGATTTATTGTTCAGTCGTATTTTTGATTAAAAAAGAAGAAAAATTTAAATGCAGGGATCAGTGACAGTAATTAACTCGGCCTGTCCAACTTAAGAAGTTTACAAAAATAAAACGGATCTAAGCTAAAAGCTTCAGAAACGATCTAAAACAGAAGAATGGCTCCTTGTCTCAATATGAGGGGGAGGAAGACAACCGAGGTTCTTACAAATGAAACAAATATCTGTAAGAACAATTCTTTGTCACAAATAGAAGACTGGAAACTCAAATGTTCCAGGAGGTTTTACACAAAAAACAGTTCCTTGTTCGCTACAGACAACAAAGGTCAAAGGTCATTTTTTCATCTCGTGTAATGATATTCAGGAACAAGAAGCCTTATCCGAGGAGCAGGAAAACGCTGAGCCCTGGAACATTTTATTCATTTGGGATCATCTGGTTTATATTAGTTTGTTTGGGTTTCCTCCATGTCTGCAGCGATCCAACAGGTCGGGAGTTGACCTTCCACCTTTAAGGCGCCCTCAGACGTAACGTTTTCCATCTCCTTTCGTGCGTCTTCAGGTCGAACACGAGGCGGCTGTGTGAGATGCCAGCAGAGCCACTCCCTTCAGCTGGCCGTCAGAGTCCTGTACGGATTTGTTGCTTTCCTCGTCATCACCGTCGCCGTGCTGGCCTCGCTCGGTAAGACTCAGTTTTCGTTGCTTAGGTCCAGATTTGCAGAGATTCCCTGCTGGACAGCACCGGCGGCGCGTTCGGTTTGGTAACTCCACAGATTAATGCATGAAAAGGCGCGGGAATGTCAAACATTTCTAATTAACCGCAGATCAAATGGTTCTGTTTTTAACCTTCCAGCTGCTCAGCACTAACAGATGGGTTTCACGTTAGCATCACTTTTTACTGGAGCTAAGAGTCGTAAATCTTCATCTTTTACTGCGGTTCAGGAATCCCAGAGGGGAGGAGGATGAGGAGGAGGAGGAGGTCTGGTTAGTGATACAACCTCCTCCTGTAAAAACCTGTGTTCAGGTACAGAACATGATCGGGTTCAGGTTCGTTTTGGGTCTGCTGTGGACACAGAAACAGAACATTTCATGACTTTAGTAGCGGTTAGCATCACGCTGTTGTAGATTCTCTGTCATTCAAGCAAATCCAAAAAGTTTTAAACAAACAAAGCAAAAAACAAACAGTCCAGATGCTTTTGTTTGTTTTTTTAAACTTTTTGGATTTGCCTGAATGAATCTACAACAGCGTGATGCTAACCGCTAACGTTACCGTCAGTTAGCGTCACATTTATAATAAGGTAAACGGACACAAATTGTTTATCTTTTAAATTATTTGAACGAGGAAGTACTCCATTTAATTAAGTTTGTTTTTACGGTTGTTGTTTGTAAGCTGATGTTATGAATTTGTTCTTGAAACGTTAGCTTGCTAACTGAGCGAAGGAGCTAAGCTAGTTGCTAACATTTAGCTGCTACTTTCATTTTTGCAATGTTACTAAACAATTCACTGTTTAGTAGTTAATTTTTTGAGGGAACAAATAAATTAAATTAAATTAAAGCTGCAGCAGTTGACTAAACTTTAGTCAGCTATAAAAATCCTAATCATCTCCGTATTCACTGAACTCTACTTTTCTGTTTTCTTGTTGTGAAAATTGCTTTTTGTTTGTTTTTAATTATTATAGAATATGAGACAACTCAATATTTAAGGCATTTTAGTTACTTCTGATAAAATGACATTGTCTTTTTTACTCATTTAACGACTTCAAACACTTAAAATCAAACTTAATTTTTCACTAATTCACTTTTTAAAACTAGCTTAGAATAGTTTTACCTTGAACATATACGAGAGCAGTTTAAACATTTTGTGGGTAAAAGTACAAAAGTTTTTAGAAGTACTGTAAAAGTATGATTTTTTGGGGGGGCAGACAGCATACAAAGATAGTAAATGTCAGAACTTGAGTATTTAAATTGACTTTTATTTGTGTATTTTAATAGTCTCAGTGTAGTCTTTTGGTATTTCACGACCAGTTTGAGTTTGTAGGTTGTTTTTTCTTCTTGTAGTTCTTTTTAAAACCTCTAAGTGTCCTCAGCTCCTTTTTTACCACCTGTACTCTATTAGTTATCAGCACACCTGTTGTCATTCATCATTTAATTATTAAGTTTAATTTATGTGTTTGCGTTTTGTGACAGTAAAATTATAACAAGTAACACCAGTATCAGTCTCACAAAACAAAAAAAACTGGAGTAACAAATCTGTCATGAGACATTTTAAACTTTAAGCTTAGCACGACTGCAAGATATTAGAAAAACTTGGGATGTGCAACATTATTGTTTAATATGATAAAATATAACTATCATCTTATTGAGGATTGATCAGATATATCACTGCTGTAGAGAACACGAATTCATGGAACTTGAAATCTAATGCTCTGTGGTTTATAAGCAGCTGTTTGCAATGGTAATATTGACATTGTGATGTTGATAAATTTACGATATATGCGATAACAGTAACTGTATTCCCTTTCATCCAAAGTAATAAGAACCCGTACCCCTGGGGTCATTTTCCAGCTAACAGGAGCCATTAACCACGTTCTTCATCACTGTCACCATATCTAATACGCCAGAGCAGCTGGTATGTGCGGAACATGTGGAAGTATTTATATATGTAAAGGCAAACGACGAGGTCGAGGCTGAACATAACCACCAAACAAGCTTGCATTCTTACCAACCTAAACTTGTACACACATCGCAATCACGTTCACTAAACTGTTGCTCTCCTGGGAAATATGTGGAGGGGTTGGGACCTGACCAGCTGGAGAAATATTTATGTTTTAATCGCCTTTGTTAGCTAATGAAAACTTAACATGTTTTGTTTTCTGGGCTTAAATTACAACTTCCTCGTTTTGCTCTTTTAAATACGTCACATTTCCTGTTTCTTCAGAGTTCTGCCTTATACATACTTACTTTAAAGCCTTTTTAGGTTTATATAATGTAGTTTTCCCCAACATAAAACTTTACAGCTTGTCATTGAACCATTTTGTTTATATAATGTTGGTATTTTTATGCCATTTGAGCATCAGCTTTAACGTCTTCTTTTATAAATCTCTGCGCCTTCAGTGTTCAAAAAGGTGGACAGTTTATCTGAGGAGGAAGTGACGTACAACAAGAAGATCACCAAGGTTCAACAAGGCATCGAAGGTGAATTATTATTATTTTACACTGACTTTGCTCAGATATGACGGAAGTCAAATTTAGAAACCAAATCCAGTGTGAAGGTCAACGATTACCCAAGTTGTCAGATGAGATAGGTCTGTCCAGATGTGGACAGATGTGGACGTTCCTCTCACTTCCTTTTCTTTTCTCCCCACCTAAGATCTGAGGTCAGTTTCTAACTGTTCAGGCTGCCTGGATGTGACATTTTACAGCGAGGAGATCAACAGGCTAAAGAGAGAATTTGAAGACATCCAGAAGATGATACTGGGCCAGGAGCAGGTATGATCACAGATCTGAGTCCGAAGCCCAAACCAGTCTATTCGTAAGAATACAGCACAGATTAAAGCAAACCCTGTTGTCTCCTTTGATTTCTGACCCCTCCAGGTCTTGGACCATGCCTCCCAAACACAGAGCACCATAAAAGCCACCAGCAGCCAGCTGACGAGGGAAGTCCAAAATCACCTGGTGTCGATCCGTTTGCTCAACCAGTCCCTGGAACGATTCCAGGACCAGGTGGATGGTTGGAAGGAGGTGATCGAAGAAACGGAGGAGAAGATGAAAACTCTGACAGAGGATCAGTACGACATTAAAGCTATGGCACAGCAAGTGAACATGACAGTCGCTCTCAGGTGAGACGAATTTCAGACAACATAAACACAGATTTTACTCTTTTAATTTCACCTAAACATGGATTGTATAATATGTAGGGGACCATGAATCTGTGAAAACAGCATTTCAGGGCAAGCTACCTAATGGTTGTTGAGATGTTTGAGTCTGGACCAACCCTTCATGCTTGCTGCTTGCCTTCCTAAAACAAAAATAATTAATATTAATGTTTACACGCTTTTAGAAAGCAGTGCCACCCCTGGTCCGAGGACCACATTAGGCCAGAAAAGATCACGTTTTCTGATCTTTTTTCTGCTCCTCAGCACGATGTGGATCCATGCCCTGCAGAGGAAAGCAGACGAGGACACTCTGGTGCTCCAGAAGTTGACCGGCGACTGGCAGAACTACAGCCGGGTTCTGGGCGCCATCAAATCCAACACGAGCAGCACGTCGCAAAGCATGCGTCTCCTTCAAAACAGCGTCATGATAGATCAGCAGAGGATGCTGTCCATGCTGTCCGATCTGATCCATGACCTCAACCAGCAGGTAACTGAACCTGGACCTTCTGAGCTCGTTTGATGAAGACGTTCTGGTCAGAAGGTTTCAAGCAGGGCGTTAAAATGTTTATCCTAAACACTGACCTCAGCTCATCAGATTCTGGTGTGTTTTTGGAAAACCAGTTTAAACCCTGAAAGCAGCAGCAGAGTTTAAAACTGAGGACTGAACCGTGTGAGTTATTAGGTGCTTCCGGACCTCAGGGGACGGGTTCACTGTTCTTAGAGCTAGCTTGCCTTTTATTGTTACTGTAGCTGTTTGTGGTCGTTATAACTACATTTACTAGGTCTGTTTTAGCTCCTGCTTTAGAATACGTGGTTTTGTAGCTCAGCAGTGACGTAAATGGACGTGACTGGTCCCTACCTACGCACCTGTTGACTTGTTGAGCAGCACCTTTCATAAACTGTGTTAGCATTATTTTGTATGAGACCCAGAACTCTCTGGAGGGATCGTGTATCCTCTCTGGTCTGGGAACACCTTGGGATCCTCGGGGAGGAGCTGGAGAGTGTCTCTGGGAAGAGGGAGGTCTGGGTTTCCCTCCTGGACCTGCTGCCTCCGATCATGGATGACTGGTAGAAGACGGAGATGGAGGAGATTTGTGTCGTTGCTCTACTTCTTTGTATTTGTAGCACATTATCAAACTTCGGTGTCATCATTAATCCAAAGACAAACATCAGACACATCACTCTGACTGCTCCATCCTCCGCTGCACCGACCGTCGGCTGACTTTTACACAATCACAGTGCTCCCCTGGTGGTGCGAAAGCAAACACGTAGGTCCCTATAACCCCCCCATAGTGGGACTAAGAGTCCTCGGAGAGTCCTTAGAACTATTTGGTTTGAAAGCACCTATGGCGGATATCTTGGATTATCTCTGCAGCCTGTTTGCTTTCCTGCAGGTGATGAACGTCCACATGCAACTTGAAAATGTGACTGGTTTCGTGGACGGAAACGAGGACAACCTGCACGATCTCCAGTACCACTTCAGGTAACACAGAACTTTCAGTTTTGGACTTAAACGCTGTGATCCAACGCGATCTTCAACCGTCTCTTTCAGGTACTATCAGAACCAGACGGGTGAACGTTTCTCTGCCTTGGACGGCCGTATGAACTCCATCGAGATGGAGATCGAAACCATCGCCTCTAGCATCAACGCCACCGTCAGCCATGTCCAGAGCATGTACAAGTACATCAACGTGGAGAGCTCGTCCTGCCAGAGTCGCCTGGGCAGACACACCGAGGACCTGCAGGTTGGGAGGAAGACGAGAAATAAATGTGTTTAAAGATCTTTGGTCTCATCATAATCATCATCAAACAGGTTTTTTTAAACTGTAACTTTGGAAAGTTGATTCCTTTCTTCTGCAGAACATGAACAGCACGGTGTTGTTACTCCAAAACGCAGCCGAAACACTGAGGCAGCAGAACATGCTGCTGAGCGTCCGGCTGGACATGGACGTGAGGAACCTGTCCATGGTGATGGAGGAGATGAAGCTCGTGGATGTTTTTCACACCCAGGTCATAAAAAACTTCACTATCCTCAAAGGTACTGCAGTCGTACAGAAACGGAACAATGTGGCTCCTCTTTAATTTTGGAATTCACCTCACAGTGTTTAAACCACAGGTGCTCCTGGACCACGTGGACCCAAAGGGAACCGCGGTGAGACTGGCCCAAAAGGACCTGAAGGACTCACTGGAAGCAAAGGAGACAGAGGCCCTATAGGGAGCAGTGGACCTGTTGGTGTGAAGGGTTCCCTTGGACCCAGAGGAGGACCGGGTGAACCAGGCCCTGTTGGCAACAAAGGGGCTCCAGGTATCAAAGGAGCCAAGGGGTCAATTGGTCTCCAAGGCCCCAAAGGGGAAAGGGGCCAAAAAGGTGACATGGGTCCTTCTGGTAAAGACGGTGCACGTGGGCCCACAGGGCCTTCAGGAATCCAGGGCCAGGTAGGACTGCCTGGTGTCACTGGGCCACCAGGGTCAAGGGGAAAACAAGGGCCGGCAGGGCCACCTGGACCACCAGGCACCCCCGGACCGCCCGGCTCGCCGTACATCCCGGACCGCACCGACGCCGCTCAGCAGCGAGCTGTGACGCCTGCTGCCGGGTCCAAGAGACAGTAGGGACAAACGTGGAGCGTGGCGGTGAGTCCCAATCTCAATCAGACGTAAACTGAAAGAATCATTGTAATCTGAAACACAATTATTTGTTTCTGAGAAGAATTATAAACAAACGCAGCAGATCCAGGTCAGGATGGGACATTTGGTTAGATCTCAAACAGACTGAACTGTTGGTGGGAAATTAAAACACCGCTGGGCTGAAAATGGAACATTTAGACTTTGTATTCTCGTGGTTTCAGTAAAGCTCATGTGTTTCAATCAAATTAGTAACTAAAACTCTCCCACGCCTTAAAGATCTTAGTTGTAGAAAGTATAGGAAGCAAAAAAAACGTCTTAAGGGACCAAAACCTCGAACTAGGAGGGCTGTTAACCACCGATTTGGACCGAACTAGTTGTGTTTCCATCCAAACTTATCAGCCTCATGAGTTACAGAATGAACACAAAAGCAAAGTGTGTTTTTGCACAACATTAAAGGCACATCCCTGCCCGCTGACTGGCACTTTATTGGGTCATAAAAAGTGGAAATTAACCACGGTTTTCAGAGCAGGTACTCTGAAGACGTTTTCTTTCCCAGGCTTGCTTCAGTCAGATGAGCTCAAGGCCGGCCGTTTACCTGAGAGAAAAAAAGGAAACATTTACGATTCAGACGTCCTAAAGCTGTAAATTTGTAAATATGCAATCAAACGCGAATCAGCCAAGTTTACAGTTAACTTTTCTTGGAGAAATCACTATGAAAAGAGTTTTGATCTTGTGTTACGTTCATTTATATCCCAAAATAAAAGTTTTGCAAAAAGGGGAAATCTAGATTTTTGCAGTTTGTTGTAATGAAATGCGACTGGTTTGCATTGAACTTAAATAAACGTTGTTTCCAACAGATTCTGGATTTTTGGCATCATATTTTCATTAGCCCCTCTGATTAGAGCTGCTTGTTCTTCTTCTTCCTGTTTGTAGTTTCTTATGTACAACTTTTAGCCTCTTCGGCTGTTTTAACCGTTCAGCTCCCTCTGGACATTACAGCCACAGTAACTTTTACACTTAAATAATAAATATTTAACTTTATTTACATGTTTGTTCTCATTGAACGGAGAACTCTTCAAATCCTTGAAAAAATGTGTTTGTTAAAATTTACTTCAGCAAGTTTGCTTCATATTTGGCTTTTAGCTACTATTCTAATAATTCAGCTTTTTGGCTACTTCTCTCACCTTTTTGCTACTATTTTGCTATTTTTAGCTATCCTTTTGGTAGTTTTAGCTTTAGCTACTGTTTAGTTGATTTTAGCTGCGGTTTTGCTAATGTTAGCTGTTGTTTTGTTATTTTTAGCTTCTGTTTTATTTATTTGTTTTTGTTAATAGGTTTTGGTAAACAGCTAATGTTAGCTGCTGTTTTGCTTTTTTTAGCTGCTGTTTTGCTTATTTTAGCTGCAGTTTTGCTCCCTTTAGCTGCAGTTTTGCTTATTTTAGCTGCAGTTTTGCTTCTTTTAGCTGCTGTTTTGCTTCTTTTAGCTGCAGATTTGCTTCCTTTAGCTGCTGTTTGCTAATGTTAGCTGCTGTTTTGCTTCTTTTAGCTGCTGTTTTGCTTCTTTTGGCTGCTGTTTTGCTTCTTTTAGCTGCAGATTTACTTCTTTTAGCTGCAGATTTGCTTCCTTTAGCTGCAGTTTTGCTAATGTTAGCTGCTGTTTTGTTATTTTTAGCTTGTGTTTTGTGTATTTGTTTTTGTTAATATGTTTTGGTAAACAGCTAATGTTAGCTGTTTTGCTCCAGTTGTTCTTTAGCATTTGTTCTGCCGCCTTTAGCTTTTAGCTGCTGATCTGCTGCTTTTAGCTTTCAGTCATTCAGCCCTCCCCTCTTGCTTTGAGTTCAACTGAAAGCTGCGTAACGTCTGGCAGCTAAAAGCAGCGACAGAAGCTAAACGTTGGAAATGTGCAGCAGCTGAAACAGAAACGGTGCGGGCGGGTTCGGCGCCTCTCTGGACCATCTGACCGAGAGGAAGCCATTTTAGCTTTTCACAAAAAGAAAAGAGACGTTTCATATTGTCTTTTTTTCCCCCCTTCTGGAAACCATTTCTGGAGGGATGTAGCACCTCTTTCCACAGAAACACTCGCCGGCTGGCTGGCTGTGGGTGTGTTCGCCTGAAAACCCCCCACAGGAGCCGAACTTTCTGCTGATTCAGTGATGTAAGCCGAACCCAGTGACGGTGACTTCGGACAATAAACTGGTGTCGAGTCATTTTACAGGCTGTAATTCAGATCTGACCACAAACAGCCGGCTGAGACGTTTCTGCTCTTTTTTTTACGTTTAAATAAGAGTTCACCTAAACTTTCAGATCCTTCACCAAACCTTCGAAGGACACGGACACGCAGACGCAGACCTTTAAAGCTTTCTTTTGCAGGAAAAAGTCAAAAACCTTTGTAGTTCAGTTCAAGACGGCCACCACAACTAGCTGTCTTTAAACAACCTAACAACATCAAATTTGACGTGGTAGTAGCTGAGAGTCATCCTCATAACGTTATTTTCAAGGTTTCTCCAAAATGGCTGCAACAAGATGAGATGATTTTAGTGTAAATCTTTGGCTCTGCTTCATAAAAAAACGTTTTTAAGCCCATCTGATTAAATCTTCACACGACTCCTCTCTGCAGCAGCTGCAGACGGTGGCATTAAGGGGAAACAAACTTTTATTTTTTGTGGTTTGTGAGCGAAGACCTCTCAGTTTTTAGACAGACTGGGATGAAACAGGAAGTTCTGTTTTCATTAGCATTTGTTCGCAAGATGACATAAAAACTAATGAACAGATCTGGATGAAACTTTCAGGAAATGTTGAGTTTGTCACAAAAAAAGAAGAACAAAGGATTAAATTCTGATGATGCTTTATTATGACGCTGTGGCCTCGGTGAAGGTTTGCTCTGTTTGTTTTTTATATTTTCCTGCATCAATATTAGTCAGTTTCCTTTGTTTTTATTTGAAAAACATTTAAAGTTGGTTCCTGTTTCGATGGATTTAAAATCCCTGTGGGTATTTATCACGCGTGAGCAAACTGAATCCACGAGGTTTGTGTCGGTTCTTCAGCATCCAGCCCTCCTAGTTTAACTCCACGTGAACCAGTCGAGTCTCAGCTGTTTCTGTCTGTAAAACTAACTCTGTCACAGGTTAGTTTTAGTACATCTGTAGGTTCCAGCTGACAAAATCCATAAAAGCTTCTTCAGTTTTTTTGTTTGGGCTCATTTTGTTGCTAACAGTGTTGCAGTTTAAGCGTTTTAGCTCCTCAAATGATGTATTTTAGCCCTAAATAAAACACCTTTCTCATCCAACACATCGCTGACTGAACCTTTAACCTCTCCGGTGTTGGTGACACTCAGTGACGGAGCCTTTCCGGGATCGGGAGAAACGTTCCCGTTCCCAATCAGGTTGTGTGATTTCAGCGGTCCAACGTGGAGTGAAGTGGGGGCGTGACACCAGGAGACATTACCTAACCAACACACATAAACACAGACTGCGTGAAGCACCGTTTGAGACGTTAGCTAACTGCTGAGTTGACGGTCCCCCAAAGAGCTCATTACAGCTGTGCAAACACACTTGGCCTTCAGCTGAGTGTGTGTGTGTGTGTGTGTGTGTGTGAGGATAGAACGACGTCTTCACGCCGAGTCAGCAGGTAACTGAAAGTAAACTGTTATTTGGTAATAATCAGCAGAAATGAAAAGAAATGTGCCCTGATTTCAGTGTTTTTATGCTTGTTTTCTCGTTAACCACAGCACACCTGGTTGTAGCTGAATAATTATCACACCTGCACCTCGTCTGGTTTTATCCTCATTTACTTTGTAAACTCCCTTTGTTTAAGTTTTGCATGTTTCTAATCTTCATTCCTCCCTGCTGGAAACGTCTCTTTCTGAAGCTGATGCACAGCAAAGTGATGAAGAGTGGCTGCCGTACGGTTTGGTGTGGTAGTAGCTGAGAGTCGTCCTCAACAAAGACTCTGAGCACAGACTGAGGGAGATCTGCGTCTCGCGCTCAGGCAGCATCTATGGGAGGTCTGCGTTTCCTAACTAGGCTGGAAACTGGTCATTTAATCCCCTCGTATTACAATCTGAAATGTTTTGTTTATGAACTTCAGCTTCTCCAAACAACTCATTTGAATTTGGATGTAATTAACTGAATCTCGGTCCAGCAGCGGCGCGGTTGGTGGCTGGTTGTGGGTCGGTGTTTCTTCTCTGTTTAACCTCGACGCGAACGTCCAATCCGTCACATCTGCTGCACATTCCCCCCCGCCCCCCTCCACCCCGACCAGAGGTGATCCTGGGCTTCCTGGGTATAACTCTGTGACGAGCTGAAGCTGAAGGATTTGGTGCTCAGGCTGTTTTCAGAACCTGGCCCAACTCATGACCCTGTCCAGACACACACTCAGCTCGCCCTCATCCAGCGTTTTTGGGAGGAGCAGCTTCGTTTCCCTTCGTGTGTTTAAAATAACAGAAATCCAGCTGCTCCGAATGGAAACTGCTGCTCTCAGACGCCCCGCTCGGCTCTCCGCTCCACTTTTTGTTTTGAGGAGAAAGTTCGACCTCAGTTGACTCAGCACAGCCGTTCAGGAGGAAGGTTGGACGTTAACGTCTGTTTCACTGAGGGGAGGCAGGATTTATTTGTCCTTCTGGTCATTCAGAGGTCAAGCATCAATCATGAACCGAGCACTAATGTTCCTTTTTTTCTCAAAAATGAGAAAGCGACATTTATCTTACAAGTTTTCGACAGAAATGCAGCTCAATCTGTGAGCGTTCAGTCCTCAAACAGCTACAGAAGTGATTGAAAACACTTCCTTTGGGTTTCAACGTGCTGCTGGCGTCAAATAAAAGTGAGTAAAGACATTTCAAATGATTCTAGTAAAGCTTCGTTCAGTGAAACTGACTGACAGTTCAGTTCAGTTTGAGTTCAGTTTAACGGTAAAATAATAAAAAACAATCTGCAGTTGGCTCACGTGCCTTCCTTTATTCTTTTAGATAACAACAACAAATAATATTAAAAACAATAACACCAAGAACTTCTGCCAAATGAAGTCTTATCTGGACCCAGACTGGTTGGAAGGGGGTGCAGCTTTCTTACATTTATGCTCATTTATTTTTAGGCAGCACCATTTTTGTAGCATTTATAATATTTCATTTTCAGTGGCGCAGTTTTTCTAACTTTTACGGTAATTCCCACGTCTGTCTCTCAGCCCACAGAGAGGTACATGCCTGAAAAACCTAAAAAGCTGTCACTAAAAGAACATTTTATATATGTATCTTTATATATTCTCTGGACCTTTGCGAGGGAAAAACGTCTTAAGGCTGACCTCGCTGAATTGTCATTTAATTTTACAATATTTGCATTGTAGGTTTAACACTTTTTACTGAACTTTGGGAAAAAACTCACAACAAAATGTGTCATTTTAAACACAAACAGATAAAAACCGTTCAGAATAAATTTATATCATCAGATATGCGACCAAGCCTCAAATGCTGTTTGACTGCGGGTTCGTGGGAGTCAGGGGTCCCCAACGCAATCAGAGATAATTATGGGATGTCATCTTGAAGCACACAGTCAGCTGCCTACACGTCAGACATTCCTGCTCACAGTCATGTAAACAAAGGAGAGCAAAAAGGAAACTGTCCTCTCGGGAGGAGTCCGTACACAGAAGGATTTTGGGGATATTTATACAAATCCTTCAGCTTTTTACAAGCTTAAAGCATCATTATCCAAAACAATCATCTATTAAATATGTTTCTGCAGTGAACGGATAATGGAAATCCAAAGCAAGACATATTTTCCCCCTCCTTCCATCGAAATGTTTCTTCGTGTTGTCCAAACGTTCCTCACGATGACCCATTTGGATCTGGGAAGCATTTGGAAAAGCTGCCAAAGGAAGCCACCGGTTGAGCTGCGCATCCAGCAGCGATGCTCCGAGAGCCATAAAGTAAATGTTTGCGGCTGTTTTTGGCTCCTGCCTGACCGTGAAAAGCTTTATGAAGTTCGCCAAGACGATTTAATCACTGACCGAGCGCCATCGGGGGAGAATAAGTGGCCACCAAGGAATAAACACAAGCCTGGAGACAGTAGAGGGAATAGTCATTGGATTTCCTGTTTAATATGAACATAAAAGTGGACAAAAAACAAAACAGGAATCAGCTTTTATGTTTAATATTTAAATTAAAGGCCTAGCATTCCTTGAAAGGATGCCTATCGCCCACTTTTCATGCAACAGTTTTAAATTAAGACCATCTTATGCTGAGAAATGATCGTTGTGGCCGTTTGTTCAAACCTTAAAAACAGCAAAATGTGCGACCTCATGCAACAACACCAGCTGTGACGCTCAGAGGACGCGGTGAGGGCGACTCTCAGCTACTACCACCTCAAACTGTGGCTCAACTGTCAGCTAAGGCTGACTAGCTGTGGCAGCCCATTTGAATGAAATATTCTTCTTCAGAAGTTAATCAGGTGTAGATGAACGTTCAAGGATTCCCTGAAATCCGTCCAGTGGCTCATGAGATATTTTGCTAACAGACAGACAGTCGTTGTTAGCGTTTTTAAACGAAGATCTCCTGCGATCTGTCACCTCTTTAAAAGGTCAGCCGTTCCAGCAAAGCGGCCTAACCCGAATCAGTTTCTAACTCCAAGGTTTAAAGTGAAAATAAATCTCCTTTTGACATCTTAACCCTCCTGAAGGCCTCGGAACTGAGGAGAGGAAGAGGAGCTCTTGTAATTTCGGGTCCGTTTGAAGGTTAAGATGAAGGACCTTGAAGATTTCCTGATTTTTTGGAGGTCTTAACACCGGACTCATATCTGGCTGAAAACTTGTCCTACCATTGGCAAACTTCCCCCTAAATTTCTTAAATAAACCCCACAGAGTGTCTTGGCTCGTTGGTCTAGGGGTATGATTCTTGTCCCGGGTTCAAATCCTGGACGAGCCCTGGCTTGAGTCTCATCATGAAGACAGTGTCTGACCTGAAGGTGACCAGGGCAGCTCTACTTTAATCTGCTTGTCCTTTTAGGTTTACCTGAAGGGGAAATTGGTCGACTTCTGATTTCTCAAAGTTTTGCACCTCAAAGAGTTGTTTTCTGGAAGTCACGACACGCCCCAGGAACCGTTAAAACACTGCCTACTTTTTGTACGCACATCCAGGTCCTTGACCAAAACTGCTTCGCTATCGTTGGCGACTTTGCTCCTTTGAGCATCTCGGCTCGTTGGTCTAGGGGTATGATTCTTGCTTCGGGTGCGAGAGGTCCTGGGTTTAAATCCCGGACAGGCCCTGTAAGGTGTGAAGTCCTCTGATTGTGAAGATGGTGTTTGATCTGAAGGTGACCTGCTTCTCTTTTCTGGAAGTCACGACACGTTAAAACATTGCCATGTTTATGTTGCTGCCTACCTTTTGTACGCACATCCAGGTCCTTGACCAAAACTGCTTCGCTATCGTTGGCGACTTTGCTCCTTCGAGCGTCTTGGCTTGTTGGTCCTGGGATTAAAACTCAGATCAGACCAACTTTAAAACTTATCTGATTCCTCTTACGCCCTGAAGGCTTTCGGAAATAAACAATCTCGAGCTAACTAATAAAAAAAAAGTCTTTCTTCTGGGCTTCAGAGGATAGATGTAGGAGCTTAGTAGCAACCGATTGAACCAAAATGTGGTTCAATTTTCTTCAGAACTTTGTCCGCCTGTCAGTGATGCGAGAGCCGAGCTGGAAATGCTCTTCTGAGGCGTGGAAAGTGGGATGGGCAAAGTGGGCGGAGCAACACGAGGTCTGAAGTAACAAAAAAAGGCGGTGCTCACTAGAACTGGGCTCCGCCCCTTCGTCAGCTTCCAGAAGTCAGCCAATTGGAAGCAAGAGGGCGGGTCTTTAAAAAATAAAAGGCTCATCAACGTGGAGGGGATGTTTTTAATAATTTACTATAGAGCCATAAATTTATTAGTCTCTTAATGTTATTAAATCATTGTCTCTTTACTTGAGGCTGATGTGTCTGAGGATCAGGTCTGGATACAAACTTTTCCCTCCTAACTCCAACAACAAACGACTTGCATCCCTTCAAACAGTTCAAACAAGCAGCCGCGAGTCTAAAGGATGAAAAACAGAACCCGTCCTGTCCGGTGAGTTCTGCTCTTCAGTTCTTATTAGGAGCGAGCAGCTAACTGAAAGCAGGTGACGTCGGGCCGAGGCCATCATCGCACATCTGGGCTCCGGCTGCTCCATCTGGCAGGCGACGGTGTTTTTGCGGGAAGCTTTGTGTTTCTGATATTTATTTACCGTAAGAGGACGTTCTGACTTCCATTTGTTTTACTTGCTGTCAGATTAAAGGCTTTCGAACTTCGGAGATTTTGCGAGGTAACCTTTAAAATGCTTTGTTTGTACTTTTTAAGATGGAGTTTTTTGAAAAACACTGCTAAAACGTGAAAGCGGATGATTGGTTTTTTTTTTTTTTTTGAGTGTTGCCAAAATAATGTACTGCTAATACTACTAATTAATCTTTGGACCTAAAATCTGGCGTGGTAGTAGCTGAGACTGATCTCTAACACACATTCTGATTGCTCAGGGTCTTTTTTGCAGCCAACTCTGTCTCACGGATTTTAACGAAACTCTCATGGAATAATCATCGGCTGTGCCTCTACCACCGTTTAACTTTTGAAGCCAACTCAATTCAAAATGGCTGCCACAGCCAACTGACCTTAAAAACCACACAAAAAAAATGGCTGCAGTTCAGCCAGTTTCACAGATATTGATAAAATACGGTGTGGCTGTAGCCGAGAGTCCTTTACAACACATATCCGGAGCTTCAGACGTTGCACATTATCTATGGCATCAACTGTTAGAGTCAACAATCTCTGTCTGTTAGCAAAATATCTCATGAACTACTGGACAGATGTTATGGAAACTCTCGGCTCATGGTGTCATCGAACACCAGGTTTGAGTAAAATAGTTGTAACTGTCGGTTTAAAACATGCAGTCCTTTAAGGAAAGCTTTAAGTTTGGAAGTTTGCTTCAGTAAAACGTCTGTCCTCGTTTGGGGAAACTATTAAAGGCACGAGGTTTGACCTTCGACGGGTGGCCGGTTGACACGCGTGGTGAAGCGTGTCTGTGTTGACATGTACACACAGTCATGGGCCGGGGGTGCCATGTTTTTTTTTTTTTTTTTTTTCCCAAACAAAAGCAAACAGCGAGTTTATAAAGTGTTTCTGTGGCGTCAGGACGGTTTTAATAGTTTAGACAGGATCTACGGCAGCTGAGATGGTCCACTGTGTGTGTGTGTGTGTGTGTGGTCCTGAGTTAACATGTTCAACCACCAGCAGATGTTTGGGTGACCACCACAGAGGCGGTGCGGGCAATTTCCATAGTGAGTGTGTGTGTGTGTGTGTGACCATGTATTTGATACATTGTGGGGACAATTTTCAAACATATCCTACCTTGTGAGGACCAACGGCTCCTTGTGGGGACCAAAGCCTGGTCCCCACGAGGAGAAATGATGTTTTTGTGTTAGGGGTTAGGTTTAGGACTAAGGTGTGAATTGAGTTTAGGGTTGGTTTAGGGTTAGCTGTGTACTGGTAATGGTTAGGGTTAGGGTAAGTGTCAGGGTTAGGCTGTAGTTAGGGTGTAGAAATGAATGGAAGTCAATGGAAAGTCCCTGCAAAGATAGAGAGATATAACATGTGTGTGTGTGTGTGTGTGAGAGAGCCCACTACAGGGGTGGTAGAGGTTGTTGTGACTGGGAGCCCAGCAGTCTGAGACCACCACAGATCCTGCTGCCGACTCTCCTGTACGCACGCATACACACGTTACTTTGGTTTCATGACATGATCCAACCGACCTTTGTTTTGTTTTTTGTTTGGCTTTTTTTGTGGTTGTATTCGGTGATCTTAAACAGCTGCCAGAGCTGCAGGCAGAGGCTTGTGTTGTGACTGACTCTCAGCTACGCCAAATTATAGCTTAATGTCTGTAAAATTGACCGAGCCGTAGACGTTCCTGCGTCGGAGAAGGCCGATTAGTTGCGGCTGTCATTTCGCATCCAGCTGACTCCAGGAGTTAATCAGTCTGATGATCACTTCAAATCAGTCAAATCTGTCCGGAGCTTCAGGAGATTTCTCGTTAACAGTCAGTTAAACCAAGACACACAGGATATTACACAGGTGTTTGTCCAAAAAGTGTAACTGATTTATGTCCTTTTTACACACAACACATTCTGTGTTCTGTGTTTATAGCATGAAGGGAGCGTTTCATGACCATAAGGCCTCTCTGTCTCTTGTTTGTAATATTTAGGCGATGGACTGAACTGTGAGGAGGATGACGACATGTTTCCTACAGTCAGAAAGACAGAAAACAACCAGCGAACCTTTTCAAACCTGCCGCTTTTACCTGCAAAGTAAAAACAATCTGGCAGATAAAGCCCACGAAACAGGAAGAAAAGAAGCTGAAAGAGGACTTCTTCCTGCACGAATGTTTCCGTGTTTGCTTTCTCTGCTGCGTCGCTCATTCAGGTGAAAGTTCCCACTGTTCCTGCAGCTCTTTCATCCTGGATGAAAGGTTTTCCACTGGACAGCAGCCATGATGGCAGACCAGATGATGACCGCTGGATGTTAGCTGCGTAGGCTGATGTTTCCCCCCCGCCCCAAGAATTTTTCTTATTTAACTCACCTCACATAAACACAGCTGGGGTTATTCTTGGATGTGGAGTAATATGCTCCATAATGTCATTAAAGACAGCATTCCTTGGAGGAATGCTTGTCGCCCGCTGCCTGCCACAGCTTTAAACTAAAACCATTTCTTTGCTGAGAAGGAATTAGAGCCGTTTCGGTCAAACCTGCACAATCTAATGGGTTACTGTGAGATCTCACAAGACGTGTCAGAGCTCAGGACGTGTTGAAGACGACCTCCAGTTGTTGGCTGTGGCAGCCATGTTTGTGTTTCCTAAAGTGAGTTAGCTGCGATGGACATTAAAATCTTTTCAGAGACTCATTTTGCTAACACTACAGACGGAGTTGTCTCTGGGAGTTAAGTTTTAAAAACAGATCTCGCTCCATGAGTTGGGAATGACTCTCAGCTACAACCACTCCAAATTTCATCCATTTTTAAATCTGTCTGAGCCTCAGATGTTTACTTTCTGAGACAACTCTGTCCCTTGTCTTTAATTTGTCCTCCATCAATCTGTCACTTTTCAGTGGTAGGATTATATTTACACAAAACATTTCATTCCAGTTTTTGTTTGCTTGGGTCGCAGTGGAGCTGGTGTCTGTCTCCAGTGGAGACAGTGTGGGACACCCTGGACAGGCCGCGAGTCCATCACGTAAAGACAAATGACCACTTCCACTATCGCCGAGGGACACACTCACGAGGAGAACGTTTAAACTCCACACAGAAAGGCCAGGATGCAAACCTGAGACCTGTGTGCTGTGAGGCAACAGCTCTAACCACTGCTCTACCGTGCTTCCAGGCAACATCACAGTTTTGGTGGCACTGTAAAATGATGCGAATCTCCCGCACTGAAAAAGAGACGCCTGATAAATAAAGCAGCGATGTTAATGTGCTAATCTGGAAACGAACCGCGGTAGCATCGATGTGTTTGTGGTGAATTATTTTCTGTTTTACTGCGAGCTGCCCTGCTCTAAAAACGAACTACAAAGCAGACTTCAGACTCTGGACCGTCCCAAGTGACCGCAACAACTCGACAAACGCATTCTTATTCTTTTATAACAGATTTTTAAAACGCTATCAGAAGTAAAGGACTTTCTACAGCCACACTGGCTGAAAATATTCCAATTTCAAAGCGTTTAACTGAAAGGACTGTCTTGGCTTTGGGAAGATTTGGAACAAAATCAGGATTCTTTGCGCCACCTAGTGTTGAAAGAGCAGCTGTCAACACTAGGTGACCCTGTCCAAATAAAACTTTATACTAATAAATATTATTAATACACACAGAGTACACTATAAGCATTTATTTCCTTTTAAATAAAGCAGACAGCAGAAGGTTACATCGTGTGATTCCATCTGAACCGCGGCTGCATAAACAAGTTAATTCTTCTTCCAGGAAGTTCTGGCTCTGCAGCCCGGTCGGACCTGACTCACTCACCATCTGCAGTGAGTTTTAACCTGCTTCAGTTTACACTTAAAGTGTGGGAAATAAATCACGGTAATCATTCTTTTTCCAGCTTTTGTTGGCTCGGTTATTTCAGCTTTCTGAATCCAAGTGGATTGTTTCGTGACCACAAGCGAACTCAGTGCAGCTTTTTTTTTTTTTTTAAATTGTGATTTTATTTGTGGCGACATTTGCGCCTCTGTGTACCGATCCTTGGTGGGAAATTCGAAGGACTGAACGGCAGGTTTGGTAAAGTTTCTCCAGCTGGGTTTTAGTGTTTCTCCTGCAGTTTCAGATCCACTGAAGGAAGACGGGACTTCTGGCCTTTTCTCAAAGAGCTGCAGAGCTTTTGCACAATAAGTAATTAAACAATTTACAACAACAGACTTTAAATTGTTGCAGAATCAGATGTTTGGTCAACATCTCTCACTGTAATTACAAAGTGAGGATCCTGTGACTAAATAAATCATGTCTTTTTCCTCAAACCTAGGTTTTATTTGTTTTGTATTTACATATTTTACCATCTCAACTCTTTTTAAGCTTTTCCTGCTGAGCACGGAGCCTCAAGGAGACAAATCAGGTGAATCAAATAAATCATTTGTAAATATATAATATATGTCAAACTAAAACGATTTGTTTTCCTTTACTTCAGGAGCTGTGTCACCTCCTCCGTCGGAGAAATGATTATTTTAGTTTGTTGTTGTGTAAAAGATGTTCAGCCTGCAAAACAAAACAGAACAATTAAAGGAAACAGCTGATGATCAGAGTTTTATATGTTGTTCAGAGTTTACTGTGTGAATACCAGAAAGTCCACGGGGTCGCCCGGCTTGATTCTGCAGCTCTCGGACATGGCCTGGGTCAGTGAAGGCATCACGTACTTCATCAGGTAGTTCCTCAGAGGAAGAGCCTGAGCTTCCAGCAGCTCGCTCTCCTGTCGCCTCACCTCCGACACATTCTTCTGCTGATGAGCAGAACTTACAGCTGATTAGGTTTTCATCCCCAGGTGCTGACAGTATTTATAACGTGGGGGCTTACCCACTCTTCGCACCGAGCTGCCATCTCAGCCAGCGCTGCCTCTTTCCTGCGTTTCCTCTCGACAGCCTCTGCAGCCAGCTTCTGCCTCCTCTCGTGTTCTCTCCATCGGTTCTCCTCCTCCTGCTCCTCTGGACTCGGGCCGTAGTTCTTAGGAACCCCCACGATCTCCGTGACCTTCTTCATGACCTCCGTGTACTCCGAGTCATCTGTATGGACGTCTGGAGGAGACGAAGACATCGTTAATGTGGGTAAAGACATCTGGGCTGTTTGTACAACAAACAGAGGGGAAGCTGCAGAGAGAGTTCCTCCTTATATAAACAAAGGAATGCATATCACCCGCCACCTTTCACGCCAGAGATAGGGCTTTCCAGTTTGTGTTGAGGATGACTCCCAGCGACTCCCACTTCAAATTTTAGCTCAGGATCTGTAGATTTGACTAAGATATGGCCATTTTTGTGTTGGCTCATGTCGATCAGCTGTGTGAGATGATTCCAAACGTTAATCAGCTGTAGAGGTTCAACTAATATCTAGCTTGTGTGAGTTTCATTAAATCCGTCGTGAGATATTTTGGTAACTGACACAGGAAAGAACATTATCGCCCGCCGATGAAGGCACCAGGAGACTAAAAACGGAGAATACTGTGTCTGTGAAGCCTGCAGAGTCTGAGCTCACCGATGTGCTCTGGGTGAATCTCACGGTGATCAAAGAAGTCCAGCAGTGTTTCCTCAGCGCCGCCGAGCCGCCTGAACCTCTCCAGACGAGGAAGGAACTCCTCCTGAGTGAAGCGCTTCTTCTCCGCCTCTCTCTCTGGAAGTCCTTGGACTCGATCGGTCAGGAACTCATCGGTCGCATCGAGAGAAAACACGAACTCTGCGATTAGGACAAGAAACAACAAAAAACTTCTAACACCCGCGGGTCAGAACCTTCTGACTTCAGCTCTGAGTTCCTATCAGAACCTGGAGTGATGGTCTTATTGTACGGAGGGGTTTTGGACATCAGCTCTGAATCCTGGTTCTCTGGTTCCTCACCTGAGCAAAACAAACACAGCAGTAAACTCCCAAACAAAGAGTTTATTTGAAACTGAGAGCAGTTGTTTTATCTGCCAAGGCTCACCACAGAAGATCATCTTGGCTTGCTGATAAGTCTTCGGGAAGCCGTCAAGAACAAAGCCGTGGTTCCGGCACGGTTTAGAGTTCAGCTTTTCTTGCAGAATTTCACAGATCTGGAGTTCGGCCAGTCGGCCTGACGAATGAAAAGTGACAAACTCAGCTTTTTAAAATACTCTTCCAAAAACATATCAGGAAATCCAACTACTTCAGTAAAACATCGTCCAAATAAGCTCCATGGAAGACTTTTAAAATCATTTTATTCCATTAATCATCAGTCAGGATGTGACACTTAATCCAGATAAAGTTTTAAAAGCACAGAAAGCTCTGTGTCGTTTTCAGCCTCATGCTTGAGGAACTCTCGTTCGGACATGTTTGTTTTGACAGACCTTTATTCTCTTCTAAGCTTTTGTTAATGTCTTCCAGATGTTTCTGTGCAGCTGCTGCTTCTTCTTCACCGACGTGTTCAGGATGGGCTCCGTTTATCATCTCCTCCTGCGTTCACGACAAACACCACATGTCTGGTTTCACCTGCCATACGGATTCCAAGCATCGTTTTTTTTGTGACTGAAATGCTTCGGTGGGATCAGAGATTTCTGCTTCCACTGACCAGTTGTGTAGTTTTCTCCTCGATGACGCTTTTAATGTGGATGTGGTGTATTTTGTAATGCTGGCAGAGCTTCTCAGCCACAGTGGTTTTCCCCACAGCTGGAGGTCCAAGCAGGCAGATTTTAACTGGCTAAAGAATAAAGAGAGCAGGGGGGAAAAAAAGTCATTTTCTGCAGCAATATTACAAGGCTGAAACGGGGGAAAATGACAGTTTTTCTCACATAAACTCGTAAAACTTTAAAGTGGAAACCATAAACTGTCTCACGGTTTTGTTTACCGAGTCTTTGGATGTAAACTAGTAAGCTCCAAACAGGAAATAAGTGAGGCAACGATCTGGAGCACTCACGAGAAGCTGCCTGGTGTCTTTGTATTCCTGCACGATGTTCTCCATGTTCGCCACCATCCCCGACCTGCACGCCCAGCTCAGGTTGAACGTGTCATTCACAATCACAGCATCCAGGCGGAGGTTGACCCCGAGGCAATCCAACTCATCTGGCTGCGATTACAAAATAATGTAAGAACAGAAAAGCGAACAGTTCAGGGTTTGTTTTCCTCCTCCTGCGGCGGTCGGTTTCATGTTTGTGACGATCACTTCCCCAAACATTTTCAGAGTAAAGCTGCCCCTCGTCAGTTACGAAAGTCTGCATTTTATTTGGCAGATGTTAAAAACAACAGTTTATCCTATATAAATAAAACAAAATGAGTCATAAAAACAGCAACAAGACAAACAGATCTGGGTGAGGTTCGATGTGAATATAAGAACTGAGCTGTTGTCAGGATTCGGGGCTCTTGAGTTTATTTTAGTGTTTGGTTTTTTGTTTCATGTTTCTTTTGCTCCCTGTGTTAAGTTTATTTCTCCACTGATTTGTATGTTTCCTTTTGTTATTCTGTTTCTTGTGCGATCACTCTCTCTCCCTCAGTAGTTCTGTCAACCTGCCTCACCATCTACACCTGTTCCTTGTTAGTAATCAGTCACCTGTTTCCGTTTCCTCGTTAGCCTCAGTCTTTAAAACCCGGTCGTTTTCCACACTTACCTGCTGGTTTGTTGTCACTCCCAGGTGCTGTCTGGTTTCCCTGATGTTTGATCAATCCTGGTTTTTCTACGGTTTGTTATTTAGTTTTAGTTGATGCCTCGTCGGCCTTTTGATTATTTGGTAAATAAATTAGTTTTCTTTTGAGTATTAGTCTGCATTCTGGGTACCTTTCCTTACAATCCATGACAGCTGTGATACAGAAAAGATTAACTTCCTTCTACAAAACAAACAAACAAGCAAATATGCTGTACCTTAAAGGCCGTCATGCTGATGGCGTCCTGCAGCGACATCTTCTGGACCTTTTCTGGCCCGAGGACGTCACTTACCATCTGAAGAGTAAAAGAGGCTTGTTTTAGCTGAATGTTATTTTAAAATAAACATTTCTAAAACTAAACTATCTAAACTATCTCCACCAGGGAGGTTCTGTTTCCTGTTGTGTCCGGTGGTTTGTTTGTTTGTCTGTCAGCAAAGATCAGGTAAAAATTAAAGAACAGATCTGGATGAAATGGATTAAATTCTGATTATGATCCGGATCACGCTGCGGCCTTGGTGGAGGTTTGTGTTCTCTGAGTGCTTCTAGTTATTTGCCTAATTCTTCTATAAAATAAATACCTTTATGATATCCTTTAAGGTGTTTTTGGACTCATCAACAGCAAGGATGTATTTCATCTTTGGTCGCAGTTCAATAATGTTTTGAATCACTCTGTAGAAAAGAAAAATACAGTCAGTTCAACTCTGATCTGATTATTTCTGAGCACGTTACGGTTTATTAAATTTACCCTCCGAGGTCATGAATGTGAATCGTGGGAATGTAGTTGGTGCCGTCTCCAAATACAGGAACCTTTGGAACCTGCATCAACCAAGAAACCTGAAAATACAGAACAAACAAACTGAGATGAAGGGCAACATGCTACAGAGGCTATTTTCATGTTAATATTTGAATATTTACCTTAAAAAAGTAGTGAAAAAGGTTCTCCCCCATTCCGTACTGAAGTCCTGATGTTACGACGTAACATTTCAGTTTGGACTTTTTCTAGAAATGTGAAAAAAATCACAGCATCCAGTGCTTTTGTTTGAATATCTTCTGGAAGACGTGGGAATATTTGTCGCAGCATGAATATCACTCACCCCTCTCGCCAGTTTGAGGACAAGTTTTTCCAGATTGTTGTGGTTTCTGAAACTCGGATGAGGTCTTCTTTGTCTGAAGTCCTCCTCTGAGAAAAAAGCGTCCGGGTCATCCTGACAACAACAAATAAGAACTCACCGGTTGGGTTTTTGGGAATCTTTTGCCTTTTAGGATTATAGTTTTTTTACCGGTTCTTGAGGTTTGGTCATGGCCCACGTCATCACTGTGGAAACTAAGATGAACATTTTCCTAGATTTAAATGTCTCCATTTGGGCATGGAGGGCTGTTTATAAAAGATGGAAAAAGGCGTATAGAAGTTATCCAGGAAGCCAGTTTGTCAGATATTCTTCACACTCCGGGACTTCACCTGTAACGGCCCAAGTTGCTTCGTCAACCTGCTGCAGAGTTGAACTTTCTGAGATGTTGTAAACCACCACGTCGCAGTCCAGCAGGCACTGAAAAAGCTCATCTCTGGTTGGGGACTGGGGAAAAAGAGATTAAATGTCCTTAAATGTCCTTATTATGGAACCGGTTTCACCTGCCTGTCAATCAGAAATCAACTTAAAGTCTGTGTTTTTAAAGGTTTACACTCGTCTTAACACCAATCATCTTTTCTACTAAACAGGGAACCACGTACATCTATCTGGCTCTTAAAAAACATAATAATTTTATATACTATATATTCAAACACAAGCTACAGTTTGTTTTTGTTGTGTTCTGTAAATGTAGTTTTTATATAATATATATGATTTTAAACAGAACAAGAACAAGTATTTAGCTGCAGGCTAAAAAAATTAAAAGACAAAACTACAAACTTTGTGTACTTAAACTCATAAATATTTTATTAGAAGCAGACTTTTCTCCACATTCTTATAAGAATCGTCCGTTTATGTTTTAATGCCTTAAAACCTGTCAAATCCAACAGGTGTGCAAAACTCTAATTTCTGCATTTACTGCAGTAAATATGCTCAAAAATACAAATTTTCTGTCGGGTTTGGAGGACATACTGTATATCGGAGAGCAACATAAACAAATAATAATAATTAAAAAAACAGCCAAACAAACTATGACCCCAACTGTTAAGCTGGTGAGTAAAATTTTAAACATATTTAAGTGAAAACTTGAGTCACATTCAGCTGATTCTGGAACTGTGGTGATGGTGCTTTTATTAATAACCGATATGCTGATTAATTTCTGTTAAATACTGGCTTCACACAGGAAGCCAAACCTGGAATATTGGAGTCATTCTGCTGCAGATGCTGCAAAAACACACGGACAGGAAAAACAGCTAAAATGAGTTTATTAAAGAAGCTGATTCAGGTTTATGTTGTTTTCAGTCCAAACTGGAGCCACATGTGGACCAGAGCAAAGAATCAGGTCAGAACTGATGATGTGCTTTTTATTTATTTGTTTTTTTTGGCAAACAGTTTACAAACCTCGTGCTGTTCGTGTAGAAAGTGCAGCTTTTCGGAGGATGAGGAAACGGTTCCTACGACCTGAAAGGCTGGTTCATCTCCAGGGGAAGGTAATGTCTCCTCTGTGTCCCCATCCTCAGACTCATCCCCGCCTTCGCATGTTGACAAAAACTGTTCAGGAGGTTTGGAGGAGTTACTACAAACTACAGACTGACGGGACGTGTTGTTTTGAAGCGGCAGCTTTACCTTCGCGATGTGTTTTGAAGAATATCCGTCGACGTCGTTCACAAAAATCCGTTTGGTTTGTTGCTTTTTATGGTCCATCTGAATCTAAACGGACACTTTAAAGATTCAAACTAATAACTATCCGCGTAAACTGACTGTTTTATTAAGTTTATTATAATAAAAAGCACAAAACAAACCCCATCGCTCCTTCTTCCCTGCTGTTGCTAAGGACTCCAAACGGTTGCTAAGGTTCAGCCAATGAAACGCCCGAGGTGTCCGTACGTATTAACTGGGAACGTAAAGCGTCATTTTACGTAAGGTCGCAACCGGAAGTAAACATGACGGTTCCGTTTGGATTAGCTTTAGAAATAACTGATAACTTGCATCAGTTTACTACGGAGCCACGTGAAGGAATATTTCAAATAAAAATAGCAGTGCGTATCCTCACAATGCTTTACGTGCACTAACACAAACCTTTTGCGTTTCCTCGCAATATTATTTTATCTCGGGCTGTAAAATAGTGGATCCAAATCGCCTGCATTTAATGTCATTTGTTTAATGTGTGGATTGGCAGCCAGTTCAAATCGTTGTACTCAATAAAACATCCATATTATTATGTCTAACATTTTAATTTTCATATGTAGTATATTCAGGGGTGGAAATTAAAAATTTTGTCCATAGTGGCTGGGGGACAAAATTTTTACCAGCCACTCAAATATTTTACCAGCCACTATTTTATGTTGTGACAAAAAGTTATTTCATATGATGATGATGATCGAGGTGGGTGGAAGCAGTTGTGGTGCAACTGCAAA